>NC_138077.1:209824098-210219098 GCF_964212035.1 Myotis nattereri | reverse complement strand
GGGCTGGGGGCCCTGAGGGCCTGGGGGAGTGGGGGAGGGCTGCCCTGTGCCTAAGGGACCTCCGGCAGGTTGTTACACTTCGAGTGCCAAGAGCAGGAGCAATGGACCATTTCATCCCTGCATCCCTGTGGTGCCAGCCAGTACCTGGATGTCTCAGTTGGGGACCATCTCCACCCGGAGCAGAACATGAAACAAGGACTTGAGTGCAGGTAGTTTAATTGGGAAGCAGGTGTGAGGGACGAGGAGCGGGAGAGTCAGGGAGGAGGACAAGCCACATCAGGTGCGAGATGAGGTTGCTGTCATGGGCCACGGGCGCTGGTTCCCCGTGACTTCCCCGAGAAGGACAGATGGAATGCCTCCCAGAATGCCGGCCTGTGGGGCGGGGAGTTAGCGCTCATCCACTGGCTCCTCCCAAGGCTGCTCTGGGGCGTGAAGTACCCTAACTTCTGGGTGACATTTGCTTCAAAGGTCTCTGATCTGCAGTGCATCCCGGCAGGAGGCTGCCAGCCCAGAGTCCGCTGAGTCCTCACACGTCTGTCCTTCGCAACCGCAGCTGCCATCGGGGGTGGGCTCCAGGGTGTGGCGCTGGGTACAGGAGGCACGTGCCACTCAGGGTGCTGCGCATGCCCCACTTACAGGTGGTGCTGGTGAAAGGCAGTCAGAGGACTGGGGTCCAGCTCTTCCCGGATTGATGCGGCCCCACGGACACCGTCGCACTCCCCATTCTACTCCCACAGGCGGTGCAGTCCCGAGAACAGGGAACATACCTTCTACATTCCTGGGTCCCCAGCGTCCTGCCCAGAGCCCAACACGGGGCTCAGGACACATATGTGGTGGAGGAAACCAGGTCATTGGGTGGAGCAGGGGACAGGATGTGTGTAGCTCCTTGACCTCACAGTGGTCTCCCTCCTGCTTGTCTGTGTGGGGCAAGTACAGGGACCTCCATCTTGAAAGCTCCCTGAGTTTAGCTCCTGGATTCCACCTCTGGCTCTGGCTCTCTCAATGGACTAATGCTCAGTTTACCTTGATGAGCAGGGAGATGCAACTCCAGGTGGCATTGGGGTTGGAGGAGGGCAGTGACTTGTCTGCACTTTTTGTTTTCTGTCCTGCATCTCCCCCCATTTGACAATTCTCCCTCCGACCTTCCTTTGGAGAGTTGCTCTTTCCTCTCTCCTTCCCCACTCCATGTGCTTCTGGAGAAGCTGCCAATCACATTATCCTATGACCATGTGACCCAGTCACAGCCACAGTGATTGTTCCAAGAACAGGCACATGACTCAAGCTGAGCCAATCAGAATCCTTCCCTGGGACTGTACACATGAACATTTTAAGAAAGAAAAGACTTCTCCTTCTCTGTGGCCTTTGGACTGGGAGGGTGATTCCCAGGTGAGGCGGCCACCCAGACAGAGGATAAAAAGAGAATAAGCTCCTGGCGGGCAGCTCTAGGTGTCGGGTGGCCTGCTGTGCCTCGATGGACCCAGGCTGGGGCCCGTCCTCCTGTGGAGAGATGCCGCTGGGCAGCCTCCTCCCAGGCTGCTGGTGGCTGCCTCAGGGCCTTCTGGCCTTTTTAAAAAAATATACTTTATTGATTTTTTACAGAGAGGAAGGGAGAGGGATAGAGAGTTAGAACATCGAGGAGAGAGAAACATCGATCAGCTGCCTCCTGCACGCCCCCTACTGGGGATGTGCCTCAAACCAAGGTACATGCCCTTGACTGGAATCGAACCTGGGACCCTTCAGTCCACAGGCCGACGCTCTATCCACTGAGCCAAACCGGTTAGGGCCCTTCTGGCCTTTTTAATAGGTTGTTGTGATGGGCTGCCTGGTCTAATGTAGGCAGCCAGGCCGTCATAAACAAAGTTGGCTGCTTTGCAGGTAGAAAGGTTAGATTTGCATGAAGTGGCCTGTGTAAATCCCACTGCTTTCCTGGTGCAGTTGCTCGCCTCTAACATCACAAGTGGAGGCCTGGCTGAGACGCAGGCTCCTCTCCTCCTTCGGGCCTGCACCTGTGCCTGACGCCCACCCTGTGGAAGCAGCCGGACATGTCAGCTTGGACCTGTTACCTCTCCAGGGCTCAGCAGCCACGTGTGCCTGGCGGCCACCTCGCGGGACAGTGCAGCTCTAAGTCACCCCCTGGTGCGGGAAGCAGCCTGCCGCCTGTGCCTTCGAGAGCTTGGTTGGGTGATTTGGGCCTTTTCATTTCCGCTCAGCCTCTCATTTGCACTAAAATGCTATTATGTGTTTGCTAGTTTGGATCTGTGATCAGATCTTGGCAGTTCGCCCACAGACCAGAGGAAATGCAGGCAAGGTTCCCAAGCCCGAAGTTCCTCCCTCTGTGGCAGGCGGGAGGGAGCCCTGGGAGGGAGGGTTTGTTTGTTTGTAAGTTTTTTGGGGAATAACTTTAGATTTTATAGAAAAATTATAGAGATGGTACAGAGAGCTCCTGTATATCGTTCACCCAGTTTACTCTAATGGTAACATGTTACATAATTACAGCACATTCATCAAGACTAAGAAATTAGCATGGGTACAGTCTGTTCACTAAACTTCCAACTTTGTTCAGACTTCATCAGCTTGTCTACTAATGTTGTTTTCTGTTTCAGGATTAAATCCAGGATGCCACATTGCATTTAGGACCCTCGATTTGCCTCCTGCGTGTCCCCTACTGGGGATGGAGCCCACAACCCAGGCATATGCCCTTGACCAGAATTGAACCTGGGACCCTTCAGTTCTAAGGCTCTATCCACTGAGCCAAACTGGCTAGGGCAGGAGCCTCGATTTTTTAATGAACAAATGCATCTATCTATCTATCTATCTATCTATCTATCTATCTGCTATATATTTATAAAACAGCTTTATTGAGGTATACTTGACATACAATGAATTGCATGTGTATAAAATAAACATTTTGGTGGGTCTGACATATGTATAAGTAGTGAAACCATCACATGGTAGGTATTTTAGTTGAACCATAGAGTAATAACTAGCCAAAATTATTTAGAGGTTATTAGATGCCGAACACGTTCCACGAGTGAACACCTTTAGCCCTTACACCAACCTGTGGCAGATCCAATTACTGCTGCCTTTTCTTCGCTCCCTGGTCCAGAATAGGGCCCCTACACCTTCTGCCATGTGACTTGGCAGGCGTGCCCTCTAGAGTAAGGGGTATGTGTCCCTACCTGTTATGGACTCAATTGTGTGCCCCTCCCCAATCCATATGTTGAAGCCCTTAGAGGTCCTGTTTAGTGAGAGGGCCTTTAAGGGCCAGCCTTGCCCTCGTTTAGGGAACATAGAAATAAGGCATGTTACCTGCCCTCAGAGAGTTTTAGGTGAGTGAAGGAGATAGAAACCAAGATTGCACTTGGGGAGCTAGAGGAGGTAATGGGGGGGGTGTGGAGTATAGACTCAGCGGCACAAAGATGATCATTTAGTGCTGTCAGGCCGTGTGTCACAGAAGGCTTCACAGAGCCGGTAATTAGCTGGGGCTTGAAGGATGAGTGGGGCAATTCTCTGATGCACAAGAGAAGTCGCCCCCGCCCCCCGTGGAGAGAACATCTGGGAAAGACGGGGAGGTTTAAATGCAGGGTGTGTGCTGGACCCTGTGGGACACCCAGGCCACAGGAGGTGTGCAGGGGGACTGCCTGGAGGAGTGGGCGGGGTCTGATCCCAGATGCCCACTGAGGAGCTTGACTCCAGCTGCAGGCCCTGGGGGCTGTCAGTGGCCTGCCCCTGAAGGTGTTGGAGCTGACACTCCCGGCTCTTTGGTCACCGTGTAAAGAGTGTTTGTGCATCAGGAGAGGGTAAAGGCCGAGATCCCGTCCAACTCAGATTTGCTGACTGGTTTGACGGGGTGCCCAGAGCGGGCAGTAGACAGGGGCGGAGAAGCAACTGGGCGGCTGTAGTGGGAGTTAAGTGGGCTGCAGTGGGGGGTGGCCCTCGCCAGGGAAGGGGCCCACTGGGCAGGTATTTCAAGAAAGGTGACACGAGCCTGCAGCAGAAGCAGAAAGAAGCCTGCATGGGGAGAGGGCGCAGGCACAGTCGGTCCAAGTTTAAGCGAGGGGCTGAGCATAACCCCGTTGCGCCGAGTCAGGGAGGAGCTAGTCAGTGGTGATGATCGTTGGGGTGTAGATGATACATGGAAAACACGTGGCTGCAAAGCTCTGGATGTGAGGATTCTGAATCAACAGCGACGGACTGACAGCTCTTTTCCTTTTCCTGCTGTTAAAATATATCCGTTTAAAACTTTTCCATTACAGTTTGCATTCGATGTTATTTTGTGTTAGTTTCCGTTGGAACTAAAGAATATAAATGAACAAACAAAACAGAAAGAGACTCATAGATACAGAGATCAGACTGCTGGTTGGCAGAGGCGAGGGGGTCGGGGGACTGACAGTTGTATGCACCTCAGAGCTTTGGACTGGGTAGCAGGGGACCTCTGATCTAGTTAATGGCAGAGCAGTAGCTAGATCCAAGTCATCTATTTTTTTTTATTGTGGCAAAAGATACATAGCATAACGTTTAGCATTTTAACAAGTCTTAAGCATGCAATCAATAGCATTAAGTATATTCCCATGGTTATGCAATCGTCATCACTATCCGCTTCCAGAACTTTTCATCACCCCCAACAGAAACTGTGCCCATTAAGCAGTAGCTGCCCATTCCCTCCTCCCTCAGGTCCCTGGGAACAGCTATTCAACTTCCTGTCTCTATGGATTTGCCTATTCTAGATATTCTAAATAAGTGGAATCGTACAATATTTGTCTTCTGTGCCTAGGTGTCTGGCTTATTTCACTCAGCATGATGTTTTCAAGATGCATTCATGTAGCACACATCAGAACGTCACTCCTTTTCATGACTGAGTAATATTCCACTGCACGGTGACACACAGTTTGTTGATCTATTTATCTGCTGAGGGATACTTGGTTGTTTTTCCCTTTAGACTATTGTGAATAATGCTTCTATGAATATTTATGTACAAGTGTCCTAGTCACTGTTTTTAATTTTTTTGGTGTATGCTTTTAAAAAATATATATTTTTATTGATTTTAGAGAGGAAGGGAGAGGGAGAGATAGAAACTTCAGTGATGAGAGAGAATCATTGATCGGCTGCCTCCTGCACAACCCCAACTGGGGATTGAGCTCATAACCTGGGCATGTGCTCTGACCAGGAATCGCACCATGACCTCCTGGTTCATAGGTTGACGCTCAACCACTGAGCCACCCCAGCCGGGCTGGTGCGTGCTTTTAAGTGGAATTGCTGGGTAACAATGTTTTACCACCAATTTTCTGTTTGACTTTGGTTAAATCACTTTCACCCTTTGGAAATATTTATTTCCTCACTTCTTTAAAGTGTAGGTTTCTTTGGATTTTGCTAGACTTACAAGCCAGGGGGACTGGTGACCGGCTGAAAGTTAACAGAGGAGAGTGTGTGTGGAGGGCTGAGGGGGAGCTTGGTGGGAAGCTTCCAGTTACAGGGGGAGGAATGGGGACAGAGGAGCTGGCAAAGCAAACAGATGAGAGGTGTTGGTGGAGGGAGGAGGAATGTCTTTTCTCTGGGATCCGGAGGAAGGCAGGGAATGAGGGAGTGGAGAGAGAAGTAATAGCCTTACTCAAAGGAGTGCTCAGGCCGAGGTGCTAATTTGATTTAATGAGATAAGGTTGGGGCTCAGCATAAAATCCTGGGCGAGAGCCAGAGGGCTCATCCTCTGGCAAGCAGGGATTGTGTGGCAGGAACGGAGGTCACGGGCTGCTGGCGAGGGCAGGCGGGGGCTTGGAGAGGAGGCTGCAACAGCTGTTGGGTGGACCAGGGTCAAGTTGGAGAAATGAGAGGACTGCTAAGTCAGCCTGTCATTATCGAACTCATAGTAAAGTAATTGTATTTTCACAAGGAAATTGACATTTGTGATAGATGTGCATATTACTCTATTTATACTACCTTACCTGGTTCCATATAAAACTTAAGGAGGACAGATTTGGGTATCCTATCTAATAAAGAAGTAATATGCAAATTAACCCTCACTCCCTCACAAGGTGGCTGCCTATGACCAGGCTGGCAGGGGGGTTAGTGAGGGACGACCAAATGACTGAACAAGAAGGCTACGTGGGGCAACCAGGCCAGCGGAGGGGGGCCGTGAGGGGCGACCAGGATGGCAGGGGGGCAGTGAGGGGTGACTAGGCCGGCAGGGGGGGGGGCAGTAAGAGGCGACCAGGCTGGTGCGGGGGGAAGTTGGGGATGACCAGGCCGGCAGGGGGGAAAGGTGGGGGCGATTAGGCTGGCAAGGGGGGCAGTGAGGGCCAACTAGGCCGGTGGGGGGGAAGTTGGGGGTGACCAGGCTGGCAGGGGGGGCAGTTAGGAGCAACCAGGCCAGCAGGGAGGAGGCAGTTGGGGATGACCTGGCCAGCAGTGGGGGGCAGTTAAGGATGACCAGGCCGGCAGGGTGGGGACAGTTAGGGGTGACCCAGCTGGCATGCAGAGGCAGTGAGGGGTGATCAAGCTGGCAGGCAGGTGAGCGATTAGGAGCCCATGGTCCAGGATTGTGAGAGGGATGTCTGACTGCTGGTTTAGGCCTGATCCCCCCAGATTAGAGAGGGTGCAGTCTGGGTTGAGGGCCCCCCCCATGCACAAATTTTGCGCACTGGGCTTCTAATCAGATATAAATGCTGTGTTTTTTGGGTTTGGGGAAAGATCATAATAAGTAGGTAGGGTGTGATAAGCCCCTTTTGTTAATGTTTCAGAATAACAATTATTTATTGAGTATTAGCTCAATTAATCTTCACACCAACCTAAAAGGTGTTGGTTACCTTTTTGGCATAACCATTTCACAGGTTACCCATTTCACAGATGGGAAAAACGAGGCTGGGAAGAAGCAATAGCGTCACACTAGAAGAGCAGAGGGGGCTTTGAACTCAGCCTGGGCAGTTCTGCAGGGCATGCTCAGAGCCTCTGCACCTTGGAATCTGGGTCTTTCTGGCTCCTCCCCTCACTTGAAGATTTCAAGTAATGTGGGAGGCAAGGCTGCTGCCTGAAAGCTGGGGGTGGACACCGTGGCCCCTGGGCTCCGCCCCACGACCTGATTTCTCCTCTGCAGGAACCACCTCCGCAGGCGTGTGCAGTGGGCAGGGATAGAAGGAGTGCTGGACGGGGAGTCCGCAGAGCTGGGTGACCCGGAGCAAGCTGCTTGCCCTTTCTGAGCCTCACAGTCTGGCTGTAACCTGGAGATGACAATACCTTCCTTGCAGTGCTTCTGTGAGGATCAGCCTGTCGGGGAGGTGACAGGCCTTCTGAACAGCCAAGCTCGCGGCAGATGCGGGAATGTTGGCATTGGCCACACTGCCTGGCAGGGCTCGGGCTCACCGCCATCCTGTTCCCTCTCTGTAGTAGTTTCAAAGGCAGCAGAACCCCAGCGCTGGTGGGAGGTGGGGTACTGATAGGGCCTGATGTGCTGTCGCAATGCAGTCACTGAAACTGTCAATGGTGGGGAACTGGGATGAAGAGCCTGTCGCAGGGGTTGGGTACCATAGCTCAGGCACTCGAGAACGTTGGAGGCAGTCATAATGACAGGGACTGTGGAGTCAGATAGCTATGGCTGGGGTTGCTCCCCATGCGTTGGACAAAGGCTGTGAAAGACTGAGGGTGATTAATCACAAATTTTCATGAAGTGTGAAATCCAGAGAGCCTCCTTGGCAACATCTATCAAGAGACGCTCGTCTCCTGCAGCTCGAGGGCAGCAGAAGCGGAGGATCAGGCCCAGGACTCAGTTAAAAGTGGAGCTGCAGAGGAGGCTGGCGTCTCAGTTCTGTCAAGCCTCCGCCAAGGTCAGGGCTGATTGGAAAGAGTGGGATGCTGATATATGACATATGGATGGGGACAGCTGGGTGCATGCATTTGAAAATTTCAAATCCCTGTATTCTTCTAACGCAGCGGTTCTCAACCTGTGGGTCGCGACCCCTTTGGGGGTTCCAACGACCCTTTCACAGGGGTCGCCGAAGACCATCGGAAAAGACATATATAATTACATATTGTTTTTGTGATTCATCACTATGCTTTCATTATGTTCCATTTGTAACAATGAAAATACATCCTGCATATCAGATATTTACGTGACGATTCATAACTGTAGCAACATGACAGTCATGAAGCAGCAACGAAAATAATTTTATGGTTGGGGGTCAGCAGAACATGAGGAACTGTATTAAAGGGAAGCGGCATTGGGAAGGTTGAGAACCCCTGTTCTAACGCCTCTGGGCCTGCAGAAGGGGCCCCCTCCTCCTTGTCAAAGGCAGGCTCTTCCCCTTGCTTGACGCCTCTGGCTTGCAGGCCAGTGTGTTCCTCCACCTCCCATTCTGGGCACTAAACCTTCGCCATTAGAGTCAAGTTACAATATCATGCAGTCATGCCGGGGCAGAAAGGAGCCGCGTGCCAAAGAGGCTGCGGGACCTCGCCAACACGTCCTGGCGGCAACCCGAAGAGTGTCTGTGGGGTTAGGCCACGGGGATGTTGGGATCAAAGGCAACGGAATGTGGGGCTGCCCAGCGGGACTTCATCAGCATGGAGCACCCTCCCCCGATACAGGGTTGCACAGCCTGGCAAGCGCCCCAGGTGATGATATGAGCCCGATGCTAGGATGGCTCTTGGAAGGTTGGCAAAAGCAAGGGCTCACACTACGTGAACTAGAAATGCCAGAACGACTAAGGCAGATGCTGAAGGAAGATCATCAAAGGCTCAGAGAAGTGGCCACGCCGGAGTGGATACACGACGGAAAGCCAGAAAGCGTGCCTGCTAATTGGCTTCCGTGAGAAGGCCCGGGGGACCCGTGATGGAGACACAGCGTGGCTGCAAAGCTCAACCGTGGCTGCTCTCCGTCAAGCCAAGGCTGACAGCAGGAGATGCTGGGCCAGAACCGAGTCCTCCGAGAGCAAGAGGGATGGTGAGATGCGGAAATAATGGAGGCCCAGCGCTGGGACTTCAACATCATAAGCAGGGGGCCAAGTGAGTGCAGGGGCAAGTAGGTCAGAGCGGCAGGTAGGACACCTGGCCTGCCGAGAGCGATCAGCACGGCTGATCATAGAACACGGTGTCCTACAAGATAGGCGGGCAGCCGCAAGGCGTTATGTAATTTACACAGCCAAAGGGATTCCGGGGCCAGTGACCAGCAGGCGGAAGCAGCTGCCCCAATCAAAGGCCATGGTCCCTTACTCAGTTCCCAGGCCTGCACTGGTGCTCAGATCCAGAACCTGTTCAGTGAAGGAGAGGCTGGATCCCCAAGAAGAAGGAGCCATGCATACAGGGTAACGCCTGCCCCAGGCCTTCTGCAAAGGGAGCTGTGGGCTTTGGCTTGGGTAACTGTGCTGGGGGAAGGGGATAGCCAGACATGTCCAAGACTGTTGAATACAGAGCCCAAGGTGACATTGATGATAGGGATCCAAAGTGTCCTCATGATCTGCCGTTAGAGCAGGGGCAGATGGGGACCAGAACATAGATAGAATCCTGGCCCAAGCTTTGGCCACAGTGGAGCCACTGAGCCATGAAGCCACCCGGTTCCCTGGCCCCTGAATGTGCAATTCGAACGGACACACATAGTTGACAGAACTCCCACGTGTTCCTTGGCCTGAGGTCTGAAAGCTGTTGTAGTGGGAAAGGCCAAATGGAAGCTTCTGGAACTTCCCCCATCCTGGCCAACTGGAAAACAAACAAACAAACAAACAAAAAATGCAGCATCACATACCAGGGGGAGTGGAGGAGATTAGTGCCATCTCCAAAGACCTAAGACGCCTGGGAGGTAATCCTCTCCTTATTCTTAGTAAGTTCCTTAGTTTGGCCCCTTCGGAAACCCAGATGAATTCTAGAAGATGAGAACAGACGGCCATAAGTGCCACATGTCATATCCGGGCCAGGGCAGATCAGCCCCAGGGACGCATGCAGCCGTTGACTTGGCTCAGAGAGGTTAAGTGTGACTGACCCCAATCACACACTGACCAGCAGAATTAGGTGTCAAACCCAAGTCTGCTGTGACCAACAGAAGGTAGTTGGTAATGAGAGAGGGAAGCCTGCTGGTTTGGGACTCCACACAGGAGGGTGTGGTCTTTCTGAGCTCCCCTGACTGATGCATCCATCCTACGTCCTCTTTTGGGTGTGCTGGTTCTGCCCAAAGTCCTGTGTGTGGGGCTGGTGAAGGGGCCCCGAAGTCGATGAGGTCCTGGTCCCTGCCTACCTCTCTGCCTCCATCCATTCCTGCTGCCCTGGCTCTGGGTCTACCTGCCTCCCGTCCCCTGTGCTCACACTGGCTGTTGACTCAGGATGTGGCCTCAGGAAGTCCCCTGTCTCCCACTTCACTGACTTGATTGATGCCAAGAGCTTGAAGGGATCCCATTCTAATAACAAGTTCAAAGTGAATGCCCATGTCATCCTAGCCCCGGGGTTGGCGTCAATGGCTTTTTCACTGTGTGCCTTTTGCAGAAAACCAGCTTGAGCTCCGTTTCTTACCTGCAAAATGAGCGCAACAACATCTTCCTCTGGACACCACGGTAACACATAAAAGACTGTTAAAAAATGTGGGTTCTTCCCCGTCTGACTGTCTTCCTCCCTGTCGTCTTGGTCCCCGCATTCTCCTGGTGGATTCTTCAGATGTCCCCAGACGGAAGTGATCTTCATTTGCATTTCAGAAAAAATGCCAGGCTTCAGGTCTAAATCTAATATCTTCGCAGTTTCTCCGGAGGGCGGCCTCGGGTCCTCTGCGTGCAGCCTGCCCCCTCTCAGCGGCTGTGGGGCTAGGCTGGCCTCTCGCAGCCTCTCTTCTCCCTCCCGCTCCCTCCCCTCCACTCTGCCCTTTCCTGCTCTGCCTCTACCTCTCAGCCCTCAGCCCTCAGCCCTCCACAATCCCCTGCAACTCAGCTGCCTCCTGGTTTCCAGTGCACAGTTCATTGTTGCTTCTTTTGATTAAATTTCCAGTCTCTTCCAGTTGATTTCCCTGGCTTTCCTGGCCAGAAGGGAGCAGAGGTGGCTGACTCTCTGGAGATGGCTGGAGAGTCCGGAGATGATGGGGGAGTGGGCAGGAGTGGCCATTCCTACTTGGGGAGGCACCGCAGTACCTTCCTGATACCCAGTATCCACGTTCTAGATGGGGCACTGAGCCTACTCATGGCCATGGACCTTCTTTCTCCAATTCCCCCCCCCCCCCACCTTCCAGTCCCTTTAGTTCCTGTCCCAATGGCACCCGCTTGTTCTACCCAAGTCCTGGTACCTAAGAACGCGTCTCGCTGCATAAGGCTAGTCCAGCCCAGGCCAGCCTGCTGTCTCCCTCACCCCATCCTGATACCATTGGAGCTGAATGGGTGGCCATCTGTCAGTCTCTACGCCTGGCTCCCTGAAGTAGGGCCTGCCTCGGCCTCTCCTCCATGTGGACTTCTCTCCAGCGATCACGTGCAAGAATGGCCTTCCCCTTCTACAGGAGGGATGGTGCCTCCGTTGGGCCCAGAGATAAGAACCCAGGCTTGGGTCTCGGTCCCCAACTT
Source organism: Myotis nattereri (assembly GCF_964212035.1). Taxonomy (NCBI): domain Eukaryota; kingdom Metazoa; phylum Chordata; class Mammalia; order Chiroptera; family Vespertilionidae; genus Myotis; species Myotis nattereri. Next base: position 210,207,588 of record NC_138077.1, on the reverse strand, counting down.
GTTTATCTGAGCAGTTGTGCAACCTTTGGCAAATCGTGTAGCCTCTGCCATGTCCCCTCAGCCTCCTTTAACCTAGTCTTTGGGCCTTTCTGTAATCGCCATTTAAAAAATATATTTTTTATTGATTTCAGAGAGGAAGGGAGAGAGAGATAGAAACATCAATGATGAGAGGGTATCATTGATCCGCTGCCTCCTGCACGACCCCTACTAGGGATGGAGCCCTCAACCTGGGCATAGGCCCTTGACCGGAATCGAACCCGGGACCCTTCAGTCCACAGGCCGACACTCTATCCACTGAGCCAAACCAGCTAGGGCTGTAACCGTCATTTTTTAAGAGGGCCTATCAGATGCCTTGTAGAGTGTCTCACCATCTGAATACGTCTGGTTGTTTCCTTCTGATCTGATTCACTTCAAACATTTTCGGTGAGAACCCTGCATAGGAGGTGGCACGGTCTCATGATGACATCTTCCAAAAGGGCATGTCATGTCAGTTTGTCCCACTGCTCGTGACCCTGCCTTTGATCACGTGGGAAGGTATCTTTTCCTTTTTGTGTTGTGTAAGTAACCTGGGAGCCATCACGAGACCGTGTGAATTTACTGCTGTGCCTATTGCTGGTCTTGCCTGGAGCGATGATGATACTGAACGCTAAGCTCACCTGCCTCTAGAACAGTGGTTCTCAACCTTCTGGCCCTTTAAATACAGTTCCTCATGTGGTGACCCAACCATAAAATTATTTTCGTTGCTACTTCATCACTGTCATGTTGCTACTGTTATGAATCGTCATGTATATATCTGATATGCAGGATGGTCTTCGGCGAGCCCTGTGAAAGGGTCGTTCGACCGCCAAAGGGGTCGCGACCCACAGGTTGAGAACCGCTGCTCTAGAAGGACCAGAGCTTCCGCTGGCAGGTGGCTCGTACGCAGGGTCTTGTGAGCTCCCTCCATGCACCGCCCAGGAGGGGGGCTTCAGGAATTGTCCTCAGTGGCCTGTCTCAGCCCCTTCCCATCAGCCTTGCCTTTTGCTGTCCTTGACCACAGGGACTGGCTTCTCTGGCCAGAGAGCTGGTCCTCCACCACCCGGAGGAAAAACTTTGTCCCTTGGCACAACCCAGTAGAATGGTTTCTAGTTAACTGGGTCAGCCAGGTGGTTGCTAGGAGTGTGTGTGTGTGTGTGTGTGTGTGTGTGTGTGTGTGTCCGCACATGCGCGTGCTGGGTGGGAAGAGTGTCTGGGGCCTTGGAACCCAGAAGTAGCATATGCGCCATGTGCCTGGGAGCTGCAGGGTGCTGGGCTCCGGCCTTGGTTTCCATGGCAATGGGCAACCTCCTTCTGCAGTCTGCTTCTCTTTGGACCAGCTGACAGTCGTGGGGCCAGGAGCTTTGGGCCAGAGACGGAGGCTGGGAGGGGGCTCCATCAGGTGCTCTATTACTATCTTGGAGAAGCGAGCACCTGGGTATCTTGGAGATGAGAACTTTGGGCCACTGCTCCCCTCCCTGGGCTATGGGATGGACTTTTCCAGGGGTCCCTGGTACCTTCTCCTCACTCGCTTCAGGATGGACTCTTCCATCAGTAAGTCTGTGACACCACCTCGGTGGGAGCAGGATCCAGGTGGCAGCACCTTGCTTGTGAAATCAATTCAAGCATTAAACAGAGTCAGATTCCTTTTCTTTTTAAAATATATTTTTATTGATTTCAGAGAGGAAGGGAGAGGGACAGAGAGAGATAGAAACATCAACGATGAGAGAGAATCATTGATTGGCTGCCTCCTGCACGCCCCCTACTGGGGATCGAGCCCACCACACGGGCATGGACCCTTGACTAGAATTGAACCAGAGACCCCTCAATCCATAGGCGGATGCTGTATCCACTGAGCCAAACCAGCTAGGGCCAGATTTAGATTCTTGATTTCTGAATTTGCTACATACACAATCTTGATCTATTACATACATGATCTGCCTCACTCTATGGTAGCCATTTGAGGTGCTCTTATTATGATTCCTATTTTATAGGTATAGGAATCGAGGCTCAGAGACTTGCTTAGGGTCACATGACTAGTGAGGGGGTGAGGCTAAACAGGAACTCAGGGAAACATTGTGGTAGAGTAACTACGAGCATGATCTGCAAAGACAGGTGGTGCCGGTTTCAAATCTTGACAATTTCACTTATCAGCTGGGGGATTCTGGCAAAGATGGAGGTCGACTGCTGGCTGAGGCCGGGACTCCCCGGGGCCCAGGATCTGCGGGCAGACTCACAAGTTCAGATGCTCCATGCTCTCAGTTCACCCAAGGCTCCCGAGGGAACTGACACCAACCAAAGTCCCCGAGACGGATGTGTCCATGGGACTAGGCTCTGGCTGATGAAAAATAAGCGAAAGTGATATGTCTCACTTCTAAGAAGTCTCTGAAAGAAAGGGGCTGTCCCTTCGGTCTCTTTTCTTCCTCCTTCCTGCTGCCAAATGCAGCTGTGATGGATGGAGCACCAGCAGCTGTCCTGGCCTAAGAGGTGACCTAGTCCTAGAAGAAACAGAAAGATCCTGGGTCCCTGTTGACTTCACGGCCCTCTACTGTCTACACCCGGACTTCCGTGCACGAGAGTATAAACCCTGTGTGTTTGAGCCACTAGCTCACAGTGAGCTGATACTTGCAGCTGAATGTTATTTCCACCGATACACCAGGGGGTCTGTGCCCAGGTCCATCCTACTCACCCACCATCTAGGACACCTGGGCTGAGTTCCCCCAGAGGTTGTGGCCCAGTGTGGAAATGGCAGAGTCCCACCCGGGGAGGGGTGACTGATTCTGGGCAGGGATGAGCTCCCAGCAGGGCCCACCTCTCTCCTAAGCAACCAGGATGCGCACACTGTCCGCTCAGGGTTCCTCCTTCCCGCCAGGAGGCACAGGAGGAGCAATACTCATTGCATATAACAGGCAGATGACAGCATGGCTGGTTACACTTGACTCTCCAACCCCATGGAGAGACGTTCCGATGGACCAGAGAGCTGCTCTGCCCTCGGCTTCGACGCAGGAGACACCTGCCTCCTTTCTTTCCTGCAACATCGACCCATCATCTTTGAAGATGGTGCACTTTGAAGGGTGTCCTGTCCTGGCCTTGGTCCCAACGTGTGTGGATGGTGGTGGGCAGGGTTGGCACCTTCTGGAACCTCCTACCCTTTAGGCCCTGTCACGGTGGCCTGGCTGGTTCAGGCTGCATTGCACGGCACCCTTCTCTCCTCTGGCCGCTCCTCCCGCAGCTCAAGGCTTTTGAGTTCTGACTTGCTAATTCCCAGTTCAGAAGTGCCGATCGGGCCCCCTGCCTTTTTGGCTCCAGCTTTTTGGCGCAAGTGGGGAAGAGGAGTCAGTGCCAGGTTTGGTTACGTGTGTCGGGGGATTTTATAACGACTGCGAGGGATGCCGTCAGCATAAGTTGAAGGGGCATTTCCCACAATTGCAGAAATTCAGGACTCTTCCATCCGCCCATCCATCCGTCCCTCCATCCACCCCAAAACCCATCCATGCACCCAAAAACCCATCCATGCACCCAAAAACCCATCCATGCACCCCAAAACCCATCCATGCACCCAAAAACCCATCCATGCACCCAAAACCCATCCATGCACCCAAAAACCCATCCATGCACCCAAAAACCCATCCATGCACCCCAAAACCCATCCATGCACCCAAAAACCCATCCATGCACCCCAAAACCCATCCATGCACCCAAAAACCCATCCATGCACCGGCCAACATTTATTGAGGCCTCTGTGTCCCAGGCACTCTGCCAGGCATCGGGGATAAAGAAATAAATAGGAGATGGTTCCTTTTCTCAGGGAGCCCACAGGTGTACAGGCAATTACAACGCGAGGCTGTGCGGGCGAGGGAAGGGGAGCAGGCAGGAGTCCGTGGGAGCACCGGAGGGGCGGCTACAGAGCTGGGGCGAGGAGGGTCTGGAAAGCTTCCAACTCCAAATGGTTTTCAGCTGAGACCTGAGTGGGCGTGGGAGCTGCTGGTGGGTGTGAGGAGTGGGCTTCCTGGCAGAGGGAGGAACAGGTGCAAGGCCTGAGGCCGAGCCTGGAGCTCCCTGTGCTGCAGGCAGTTCGGTCTGGTGGAAGGCGTGGGCAGTCAGGAGGGAGAGGTGGGCAGGGCCTGGGGGCTGGTCTATCTGAGATGGTAATGGCATCTCTCCTCTATAGAGCTTCCCGTTTTTCTGGTTTATCCAGGGAGATAGGGAGGAGAAAACCATTCCCATGGGGTGACCCTGGAGGCCTGGAGAGGAAGAGGGACCTGTCCCAAAGCCATTCTCTGACTTCCAGCCCACCTTGGCTCCAGGCCCCGTTCACCTGCAAACTACCCGACCATCAAGGGTTCCCTTCTCCTCGCCTGTCCCCCTAGAGAGCAGCAGGGGCACTGGCCCAGCCTTCACGAGGCCAGCGAGAGGGGCTGCACGGTGGCTCGGCTCACTGCGCCATCACAGCCAGCCCCTCCAGGGTCCTTACCCTCCAGCAGAATCGAGATATTTCTCTTTGGGTCTGGGGCGAGCTCCAGGCTTGGAGGCCTGAGAGTGGCCGGGCCCACAGGACGACTGGGGGAGCTAGAAGTGAGGGGGCTGCAGGGGTGGCTCTGGGGCAGGCTGTGGGCAGCGAGAATTCCTCAGCTCCCTTCCCCCCTTTCCTCGCCCCTTCCCTGGAGTGGGGCACCTCCTCTAGGAAACCTGGGTCCCCTGGATTGGCCGCATGGAGTTGGGCATTATGGCCATTTTGGCCCACAAGGGGCTCCTGCTGCAAGGGGTGGGGAGCTCAGAAGTTATCCGAACGCTGGCCCCGACCCTGACCAGCGGGGCCCGACAGGCTTGTTTGCCTGCAACTGGAACTAATAAAAGGGCAAAGCATGCACGTGCACTGCATGACCCACAACCCCCACCGCACACAAGCCACAAACCACACCACGGGCGGCACATCCTATGCACATGCCCCACACCCACCAAACCCACGCATACGACACTATTCCGTGTGCTATGCAGCATACACACTCGCACGCACACGCACACCATATGCAGCGAACACACCACACAGCGCATCCATTGTGATGCACACAGAACTTTATAATAGGAATCGTGATAACGGCGAATGTTAACTGGGCACTCACAGTGCCAGGCACTGTTCTAAGAACGTCACATAATAAACTACCTTAATCCTTACAGCAGCCCTAGGGAGCAGGGACTGTTGTCTCCACTTCACTGCTGTCAGGTTCCAGGAGGCCACCTCCTTTCTTGCTGTGTGTGTCCCGTTGCCTTGACAGGGCACATTCTCCTCTGCTGCAGGTGACCTGTCACCCCCCCCCCCACCCCGCCCCCAGGCCTCTTGCTCAGGAGGGGGCAGTGTGACCTGGTCCCTCTTCCAGGCCTCTCTGTCCAGCAGGAAGAATGGCGTTGCCACGGCAATGATTCTCTCCATTCCAGTCCCCAAGGACGCCGCCCACCTACCAGGGCCCCCCTGGCGCCTGGGCCTCTCCCTGCTCACCGCCCACATGCCGGCCTCGGCTGCAGCTCCGCGGGTGCGGGTGGTGGAAGCTTCTCTTCTGGTCCCCTGGCTTCTCCCAGGCCAGGCAGCTGCCCACAGGTGTGCCCCAGGCACGAAGGGGTCTGACGCATCAAACTGCCCTCAGCCCCTCGCCCTCTGCTACCTGCGTTCTGTCTGGGGAAGTGCTGGGGTGTGTGGGGTGCATGAGGGTGTGGGGGTCCTGCCAGGGGCAGTGGGGCCTCTGGAGACCCCAGGCAGCAGCCACAGCAAACCAGACCTTTGCATGTGGTAGAGGTGATGCCTCCGGGAGGCTGGGGGCTCCAGGCTCCTTTAAGGGGGTCGGCCCGGATGAGGTAAGGAAGGTTATGGGGCGAGGCCTGGCTGGGCGGGCTGGCCAGTGGCTGCATGGTTTTCTGATGAGTGGGGATCCCGTCAGCCCTCCAGAGAGGCGGGATGACACTGGACACTGCGACACTCTCCTCCTGGCCCAGCCACTCCCCGTGAGAGCGGGCATGGCCCCCGGCAGGTCCGCCTGGATGGCCAGGCATCAGCGGTGGCCTCCCTCTGCGGGAGAGGGCATCCTCACTAAACCAGAGATCAGGCCTCCACGCTGCTTTCAGGGAGCAAACGTGAAGGACGTTACCTCATCTCCCTCGCGTGTGCACAATGTAGAACTTAGGGTTTCTTCTTTTTTTTTAATATGTTTTTACTGATTTTTAGAGAGGAAGGGAGAGGGAGAGAGAGAGAAACATCCATGATGAGAGAGAACCATTGATTGGCTGCCTCCTGCACGCCTCACACTGGGCATCGAGCCGGAAACCCAGGCAGGTGCCCTGACCAGGAACTGAACCATGACCTCCTGGTTCATAGGTTGACGCTCAACCACTGAGCCACACCGGCTGGGCAGAACTGCAGGTTTCTGAGGCTCTGCCTGGGGGGCGAAGGCGGGTGCCTGTTGGGAATAGTGAAGCCCAGAGCACCCTGGGAGGGAGCAGCGTGCAGGTCGCCCCCTCACTGCACTAATTCGGTGGTTACCGTGTCCTGATTTAGGGTGTGGACTTGGGGAAACTGCTAGAACTTGGCAGCAGGTGAGGCCCATGAGAAGCCTCTGTCTGAGTCGGGAGGACAAACCCTGCTGAGCTTTAGACGCCAGCTCTCATCTAACAGGTGACAAAGCAAGTCCCGGGATCTGGCCATCGGGGCTGATGTCATTTTTGTTTTTCTAACTGGCCATCCTGTACAGACGGCAGGAGACACCCTGTGTCTCCACCATGTTCCTCACCTCTGTGGTAGCGGGGTTCCCCCAGGGACCCCTTGGCTGCTGCTCCAGCCCCTCCCCTCTCTGGGAGACACGGAGAGCCAGTCCCAGGGTGGGGGGGTGTTTCAGAGGCGCGCTCCTCACCACCCTTCCTCTCTCTCCCCTCTCCTCTCCATCATTGTTTAGACCTGGCCCCTCTGAAGCGAGAAGACGAAGGGGCAAAGAAAATAGGACGGAGCTACCCTGGGAGGGAGGAGAGGGAAGAGGGTGCAGGGCAAGGTAGAGGGGAGAGAAACGGGCTCCGGGGGAAGGGCAGGAAAGAGGAGGTGATGAGGCTCAGGATCACGGCTGGGCCCAGGGCCCACCTCCCTCATCTCCTTCAATTCTTTGCTCAAATGACACTTCTCCAAAGGCCGCCTCTGTTCCCACCTTGAAAATGTCATCTGCTCATCATCCCACTTCCAACCCCCACTCTACTCTGATTTCCTTTCTTTTTTCTTTTCCTTTTTTAAAAAAAATCTTTATTGTTGAAAGTATTACCTTTGTTCCCTTTTCCTCCCACCCACCCCCTGCAGCCCAACCCCCGCCCCCCCCTTTTTTTTCTGACACACCCTCTACTTTCCTTCCTTATTATGTTTATTTCCTTATCGCCTATCTCTGCTTGCCGCACTGCCGCCGCTGGAATGCATTTTACCGTTATAAAAACTTGGGGGGGGGGGGGAGCGGGCGGAGTCTTAGGGCTTGAGTTCTAGCCCGGATTCTGCCTCTAACTTAGTGTGTGAGCCTGTGCAAGAGAGCAACCTCTCTGGGTCTGCCCCAGTGACACCGCGACTGAGGGAAAGGGACCACCGTGGCCACCCTCCTGTAAGACCGCACAGGACAACCTGGGGGCCAGCCTTCAGCCCAGGGGGCTGTCCCCGCAGTGGCCCTGGGACTCTTGCTGCCACCGGCCCACAGTCACTCTGGTCTCCCGGGCCAGCTTCTGCGGAATGGAGGGGAAGCCATGGTCAGGAGTGTTGATTGGGTTCCCCAAAGACTGGTGTTCAAATCCCAGCTTGCTCTTTACCAGCAGCAGGCCTAACCTCCATGGCCTCAGGCCCGCATCTGTGAAGTGGGGTAATGCACACGGCTACAGCACAGGGCTGCTGGAACTAAACGCGATAAGGCACGTGGCCGGCACATGGTGCTCGATGAGCCAGCTTCTCTCTCTCTCTCTCTCTCTCTCTCTCTCTCTCTCTCTCTCTCTCTCTCTCTCCAAGAAGAAGGAAAGCTGGAGAGGCAATTCAGGGCCCGGCCTGCCTTCTTACCAGCTGGCTCTTTGGGGTCTGGAGCCACAGCCCCTCCCCATTCTGAGTTTAGCTGAGAGACAGCCCGGTGGTGGTGGTGGGGACAGGACGCCGCGTGGAGCGGCAGAGCAGGCACAAACCCTTGTTTATTCTCCCCGCCGGGAGCACAGTGGTCTCCTGGCTGGACCATCATTCTCGGTGAAAACCTTCGCTGAGATTTATCGTCCTGTTCCTGCTGGCTGCGGACGGCGGGGAGGGAAAAAGTGTCCTTTTGAGGCAATAAAATATAAAATGGAACCCAATTTTTCTCCAGGGCAAGAATCATTATGTTTGACAATGGCTGTAAAGTGTGCAGCAGTGAGGCGTGGGGTGGGCTGCGGGCGCCTGGCTGGGGGGTGGGGGTGGGGGTGGTCGCCTCGGTGCGATGCAGTCCCCGAGTGGGCCTGGAAGGAGCCCAGGGGCCAGGAATGCCACCCTGCAGCCCATCTAATGCCCGGGGCCCCTGGAGGTCCCCGCGTGAATCCCACGCCCAGCCATCAAGCACCTACACTGGGCGGAGGTCAGAGGCCGCCCTGCGTGCTGCACCGAGTACTGCGGGAGAGAAGAATGAACATGTGCTCAGTTATGTTAAAGTGAATTGAGTGCTACGCAGTTTGGCTCTTATCCAGGGGGCACCAAAGCACCAATTTTAAGAGTTTGCGTGTGTTTAGATTTTTTTTTTTTTTGATATAACTTATAAAGTGCTCAAGTCTTAGCTGTACACTTTTATTTATGTTTTTCAGGTGTAACCACTACTCAGATCAAGAGGATGTTTGTAGCACTCGAGGAATTTACCCCCTTCCCCGGAGTGCGCCCCCGGGTGCCCCCAGAGGTGCATTTCCTGTCTTCTTAAACGTCATGTAAGGAGACAGGCAGTGTGCACGCTTTCGAGTGTTTGCTGCTTCCTCTCACACAGTGGCATTCCTTCATGCTGTTGAGTGTAGCAGTTCATTCTTTTCATCGCTATTATCCCATTTTAGGAATAGATCACAGCTTATTTATCCATGCTGCTGTTGATGGACATCATAGTTGTTTCGAGTTTAGGGGTTTAGTAAAGCTACAGTGAACATTCTCTTTTTAAGGTTTTTATTTCTCACCCTGGCTGGTGTGGCTTCGTTGGCTGAGCATTGTCCCATGCGCTGAGGGGTCACTAGTTCGATTCCCGGTCAGGGCACACGCCAGGGCTGTGGGCTCAGTCCCTGGGAGGGAGTGTGCAGGGGGCAGTAATCGATAGTTCTCTCTTTCATCGATGTTTTTCTCTCTCACTCTCCCTTCCTCTCTCTCTATAAGAAAAAAAAAATCAATAAAAACATACTTTAAAATTTTGTTTCTCAACCAGAGTTTACATTTAATATTATTTTGGATTCATTTCAGGTGTATAGCATAGTGGTGAGACAATCATATACTTTACAAAGTGATCCCCCGTATTTCAAGTACCCATGTGGCACCATCCATAGTTATTACAATACTAGGGGCACAGTGCACGAATTCGTGCACCTTGAAAGGAACTGTGGGCTGTGAGGCTGTGGTGGGCACAGGGGTGGGTCTCAGTCCATCCTTCAAACCCCTGCCCAGCCCCTCCAGCCACGGCCCGGTCCCCTGTCTGCTGGCAGCCCCACTCCCGCAGTGCTGCTCCCACACGCTGAAGGCACTGGCCTGGCTCACACCTGCTGATGGCGTGGAGCCATTGGGGCTAGCGCTGGCAGCAGGTGCGAGCGCTGGGCGGGACTGTGGTGCATTGGAACAAAGAATTTTCAATAACCACCAGAGGCTCACCCCAATGACAATGACTGGCGCCTCGCCTTGGCCTGGTGCCCCTGCTCACCTGCTCCACCATCCAATTGCGGCTGATACCCGCCATGTTCCATGCTCTGCCGCCTGCTACCAACACGCGCCATGTTCTGTGTGCATCCCCTGGTGGTCAGCGCATGTCATAGCGACCGGTTGTTCGGTTGTTCCGCTGTTCGGTCTATTTGCATATTAGGGTTTTATATATAGAGATTATTGACTACATTCCCTATGCTGTGCTTGACATCCCCATGATGATTCTGTGACTACCAATTTGTAGTTCTTAATCCCTTCACCTTTTTCACCCAGCCCCCGAGCCCCCTCCCTTCTGGCAACCATCGATCTTACAGTGAACATTTTTGAACGTGTCTTTCAATGGATGTAGGAAAGAGTTGTGAGTAGAGGAGTGACATGAGTAAACATTGGCCTTTTTATTTTCTTTTGTCCCTTGTGATAGTTATGGGCCAACCTGACTGGGCCATGGGGTACCCAAATATTTGGTCAAACCTTATTCTAGGTGTGTCTGTGAGGGTGCTTCTGGGATTAACGTTTGAATCAGTAAAGCAGACTGCCCTCCCCAATGCGGTGGACCTTGTCCAATCAGGTGAAGGCCTGGATGGAACCAAAAACACTGAGCCTCCTGGGAGGAAGGGGCGACCCCTCCTGCCTGACTGCCTTGAGTTGGGACATCAGTTCTTTCCTGCCTTTGGTTTGAACGGAAACTCTGGCTCTTCCTGGGTCTGGAGCCTACTGGCCTTGGGACTGAAACTACACCATTGGCTGTCCTGGGTCTCCAGCTTCCAACTTGCAGTTTTCGGGACTTCTCAGCCTCTATAACCAGGTGATCCAATTGCTTACATTAAATTTCTTTCTATACATGTATACTCCATTGGGTAGGTGTCTATGGAGAACCCTCACATGTTCCTCCAATGTTTTATTTTGAAAGCTTTCAGACTTATTGAAAGGTTGAGGTAGTAATGCAATGGTGGTAAACGGGCTGCATTAACGATGCCTCCCGTGTCACCCTCATTAGAAGCATCTAGGCTTGGCCACGTGACTTGCTAGGACCAATGGGACAGCAGTACAACTGATGTTTGAAAGAGTGTGTCCGTTTCCTCTTTCTCTCTTGGATCCCCGCCCGTGCCATGAGGACTCTGCCTGTGGGATGTGAGAGACTCATGGCCGAGAGCTGAGTTGTGCAGGCCGTGGCCACCCTAGACCAACTGGGCCGCAGCCCACGCACCTACCAGTGGATGACAGACTCATGAGTATGCCCAGTCAATGAGCTCTCAGCTTGCAAGAAGTCATAAGTAGCTATTGTTTTAAGTTTCAGGCTGGTTTGTTAACACAAACAACAAACGCTTCTTTAACCTTTACCTAGATTGACCTATTATGAACATTGTGCTATATTGGCTTTACTGCTCTTGGCTGCTGCTGTTGTTCATTTTTTATTGATTTTTAGAGAAAAATGGGAGAGGGAGAGAGAGAAACATCGATGTGAGAGGAAATATCAAGGGGCTGCCTCCTGCACGCTGCCCTGACCAGGAATCGAACTGGCAACCCCTCAGTGCACAGCATGACACCCAACCCACTGCGTCACACTAGCCAGAGCGGCCTTCTTGCTCTTCTGATGCTCGTTTCCCTGAAACATTTGAAAGTGGCCGGCATCCTGACACTCCCCGACACCTACGTTAGCATCTAAGAACTAGGCCATCCTCTTGCACAAGCACACTACCGTGATCACACCCAGGCACTGAATGTTGCTCCGATACCATCATCGGATATCGTGTCCATTTTCAAATTCCCCCAGTCACCTCCAACAGCCCCTGACAGCTGTTTATGGTTTTGATCTAGGATCTAATTAGGATCAGTTTCTCACACGGCCCACTTCCAGCATCCTGTCCCTGTACACGGATGTTTGTAGGCCCAGCCCAGTGTCCACCATGAGGACCCGGGCAGGGCAGCCACACTTCCTGCCTTGTCACTTCCCAGCTGGGTGGCCTTGGAACTTCATCACATTCCTGGGCCTTGGTGCTGTCTCGGCAGAATGAGCACGTCGCTCTCATCCACCTCATAGGGTTATCGTGGGCATGAAATGAATCACACACAGGGAGCGACATGGTGAGTCGCTGTGCTTGCATTAGTGCGTTGTGTCCGAGAGACGGTCATTATTACTCTTCGTGTCTGTTGATCAAAGCATTTCGTCGTACACGTTTGCGGGAGCAGTGGGGTTCCATTCAGGGGGGAAAGGGGCTCAGATCCTGCTCTGGTCCTCTGCATGGAGACTGAGGAGGCTGCGCAGTTTGGGGCAAAGAGCACCTTAGACCAGCGGTTCTCAACCTGTGGGTCGCGACCCCTTGGGCGGTCGAACGACCCTTTCACAGGGGTCGCCTAAGACCATCCTGCCTATCAGATATTTACATGACGATGCATAGCAGTAGCAGCATGACAGTGATGAAGTAGCAACGAAAATAATGTTATGGTTGGGTCACCACATGAGGAACTGTATTGAAAGGGCCAGAAGGTTGAGAACCACCACCTTAGACTTTGCTTGACCTCTAACTTGCTGTGTGACCTTGACCAAGTCCCTTGCTCCCTGGTCCCAATTTTCTGGCTCCCTCCCTCCTTCCTTCCTTCTTTCAGTTTTATTGATTGAAGGTTCCCCCGCCCCCCATCATCCCATTTCCCCCCATTAATTTGGAAGATAGAACACATGCTATTTCTATTCTCTTGTAATGAGTCTAGCAAATTTAACACGCATATTGAGGCTGTAATTGGCATTTATGATTTCTGTCTTCACCCTCCTCCCACACAATCCCAGGGCCTTAAGATGCTTCTTACTCAGCTTGCCCTGTATTTTGGTTCTCTCCTGTCGTTTGTTTTAATCCCACAAATCACACATTCTAAATTTTCAATGTTTGTTTAAATTTACCCACTCTTCCCCCCCCCCCCACCCCCCCACCCCCCACTATTTTTTTCTGGCATCTTAGAATTCCCACTGGGCTTCTTTTCCTTTGTTCTGGAAGTTTATTCTTTAGAACTCCGTCAGGGAGGGCCTTGGTTGTAAACTCGGACGGTTTTTGTTTATCCGAAAATGCCTTTATTTTGTTCTCATGCTGGAAGAATGGTTTCAGAGGTGATAGAATTCTCAGCTGACAGCCTCTCTCGCATCTTCCCCAGCCCTTTGAAGGTGCTCTTCTCCTGTTTCTGGCTCCCAGAGTTCCTTTGAGAGCCGCCATCGGTCTGTTTGACATCCCTGTTTAGGTAATCTCTCTTTCACACCTGGTCGCTCTTAGGATTCTCCCTTTGTCTGTGACATTCTGCAGTTTTCCTATGGCGTGTTTAGGTGGCGGTCTCTCTTCATTTATTCTGCATGGGATTCGCTGAGCTTTGTGAATCTGAGGATTGGAGTCTCACAGCTCTGGGCAACTCTTAGCTATTTTCTCTTTGAATTTGCCTCTCCATTATTCTTCCTCATCTCTCCTTCTGCAACTCTGATTAGACACGTGTTAGATCTTTTCTTAATCTCTTATCTTTTCCTTTTTTTTTTTTAAATCCTCACCTGAGGATATTTTCCCATTGATTTTTAGAGAGAGTGGAAGAGAGAGGGAAAGTCAGAGAGAAACACATCGATTGGTTGCCTCCTGGATGTGCCCCGACCAGGGCCCGGGTAGGGGAGGAGCCTGCAACCAAGGTACATGCCCATGTCTGGAATCAAACCCGGGACACTTCGGTCCCCAGGCCAATGCTCTATCCACTGAGCCAAACCAGCTAGGGCTCTTTTCCATTTCTTTGTCTCTCTCTGCTGTGCTCTGGGAAAGGCTTTTTTTTAAAATTTATTTATTTTTTTTCCAGTTTACCAATTCTCTTCCCAGCTTTATCTCATCTTCTGTTTTACCTATTACTTACGTTTCGGAGTTTCAACTATTGTACGTCTCGCTTCTAGATATTTTATTTGATACTTTTTCAAATCAGCCGTGAACTTTTTGTGATCTCATTTTCCTTTGTCATACACTGGTCCTCCCTATTTCATTTTAAACACACACACACGTATTTATTTTACATTCGATGCCTGATCATTCCAACATTCACCGTCTTTGCAGGTTGGAGTGGTGGGTGCCTCGGCTCACTCCTGCCGATGGGAGTTTGCTTCCTTCTGTGTTGGGCTCTCTTTACTGGGCACCCACATTTCTTAAACCTGTTTCCTGTAGGAAGTCTTTGAGGCCTGAGAGAAGAAGGGTTGTGCTTCTCTCAGGTGCCACTGCCAATGGCAGCCCAATCTTCTGCTTGTGGCTTTTGAGGCCACAGGAGCAGAATAAACACAGGCCCCATGCCCCAAAGAGGGAGGTTGTGGTTAGGGATTCTCACAGAGGGGGGTTTCCCCCGCTGTTTTGCCAGAGCCCAGGCAGAATTTCCTTAGTCCACGTTGGGAGGGCCCCGCTGTATGCAGCCCACCTCGCTCAGGCTCAGACTTTGTCTCCTGTGCCCCTCACATGGCTATCAACGCCCAGGCTGTGGGTTGACCAGATGCCCCCAGAGAAGGGCTGGCTTCTGGGCCACTCACTCGCTTCTCTGGAATCGCTTTTCTTGCCCCTTCCAACCTCTGAAGGCTTTCTTTACGCTCCCGCACACTCTCCGTGCATTAAAAAATACTTTAAATAATTCACCCAGCCATTTGAAGCGCCCTGCTTTGGGAAGATAACATGAGATTAGAAGTCAGCCATATGGCCCGGTTTTACGGATTCTTCACTCCTCCACCTGTGCAGCGGACATTTCCTTGAGCACCTGCGAGAGGCCAAGTCCTGGGTGAGACAAAGGGGACGCAGAGATCAATCAGCCACAATTCCCGCTCTTGGGAGCTCACCATGGAGTAAAGGCCCTTACCACGTGACGGGATGGTTGTTTGGAGAAAGAATTCAAACGATACAAATAACAACTGCTGTTGTTGATGGAGCCTCTCTTCGCAGTACCAGGCAGCGTGCCAAGCTGCCAAGCGCACCACATGGATCATTTCATCGCCTTCCCTTGACAACCCAACACGGGAGGCAGGATTATTAACTCACTGATGGGGAAATGGAGGCTCAGAGGGGTTGAGTCACTTGCCTGAGGTCACAGGGTTGCAAGAAATCGGAGGCTTACTTGGAAACCAGGCTTTTTAGCTTAGAAACGGAGAGCACCCCTTACCATCTGTGCTGAGGGTGGTCCTCCACCTTCCTACCCTCCTGCCCTGAGGAAACCCCTTCCCCCCATCCTTCCTTCAATCCTTCCTTCCTCCCTCAACCACCTGGCCCGCAGTGGCTTCCCAGGCCTGCCTTGGGATCTGGGCCAGACGCATGCAGGCCTGTGACTCCCTCCCAGCCTGTCCTTAGAAAGACCTTCTCCCTGCCAAGAAGCAGCTCTAGCAAAAGAATATGGTGAGGGCAGCCTCATTCATGTCTTCTGCCACTTTGGCAGGGATGGTGAGATCCCGGGGGGAGGAGGGGAGGAACGAAGGCACCTGGCAAGAGGAGGGGGCTTGTGATCATTCATGAGGGGTCAGGCTGGGCGGAGAGATGCAAGGGGTCCTCAGGAGGCGGTCCCCCAAGGATGGGAAGGGGTGGCCTGGACTAGATGGAGGGTTAAGGGACTGGGTTTCCACCTGCAGGAGGTCAGGACCAGGGCCACCCCCCAGCTGGGGTTGACTCCTTTGGGCCTGTGGGGCTGGGGGATGGTTACAACCAGCCTCACCATCCTACGTGTGTGCCTTTGTGCCCACAGCTGTGTGCTCCGTGAGGGAGGACAGGAAGGTCTGAGTCATCTCTGTCCCCCGCCCACTCAGCCTGGCTCCCCACTATAAATATCTAGTGAACAGATGCTGGCTATATGTATTAAATTAAAATAAAGTACTCACACGTGTTATATCTGAGTGTGTGCCCACTGTGCAATTCAAGCATTGGAGAAGCATATCATGGAGAAAAAGAGAAATTCCCTCCTTTATCTCACCCTCTTCTTATCCCTCACACAGGTACCACTGAAAACACACACACACACACACACACACACACACACACACACCTCCAAGGGCCTCTCCATGCCCACCTTTGCTTTGCCCCCACAGATCTGGAGGAACCCCCCACTCTCCCCCTCCCCTCCCCATTCCCAGCATTTCTTCTCTGACAAGAGGAAGGGGTGAGGGAGGGGAGGCTAGGGATCCCCAGGAGGGGGTCCCCAAAGGGTAGGGAGAGGATTTCAAAGGGAACCGCTTCCCTGAGATCCCACGCCCACCCGCCCCTTCTCCCTCCTCCCCCTCATCCGCTCTCTGACTCCCCCACCCCACAGGGTCGCCTGCCTGCCTGCTCTGATCTGGAACCCTGCATGGAGGTCTCGGCTTGCTCTGAAGGCTTGTCATGTCTGCGTTTAATGAAGTTTAATTATCTTCCGAGATTCGAAGAATAATTATAAATCTTTTCAAGATGCAATCACACGGGTTCATGCTTCATTAACGGTGGAAAATCAATTGTAATTCGAGTAATTCCTCTCTTCTGGAGATCAGTCTGTTTGTACACGCGCTCCCCCTTCTCCCCAGCTTTGTCTCTCCCAAGAAGTACATTGGATGCCTGGCTTCCTATGGGGGGCGGGCGGGGGAAGGCGCAGGTGGAGGAGGGGAGGAGAGAGAGGGAGAGATGGTCCCAGTGGGTGCAGGCCTGGGTAGATGTGTATAAGAGGCAGGGAGAACTGGGAGAAGGGAGGGGAGGGAGGGAAGGGAGAGGGAGAGGAGAGGAGGGGAGGTACAGATCCCTTTGCGTATCTGGAGAAAGCTATTGACACCCCTGGAAAATGCGCCCAGACCGCCTTGCTGACTGTTGGCGTTTAGGTCCCACGACCCCTCCCCCAGCCACTCAGGCCGCCAAGGAGCCCCAGATGGCGCAGAAAAGACCAGACAAGGCTGCTTCTTAGTGACTTCGGACCTTCGTCCACCTCTGAGAAACCAGGACGCCCCCTGACAGCTGGGCGCCTGACGCTGTCTCGGAGAGAAGCTATAACCTGGATTTTTTCAACCACGAAGAGCCCTGGTCCTGGCAGCTTTCCCAGAGTCTCAGATGTCTTGGGGCACCTGTGGCCAAACTCCCGAGACCAGCACAGCCTGCCCGGCTAAGGCTCGATCTTGCTTTGAAGGTGGCGAGGTGCCTGCATTGCCACAGCAGAGGGGAGCAGGGCTCCCCCAGGGCTTATGGGGGGCGGGGGCACAGGGACTCGGGGGAGAGGGAGCGAAGGGAAGCCTCGTGCGGAGCGGAGGGCGGGTCAAGGTGAAAGAGGACCAGGACCCACCACCCGGCTGCTGGTCCACTTTGCCTCCCTGAGCTTTTGTTCGAAGCCTTGAGCAGCGCCGTCCAAGAGAACCTGCTGTGATGATGGAAATGCCTCACACTGTCCCGCACAGCAGCGCCAGCCATAGGCAGTTGGTTAAATTCAATCGAATTGAAGTCAAAGACAATGAGGAGTTCCGGCCTCCGCTGCCATGGCCACATTTCGGTGGCTCAGCCACCACACGGGGCTGGCGTCTGAACAAAGCAGATGCAGACATTTCCGCCAGGGCAGACACTTCTGTGGTCGGCACAGGGTTAGGTCCTCGGACATGCTCGCCCTGATCAAATAACAAATGCTGCCCCTAGACTTGGTGATAAGCATCTCCGCGTTGGCCCTGTGTTAGTTTCCTGCAGCTGCTGTAACAAGTTACCACGAACGCAGTGGCTTCAAACCACACGCATTTTTTTAAACATATATTTTTATTGATTTCAGAGAGGAAGGGAGAGGGAGAGAGAAATAGAAACATTGATGAGAGAGAATCATTGATTGGCTGCCTCCTGCACCCCCCCCCCAAAACTGGGTACTGAGCCTGCAACCCAGGCATGTGCCCTTGACCAGAATCGAACCGGGGACCCTTCAGTCTGAGGGCCGACGCTCTTTCCACTGAGCCAAACCAGCTAGGCCAGTGGTCAGCAAACTCATTAGTCAACAGAGCCAAATATCAACAGTACAACGATTGAAATTTCTTTTGAGAGCCAAATTTTTTAAACTTAAACTATATAGGTAGGTACATTGTTATTAACTTAATTAGGGTCCTCCTAAGGCTTAGGAAGAGCCACACTCAAGGGGCCAAAGAACCGCATGTGGCTCACGAGCTGCAGTTTGTCGACCACGGATAGGGCAACCATGTGCATTTTTTATCCTGCAGTCCTGGCGGTCAGAAGTTGGACACTGATCTCATTGGGCTAAAACCAAGGTGTCCGCACAGCTGTGCACCTTTCTGGAGGCTGCAGAGGGGGGTCTGTTTTCTTGCCTTTCCCAGCTCCCAAAAGCCACCTGTGTTCCTTGGCTCGTGGCCCCTTCCGCTGCCTTCCAAACCAGCAACACCACGTCTCTCTGAGCACAGCTGGGAGAGGGTCTTCCCTTTTAAGGATTCATGCGATTCGATTGGGCCACCTAGAGAAGCCATGATAATCTCTCAGTGTCAATGTCCTTACCTAATCATATCTGCAAAGACATTTGTTTCCATACAAAATGACATGATTGTGTACATGTACCACATCTCTTTTATCCACTCATCTACTGATGGGCACTTGGGCTGTCTCCATAATGGCCGCACCAGTCTGCATTCCCACCAGCAGTGCACGAGGGTTCCCTTTCTCCACTTTGTCACCAGCACTTGCCATTAGTTGATTTGTTGATGGTAGCCATTCTGGCAGGTGTGAGGTGATACCTCATTATCGTTTTAATGTGCATCTATCAGATGTGGTACATTTACATAATGGAATACTATGCAGCTGTAAAAAGGAAGGCTCTCTTACCCTTTGAGAGAGCCTGGAGGAACCTGGAGATGATTACGCTGAGTGAAATAAGCCAGTCAGAGGAAGACAAGGATCACATGACCTCACTCATTTGTGGAATCTAATGAACAAAATAAACTGATGAACAAAACAGATCCAGAGACATGGAAGCATGGAACAGACTGATGATCTCAGAGGGAAGGGGGTAGGAGGGGTGGGAAGAGATTAACCAAAGAACTTATATGCATACTAGAGGCCCAATGCACGAAATTCATGCAAGAGTAGGCCTTCCTTCCCTCGGCTACCGGCACCAGCTTCCTCTGGCACCCGGGACCCTGGCTTCCCTCGCAGCCCCAGCTTTGTCCAGAAGGTCATCCAGAAGGACGTCTGGTCTAATTAGCATATTATGCTTTTATTATTATAGATATGTCTAACCCATGGACAAAGATAATAGTGTGGTGAAGGTCTGAGGAGTGGAGCAGGAGTGGTTTGGATGGAGTCAATGGGGCAGAGGGGGACAGGGAAATCTGTAATACTTTCAACAATAAAGATAAATTTAAAAAAGGAAATTAGTAATTTGATCAACCAGATTGGCAGACAATAAATGTGTAAAAAAAGCAAAAGCAAAACATTATTCACAGTGTCCAGGACTTAGGACATGGGCCCCTCTGGGGCTCATCCTTCTATCTCAGGGCCCAAACTTTCATTTTTCAGGGGACCCTGAAGTCCAGAGAGGAGAGGGGGCTGCCCCCAGGAGACGCAGGGCATCATGGGAACTGCAGTATCAACCCAGATCCCCTCTTCCAGAGCATGTGCCCAGCCCCACGTGACAGGATCGTGGCTGCTGACAGCTCACAGCTGTGCCCCTCGCAGGGCCGTGCCCTTGGCCGCAGGGAACTGCCTCACTCAAGGTTACCCCGCACCCCTGCCCTGTCCCTGCCAGCGACGTTACAAGGTGGAGACACAAACGTCTGTCATTTGGCCTCCATTGGGGGCCTCGCTGATGGACCAGGCCAGGTCCTGAGCTCCTCACAGGATCAGCTGAGGGCTCAGCAGCAACTTCATCATCACAGGTCAGCTCCTCCCTCTGTCCTGTGTCACCGTCCTCACGGCCTTGCATCTCCAGGGAGACTCCCCAGGCCATGGCACTAAGCTCCAGCTCCTCACCTTGGGTCATAGCGCCCTTTCTGATCCGACCCCTGCCGACCCCGCAGCTTTAGCAACTCACACGCCCCCGCGCCCCATGCTCAAGCCCAGATGAGTCCCTTTCAATTTCCCAAATGTCCCAGGCCTTTCCCCCTCCACCTCAAAGCCTTTGTCCATGCTGTTCCGCATGCCCTCTGTCTCCTGGTCATCTTCTCCTCACTCTTTAGAACTCAGTTCGAATGTCACCTCTTCCTGGAAGCCTTCCCAGATCTCTTCCCCCTATCCAGCTTCCAGGAGTCCGTCCTCTGAGTTCCCATGGCTCCCGTGGCTCCCGTGGCCCACTAGCTCTCACCACGGTCTGGAGGACACCCTGAGATTGGGGGCTGCGTCTTATTCCTTTCTGTTATCTCCAGACACAGTCTTGCCCAGAGCGGGTGCTCATTGAGTGTTGGTTGACTGACTGTCGGTGCCCTCAGCTGGCCCTGGGAGCTGTGTTCTATTATCCCCAATTACAGAGGAGGAAAGTGAGGTGGAGAAGGAAGTGAGACCCGGGACACAGCCCCTTCCTGGAGGCTCGTTTTCCCAGGAGAAGACATCCTGGCAGTGCCCCAAACGCCCCGTGGGCCAGGAGCTGCCAGCAGCTGCTTAGGTCTGAGTTAGAGGCTCAGGAGCCGTAGCTCCTGCTAATGAATGACTCCTCTTCCACACACATGTTTCTCCTACTCAATTGGTGTGTCATTAGCCCACGGCAGTAGTTGTCTCAACTCCAAATGAAATGCAAATGTAATTGGTTTCCTTAGGCCTGGTGGGCAGGGCCCTGCCAAGCTCAGGCTCCCTCCCAGGAGGGGCCAGCCCCCTCTCCCAGACCACAGGAGGCTCCAGACTTGCAGGGCCTGCGAGTGGCCTGGAGGGAGGCTGGGAGGGGCGGGGAAAATGGAAAAAAAACCCACCAACGCTCACCCAGTGGTGGGGACAGGACCCCAAGTTGGCAGTTGGTGGGGTTGGGAGGCCATGAGATCAAGGGACCCCTATTTCCTGCTGGCTTGGGTGGAGGTGGGGCCATGGGACCTCTGATGCTCAAGGAGCCCTCCCCTCTGCACAGGCTCACTGAGACCCTGTGTGCCTCATGAGAGGCAATGTGGGACCATCGAGTCTGGGCTCATCTCCGACCCCCACGCCACCTACCACGTGCCAGCTGCACCCTGGGAGTCTCAGTTGGTCCAATGGCAGTGACACCATTGCCTTGCAGGGAGGTTGTAGGATGCTATGTGATGTGCCCAGGATGTCCTGTTCAGTTGGAGCTGAGCAAATAGGTGCTATGTGATGAAGTAACATCTCACATGTAAGTGCTTATGTGTACCAAGCCTTATTCTGTTTTGCAACCATTATTTCATCCCATCCTTACGTTGATGCTGTAAAGTAGGTCCTAGTATCCCATTTTACAGATGAGAAGGCAGAGGCACAGAGAGATTAAGTAATTTACTCAAGATCACACAGCTAGAGGGAGCCTGGATTGAGGCCTAGGTTGTTTGTCTCTACAGTCTGTGCTTGTGATCATCATTAGTCTATACCAGTGGTCGGCAAACTGCAGCTCGTGATCCACATGTGGCTCTTTGGCCCCTTGAGTGTGGCTCTTCCACAAAATACCACACGCGGGCGCGCATGTACAGTGCGATTGAAACTTAGTGGCCCATGCACAGAAGTCGGTATTTTGTGGAAGAGCCACACTCAAGGGGCCAAAGAGCCGCACGTGGCTCGCGAGCTGCAGTTTGCCGACCACTGGTCTATACTGTCCCTGACCATGCATTCGCCCTCTGGCCCTCCCTCAATGTCCCTGCTTTCCACCTTACTCATTAAGGCCTGCCAGGCTGAACTCTGCTTAGTAGGTATGTTTTCTGGGCCCTTTGAAAAGGGGGGAACCCCCGGCTTCTGGAGTCTGGTGGGCTGGCCCCATGAAGGCAGCTTATGAGTGATTGGTGGGTGACATGGCCTGAATATCCAGTTATCGGATTGGTGGAATCTAATTTACACCCAGAACCCTAGCTGCAAGGGAGTCTGAGAAACGTAGTTTTGGTTTTGTGGCTTCCACCGTTCAGGAACTCACACTAGAAGGAGGTGGAACCTTGTTTTTGGTCCACCTTATGCAAAGGAACAAAGGACCTCTGCTCCGTCCAGGGTCCTTGGTTCTCCCTGCCCCTGCCCTCCTTCCCAGTCGTTGGACTTTACTATTCAGTGTGGCACAGCCAGAGTTCAACCCTGGCTGGCTCTGCCTCTCTTTCGCTCTGTGACACCGGACAAGTCGCCTAACCTCTCTGACCTCATTATTCTCATCTGTGAAATGGCGATAATAGTGCCTCTCTGGCCACTCTTGTTGTGAGGGTTAAATGAGATTCTGTCAGGCAAAGGGCCCCCGAAGGAGCCAGCCCACACGCAGGACTCCGTAAACGTAGCTGCTGTTGCCACAACTCCCTCTACTCCCTCTTCTATGCCCTTTCCTCCTCCGAGTGCGTACCCCGTGGGTTAACTGGGGAGAGCTTTGAGCTGCTGTTGGAGCTGAATTATTAAATGTTTCCAAAGTGGTAGCTGTATATCGGTTGAATTCTCTCTCTGCCCTAGGCGCCTTCCTCTGGGCAAGGGCGAGTGACAGAGCTGGTGATGTTTTTTGGAAGGGTGAAGGTCAGAACTCCCTGAAACCCCTGAAATCCAACCAAATCCATTTGCTTAGTTGTTTGCTAAGAAACAAACAGTCACAAGATTCGTCCTCTCTACTGGCCAAAGCCTTTCCGCCTTCAAGGCTCACGGTAGGGGTTGCCTCCTCCAGGGGGCCCTCCTCGACTGTCCAAGCTCATCTCAGCTTTTGGGTTTGCTTGTTCTGTTTCCCTGTCTAGCACCACAGTCGGCTTGTCACTCTGGTACGCAGCTCTGTTGCAAGTACACTTGAGCGCGTGTCACTAATAATCATTAAAGCACCCATCTCTGTGAGTGATTTGCTTTTTTAAAAAAAGGGTCAAATGTTATCTCTCCAATAAGGTCACTGTCACTCATCCCATGTGCTTCCTTGTGGGGACCAGGGAGGGGGCATGACTATATCTGGGAACAGCACAATCCTTCCCTTTGCTGTGGCCACCCGAGGGTCATAAACAGTCAGGGCGATTGTGAGTGATCGTGGGGCGCGTGCAAGTGGTTTTATAGCTGCAGCCATTTCCCCCACATGCTGACTTTTATTAAACTCTGGATGAGCTCAGAGGGGGGAATTACCGAACAGCTCATAATGAGGATAGTTAGCCCCTCTGGAGCACATGCCCACGTCCCGGGGACGATGCTCAGCACTCCGCGTGCAGTATTATCCTATTAATCCTCCACACGCCTCTGAAGTCGGTTCGATTCCTCTCCTTATGTTAGAGAGGAAAAATGAAGCTCGGAGAAGTTGACAAACTTGCTCAAGGTCACACAGCTGTTGGGCGGCAGAGCGAGGAGCTGGGCCTGGGTGTAGCTGAGTCCAGAGCTTGCTTTAATATATATATATATATATATATATATATATATATATATATATGTATATATATTGATTTCAGAGAGGAAGGGAGAGGGACAGAGAGAGAAACATCAATGATGAGAGAGAATCATTGATCAGCTGCCTCCTGCACGCCCCCTACTGGGGATTGAGCCCACAACCCAGGCATGTGCCCTTGACCGAAATCGAACCCGGGACCCTTCAGTCTGCATGCCAACGCTCTATCCACTGAGCCAACCGGATAGGGCCAGAGCTTGCTTTTGAAAATTCTTGCTAGGTATTTGTTGAGCACCCTGGAGGCACGCATTCACCCACCAACTGGGAGCCAGACGTGCTGAGAACTCGGGACCATAAGAAGACAGACCCAGAGGACCCTGCACCCCCCAGGGAAAAGCCACTGGCCACCTACGCCCTGGTGTCCCATCCCCTCTCCCTGCTCAAGGACAGCTCTCCAGCCGTCTCTCCTCTCGCCCTCCCCTGCGTCATCTCTTCCTGCTCTACTGGGTCATTTCCAGCACCATAAAAGCGTGCTGTTATTTTTCCCATCTGAAGAAAAAAATCTACCATGCTTTTCTCTTCCCTGCCTCCCTGTTTCTCTTTTTCTTTACAGCAAAAGTCCTCGGGTGGGTTACCATGTGGTCTCCAAGCCCTTTCCTCAAGTGCCTGTTGAATCCAGCCCATTGGCTCTCGCCCCCATCACGCCATCAAAACTGTTCTCGTCAAGGTCACCATGACATCCTCGTTGCTAAATTCACTGGTCGATTCTTGGTTCTCTTTGTCCTTGTCCTACCTGCTGCCTTTGACCCGGCCATCCCTCCTCCTGGAACTTGCTCTCTGGGCTCCCAGGAGCCCCCGTCTCCTGGCTCTGCTCTGTGCATCCCTGGCTTCTCCCTCTCCACCTCTTTGGCTGGTTCCTCCTCATCAACCTGCCCAGCATTCAGTCCTCAGATCTCCTTCTCTGCACTTACTCCTCAGAGGTTCTCATCCAAGTCCATAGCTTCAAACAGCCTGTAAGGGCTGATGATGCTCAGATGTCTATTTTCAGCCCCGATATGTGCCCTGAACTCCAGCCTCATATATCCAGCGGCTTGCAATGCAACACACACAAAACTGAGCTTCTGACCTCCCCCCAAGCCTACTCCACACCTCTTCTCCATCCCAGGTGATGTTACCTGCATCACCCAGACGCCCAGGCCAAAGGTTTGGGAGTCATTCTTGACCCCTCTTGTGGGAAACTGTTTATTGCCTTCACTATCTGATAAGCATAGACAGAGAACCCCCCCCCCCCAAGGCTGGGTGCCTTTGAAGCCCTCCCAAAGGTCGGAGCTAGGCGCCACCTCTGTTTGTCCAGACAGTGGTAGCTGAAACTACTCCCCCATTTATTATTATGTAAATCCTTGCTGATGGGCTAGTCTGCCTATTGCAGGGGATCACCTGCCTAGGGCTATGCTATGGGTGCATCCCAGATCAATAAAAGCTTGGTGAGGTCTGAGCACAGAGGAGAAGTCCTTCGGGACTTGCCGCCTGGTCCCCCAATATTGCAAAATTATCTCGTGTCTTTTTCTCTCATTTGCTGTGCAGCTCCTCTTTCAGATACCGAACCCTACTCCACGCGAGTCGTGGAAGGAAACACACTCAACACCCTCTCTTTCGCTCACCCTCTAGATCCAACCCATCAGCAACTCCTGTCTGCTCTACTTTGAAAATACATCCAGGATCCATCACTTCTTATTGTCTCCACGGTTACAACTCCCTGAGTACCCATCCTTTTTCTCTTCGTTTATTAAAATAGCTTCCTGACTGGTCTCATGGCTTCTGCCCTTGCCCCCTTCACTGTATTCTTGGCCCAGGAGCCAGAGGGATCCTATTAAAACATAAATCAAATCATGTGACTTCTCCTAAAATCCCCTCACATGGCTTCTCACCTCACTCAGAATAAAAGCCAAAGGGATATTATGACCTGGGAGGCTTCTCATGATCTGGCCTCCCCTTCCCGCCCTGGCCATGTCTCCTCTCACGTGACCCTTGTTTGTTCCACACCTGCTTCCTTACTGCTCCTCTAATACCCTAGGCATGCTCCTACCCCAGGGCCTTTGCACTTGCTGCTCCTGCTGCCTGCCACTCTCCTTCCTAGAAATCCACAGCCTTATTCCCTCCCTTCCTTCGGTGAAGCCTTGCCCACCGTCACTCCCATCTTTCTTCCATGTCCTATTTTATCTCCTTAGCTCTCATCACTAACAAAATACACATTTTGTTTATTTGTAAGTTGATTATCTCCCACTGGAATGTCAGCGCCATGAGAGCGAGACCCTTTTTGCTTTTTAACAACCACAGCACCCCAAGTCTCTGGCACGCGTTCTCAGTAATATCTGTTTAATGAATGAGTGAATGAGTCCCCTCTCCCGTCCAGCATGGACAGACCCCATTATCTGCAGCACCCGCGTCACCCCCGGGTGGGTGGAGGCAGGGGTTGCTGATAAGGATCACAAGGCAATAAACGGGCCCTGAATGTAAGGGGATTCTCCATTTTCTCAATGAGAACATTGAAGAAGTTTCTTGGGCCAAATTGAATTTCTATTTTCTTATGCCACTGGAAAAAGTGGTTAAATATCTACTTATCATATTTATTAGTTTAATTACATGTATCTACTTGAAAGCACACATCGAAACCGAGGCGTGCCGATTTAGAAATGTGGATTTTTCCACTCAGTGCATTTCATGAAGTGATTTCACTCAAGCTCCTCTCCCAGGTGCCCCCCCCAACCCCCCCCCCCCCCCCGCCACGGGGCAGGGGGCTTGCCAGAACCCCGTGCCCAGGTGTCTTCTGAACAGACTCTGCTTCCCTCTGGGGTGTCTGAGCTTTGGCACCTTCTGAGTCCTTGCCTGTGCTGCTGTCACTGAAAATGTCAAACCTGGCACCAGGTGCCTGTTCACTGCAGAATAAGAAGGGTTTTGTGTTGTTTTCTTCATGTGTCCACTGGGTGTGTGTCACACCCGCCATTACACGCCAGTGGTGTGTAAATAGGGTGGCGGGCTGTCCTGGCTGGCCTGGCTCACAGTGGCCTCCGACCCATAAAGGTCTTGCTTCCAGCCACGCCCTGCAGTTCCAAGATCACACACCCAGGACGAGTGAATGACTCTGGGCTGGTTTCCCTGGCTGCGTGTTGTAGGCTGACCCGCCGGGAGACTCCGTAAGGGCCCGAGCTTGCTCTGATGAAGGTTAATGTGTTTTTCCTAAAAAGTGCTGTGGAGTCCCAGGTCATTGAGAGAGGACTCCCAAAAGAGGCTTTGTTGGGACCCTAATATAACCCAGTCATCCGGCCTTCTGTTGTGAGCATTCGGTAATGAAAATTCTCCCCGCCCTCCGACCCTCACCCACCCATCCTGTGGGTGCAAGCATGTCAAACTCAAAGGCTAACATGGGCCAAATAAATGAGGCATGTGGCCCACGGGCCATGAGTTTGACATGCTTGGTCTAGTAAATCTCTCACTGACCCAGATTCCCCATCCGAGGGGCAGTGTGCGAGGCTATGGCATGACCTCTAGTCCCCATAACACCTTATCTCCGTTTCAGAGACAGGAGAACTTAGCTGAGAGGGAAGCAGAGATTTGCCCAAGGCCAGGCACTCAGCACCCACCATTTCTGGGGCGTCTTTTCACGGGTCCAGAACTGTTCTAAGTGCTTAAGACAGATGCGCTCCTCTAGCCTGTCAACAGCTCTCCAAGAAAGGGATGAATGTTATTGTCCGCTCCCCACTTACAAATGCGGTACCTGAAGCCCAGAGGGCCTACAGAATGGGCCCGAAGAGCCTTCAGAGTCGGTAAATATGGAGTCCACATTGCAACCGGGTGAGTCACCCCCAAATCCATGCTCTTCGCCTCTGCATCACATCACTGACTCCGAGTTATCAGGGGACCTGCAGACTTCAGGGGCTCTGATCCTCCACTACTCCCCCCGGGAACTGCAGTGTCTGCATCTTTCCGAAGAGAGGATCGATCGATGGTGTTTATCAGGTTCTCAAAGGGGTGTAACCCCACCCCCCAAATGAGGCTCACTGTTCTATGTGACATTAATTGGATGGGGTTGGAGGTGAGCTTAGTGGAGTAAGAAAGGTGTGTAGGTTTGTGTGTGTGTGTGTGTGAGAGAGAGAGAGACAGAGAGAGAGAGAGAGAGAGAAGCTGGGATGGAGGTGGGTGGGGCAGGCACCTGCTCTCTCCATTTTCCTGTCCTGTCTCCTGACAGTCCTTCCATGTCAGCAGCCCGTGGACATCAGGGCCCGGCCAGCGCACACATGTGCTCCCATGCACAGCAGGCCAGACTCACCGCCCGCTTCCACGCCATGTTCCATTTCTCTCCTGCCTGTCAGCCAGGCCTCCCCGGGGCCTGATCCCCCCGGCTGCTTCATGGCAGGTGTCGGCTCCCCGCCCCTCCCTGGCCTGATGTAGTTATTAGGAAGAGCTACAAGAAGAGACAAAACACCGGGTGAGGAGGTGGGGCTGGGGTCCCCAAGGCAGCTGCTGCCGGCATGTAATCCCTCATCCCTCGTGTCACCGAGACAAACTCTGGCTCCTGCCATCACTTCCTATTTAGAACCGCATAGCAATTAGGATGCGTATTTGGAAACAGTTAAAAATAAGCTGCCAGCATGTGACTAATTTCACTCCGGCCACCATCAAAATATTAATCGAGAAGAAGAGGCAGGAGATGGCCGGTGGAGCCGCTGCAGGTCATCAAGACCCAGGGCCCACGGCAAGCCCTCTGCCATAGGTGCCGGACATGCAGCCAACCCAATACTCAGGGGTTGCAAGCAAGGGTTGTCAGCCTTTAGCTGAGGGCCCCCAGATTCTCAATGGCCTGGGCCTGGGCCTGGTGGTGGAGGCAGAGATGGCGTGGGCCAGCAGCCAAGGACCCTGGTGGTCAGTCGTCAGGGGGGCTGGGCTGGAGGACTCGCCTCTTCCATCTGGGTCCACTCGCCCAATGCTCTCTTGCTACCCAACAGCTGAGTCCCATGTGCTCACAGAAGATACATTCCGCCCCATTGGCCAGCCCCCTGCTTCTGAACCCCGTGGCTCCTGCTGCTCCGGCAGGTATCCGCTGTTATAGGACCTGGTTTGCATGCGGATTGTGCTTTGGGAACCCTGGAGGTCCCGGTTCGAGTCCTGCCTCTGCCTCCTATGCCAGAATGACGTTGGCCGAGCTCTTTTCCTTCTCTCCCTCTCCCTCTGCTGCCGCTCCAGACACAGGAGGCCCTCAGCTTCGGCCTCAGCCAGAGTTCGTTCAGAGTCTACCTCTGCCCGCTCCAGCTCTGTGATTCTGGGGAAGTCTCTGTGGCTTCCTCTGCACAACGGGTATAACAGCACTGCCTTCCCTGCGGTAGAAGGTTCTTACGATGGGGAAGGAAGAAA
This sequence comes from Myotis nattereri, assembly GCF_964212035.1. NCBI lineage: Eukaryota > Metazoa > Chordata > Mammalia > Chiroptera > Vespertilionidae > Myotis > Myotis nattereri. The sequence continues at coordinate 210,178,832 of NC_138077.1, read as the reverse complement.
GCATGTGCACGGTGCTCAGCAAGGCGCCTGGCTCAGGGCGAGCTGTAGTGAGTGGCAGGCGCGCTCATCCCACGGCAGCAGCCTGATCACCTGGGAGGCCCACACGCACAGCCTCAGCGCTGCGCTTCCCTGGCCACGCTGTCCTGGGCAGTGAGCTCTGAGAGGCAGGGACCAGGTCCCGGGGCATTGGGTGCCTCCCGTGAGCACCCTCCCCGCCACACTCAGTGCGTGTGGGTCAGGGGCCTGTCGGGATTACTGCGTGGCCCCTCCTCTCCCCTCCCCTCCAGGCCCTTCCCAGCGTCTGCTCACATCTCCCCTCAGCTCAAACCCTCCGCAGGCTCCCATTTCACAGTGAATGCTCAAGGCCTTGCTATGGTGACAGTAAATAATACAAATGTCTTCTCTCAAAATTTTGGAGGCTAGGCATTCAACATCAAGGCAGGGCCACCCTGTCTCCGCAGGGGCAAGGCCGTCCCTGCCTCTCCGACTCCTGGGGTCAGCGAAGCCCAAAGGTCTGGGCTAGTCAGCAGCCAGCTTCATCCCCAGTGGGAACATCAGCTCCTCTCAGGGGGGTTGGCTGCATGTCCTGCACCTACGGCAGAGGGCTTGCCGTGGGCCCCAGGCCCCTCCACCTGGGCACACTGTTACAGACCAAAGACTTCCATTCCTGGCCAGAGCTCAACCTCCTCTTGGTTGGCCATATTGTATTGTCTCAGGTTCAAGGCCAGTGGCCACATCTGTCTTCCCATGGCTTCTCCTCTGTGTCTGGGTCTCCTCGAAGGACATTTGTCACTGGACTTAGGGCCCTCCCAGCTCATCCAGGTTGATCTCTTGATTGCAAGATCCTTAATTTAATCACATGCAAAGGGCCCTTTCCCCAAATAAGGTCACAGCCAAATAAGGGGGCTGGGACATGGCCAGATCTTTTAGGGGTCATCCTTGAACCAGCTACAGCCAAACAGGTGTGGTGAGCCGGCACGGCCATGGCATACTCAGCCCCACATTGGACGCCTTATGTGCCGCGCCAGCTCAGCCAGGTTCGGTGAGCCTGAGAGGGGCAGTGAAGGACTGAGAAAAGACAGACAAGAGAATGAAAGCTGAGTCTCGGCGGGACGCTGCCCTGATGGAGAGACAGTGCCACGGACTACAAGCCATGTCTTTATTTTATTTTTTTATATTTTTTATTGATTTTTTACAGAGAGGAAGAGAGAGAGATAGTTAGAAACATCGATCAGCTGCCTCCTGCACACCTCCCACTGGGGATGTGCCCACAACCCAGGTACATGCCCTTGACCGGAATCGAACCTGGGACCCTTCAGTCCGCAGGCCGACGCTCTATCCACTGAGCCAAACCGGTTTCGGCGCCATGTCTTTATTTTATAGCCAGATTCCATGAGGCAAAGTAAGGGTGTGGTCAAGATGTTTACACTGTTCTAATCTACTCAACTACATGCACCTGAACTCTATCAAGCCCACATCACTCAGGCACATGGGACCACGTGTTCGGACCATAGGTTCAAACTCACAACTACAGCTGTTGGCTATAATTGTGCCGGGAGGGCTCTGCCCTCCACGCTGGGACTTGCACGTGGCCATGAGAGGACTGTGCCCTCATTAGTCCGAGGCTTGAACCTGTCCAAACACTGTAGCCGCTCTCCACAGGGGATGAGGCTGGCTGCTGACTAGCCCAGACCTTCGGGCTTCGCTGACCCCGGGGCCAGTCCCCCAGGCCACTGTGGGGGTCAGCCTCCACATGGCACTGGCTGGCTGGCCAGGGCCCTGCCCCTGCTAGGAGGCCCGCCCGGCCTTGGAGCTTGCCCCAGCAAGGGAAGATGCTCTGCTAATGATGCCAAGCTACGGAGCCAGGAGCAGCGGACTGAAGGGCATGTCATCCATTAAGGACCCAGCCTCTCACCCAGAAACACACAAATCATCGCATCACCTGTCATCCCCCCCTTCACACCTGCAGTTCCAACCGGGCCCTGCTGTCGCTGCCGGCTGCAGCCGCTCCGCAGGGACCTTCTCCGGCAGGTGTTGGGAGCCGGCTCCTTCCCTCGCCGGGAGCAGAGAGCAGCTGGCAGGGGCATAGCAGGCACCGTCCCTCCCAGGCCCACATCCCACACTGCTGCTCGGGGAGACTGAGGCAGCCCATCCACCCAGAGCCCACCAGCTCCCACCCCTGGGAGCAACTGGGCAGGGGTCCCGGCCACACGTTCCTCCCAGACACCCTCAGGCTCAGCCTGTCTCCCAGATGCAGGCCCGGTCCCCATCTGGCTTCGTAGCAGCGGTGGCCCTCAGGGCAGCGGGTAGGGGCCTGGGCAGTGCAGGCAGCTTCCCCACCACCATCGCCCGTCATCTGTCCTGCCCTGGAAGGGGGCCTGGCCCTGCCTCCCGCCGGCAGCATGTGAAGGACAAGCTGCCCGCACGGCCGCTGCAGCCTGGCAGGCTCGTCAAAGGCTATAATTGTCGGAGGAATTCGCCAGCTGAGCGAAATAAAGGGCCTTGAAGGTATAAAGAGCCGCGCCGCCCGCCGATGAGAGACTGATTGATAGAGACTTTCATTCCCCAGGACTGGAATGAGAGTACGGGGTTGGGGTTTCTTTTATTCATCTGAGCCAAAGCCTTTTTGCCCCCAAAAGGCCAATGTGGGTGCAAGAGAGATTGATGGCGGGGGGTAGAGGGTGATGGGGGCTGCCCAAGACCTCCCATGGTGGCCGGAGCATTTCCTGTCTCCTTGGGCTGCCTTTTTAAAAAAATACATATTTTATTGATGTTTTTCAGAGAGGAAGGGAGAGGGTTAGAGAGTTAGAAACATCAATGCGAGAGAAACATTGATCAGCTGCCTCCCGTACACTCCCCACTGGGGATGTGCCCGCAACCAAGGCACATGCCCTTGACCGGAATTGAAGTCGGCCGGCCGACGCTCTATCCACTGAGCCAAACTGGCCAGGGCTCCTTGGGCTGCCTTTGAGGGCCCCTCTGAGCGACCCTGTGGCCCAGAGCCCCCTGTCCCTCCGCTGCCCAGGCTGTGTGCATGCCCACCCAGCTCAGAACCAGGGGGCTGAGCCAGGCAGGTCCCAGAACCCCGTGTCTGTTCCCCCCTCCACCCCCCCGCCCCAGCAGGTCAGGCAGGGGCTGAGGGGAACTCTCTTACTCTTTTCCTCCTTGAGGGTCTCTCTCCTTGCATATCATTTGGTTTAAGTGACAGGTTCCTGGTAGAATATTGAGAAAAGACAGGAGCGCAGAGAGACGACGTAAGCTAGCCTGCACGTCTGCCTCTGCATTGTGTGCTGTGGCTTGGCCGTCCTTCCTCCCCGTGTATTTACCAACACGGGCTCCCACTGTGTCTCCATGAGCCGCTTCCCCCCCACCGCCCACTAGGGTATGAGGAACACGTTCCGTGAAGCCTGTTCATTCAAGGCCTGCCTGGTCCATGAGTCCCACTGATGTCGGCTGTCTGCTGTGACAGCAAGTGACCTTGAAGGTATAAAGAGTCGGAATCCAGCTGACGAGCGAACATGCGTTGACGAATCACAACAGCACCTTCATACCCTTGGAAATGGTCTTGCAAGACACAAAATTTAACTTGCAGGCAATGCGTGAGTGTGCGCGGGTCCCTTTAAGCAATCAGTGGCCCCTTAGGACCTGTGGCTGGCTTGGGCTGGGAGGGGGCCGTGAGATTGCCCAGTGGTGTGTGTTGGCGGTCAGGGAGGGTTGACTTTGGACCGACAGAGTGTCCCACGTGTAGGCTGAGTCACTTGAGATGAACTTTGGGATTTGTTGTGTTTGCTTCCAGGTTCCCCTCTCCTCCTAGTTAGTCACTTCCTTGGGTCAAGGCAGGTCTTCCTTCCCCCACCCCCCCAACCCTCCCTACCCTATGAATGACTGGGGGCAGTTACCCACTGACCCCTTGAAATCCACCCACTTAGACATCAGCACAGATGAGCTGCCTACTTAGTTAGATGGATAGCGAGGGGGTAGGACACAGGAACGTTCTGATGCGTGAGAGCCAGAAAGGATGCAGGCACAGAGGACCCAGGAGGGTGGGCTGGGAGGGGAACTGCGGTGGGGGCAGCAAGAGGGCCTTTGAAGTGAAAGGAGGAGGCGCCCCAGGTGGAAACAGATGTGAAAAGACACAGATCCAGGCTTCTTCAATATTTGACCAGGAACCAGAAAGAATGCAGAGTTGCAATGCTGGGCTCACCAGTATGAACATAGGCCTAGGAACCATCCCTTCTATCTCGACCCCAACAGGGAATTGTCCAGCTACTACCGAAGGATCTCTCTAAACCAGTGGTTCTCAACCTTGGCTGCACATTAGAATCACCTGGGAATCTTTTTAAAATCCTCATTTCTGGGCCTCATCCTCCGGAAATTCTGTTTCTTTGTGACGGGGTGGGGCCACAACATTAGCAACAAGGAAACAGAATTTCCAGAGGATGAGGCCCAGAAATCAGGATTTTAAAAAGATTCCCAGGTGATTCTAATGTGCAGCCAAAGTTGAGAACCACTGCTCTAAAACGTGATTCAGACACGGTCACTCCCCTGTGATGGCTTCCATCACTCTTAGACTCAAACTCCTCACGCTGGCCCATAAGAATCCATGAGCCCCAGCTGGTTTAGCTCAGTGGGTAGAGTGTCGGCCTGTGGACTGAAGGGCTGCGGGTTTGATTCCGGTCACGAGCATGTGCCTCAGTTGCAGGCTCGATCCCAGGCTCCTGTTGGGGCACCTATGGAAGGCAACCCATTGTGTCTCTCTCACATTGATGTTTCTCTCTCTCTGTTTCTCCCCCTCTCTGCTAATCTCTAGAAACCAATGGAAAAATATTCTTGGGTGAAGATTAACAACAACAAAATCCATGAGATCCACTTCACCCACCTCTTCCACTCATTCCATACCTCGTTCTCCTCCCGAAGATCCCGGTCCCAGGAGCGTCCTTGCTGTTCCTCCAACACACCGGTCTCTGCCCTGCCCCAGGGCCTTTGCACTAGCTACTTCCTCTGTTGAGTGTGTTCCTTCTCCAGACCTCTGTATGGCCACCTCCTTCCCATTATTGGAATTTCTCCTTACATGAACCTCCTCAAAGAAGCTTGCCCTGTCCACTCACAGTAAAATAGTCCCTTTCTCTAGTATCGCCCTGTTTTAACTGTCTGCCTCACTTTTCACCACCTGTGATCATCTTGCTTTATAATTTGCTTAAACTTTTATCAACCGACTCAGGTCCTACTCTAAGAGCCACTAGAACTGCTGTCTCCCTGGAACAGTGCTGGCATGTAGGAGGTGCTCAGTAGATACCTGTTGACTGAACAAGCAAGTGGAGATGGACTCTCACTCCTGAGTGAGGCAGTCCGTTGCATTTTGGGAAACTTCCATTGATTAGAACTAACCAGAAATGGCAGGGAGAGGTTTTGTTTCAGGTGCCAGGGCCAATTGGTGGGTAATGGCTGCCTGGATTGAGAAAGGATTTGCTATCACAGTTGACCTCTGTAGGAGAAAGAGAGAGGGAGGGAGGGAGAGAGAGAGCGAGAGCGCAGTGATTGACTAGTAATGTCTGCCATGGGCATTAAGGCACCGATAGTGGTATCTGTGCCACATATCTGCCAAGCCTGGGTTAGACTGGAAGGCTCCTTGAAAGACGTCGGGGCTGCTTCTTCTCCTCTGTAACTCGAGCGCCTGTCATGTGCTAGGTGCTTGGTCATGACTGATGTGGGCTGTCCGCCCGCCGGGACTTGTTCAGCTTTGAGGCTCCCGCTCCTGAGATAGGAGAGAACACCGAAGCCAGTGACTTTCCATCTTTTTTAAACCTGCAGTGTTCCTTCTTCAAGGGACATCTTACATATCCTGGCATATGTTAGCAGACAAAAGCAAAGCTGCTCCGGCTGAAGCTGGGTTTGGGGCCTAGAGCCTCAGCTGGCTGCACCCCCACCTCCAGAGACAGTCCTGGGACACCTTCAAGGGACCTAATGGCTCCCCAGAACCCAGTCTGAGGCCATGGGTGAGGAAACCAAGGTCCAGAGAGGGGAAATGACTTACCCAAGGTCACATGGCAACTCAGAACTGCAAACGGAGGTACCATCCCAGGGACTCCCAGTTTAGTGCTCTCTCTGGCACCTCTCCAGGGTCTCCCATGGGGCAGGCGGCCTCGGCTCTGGGCTGGGCCTAGAGGCCAGGAACCGACATGCCTCATGTCCTTGAGGCTGGGTGGACACCTAGCCAATTCCTCCCAGACCCTGGGAGAGGAGCTCCCGCCCCTCCCCAAAGGGGTTGATCGTGCTCCGGAGCTCCTGGCCGCGGCATTGAAAACAGCTCCATCTCCCTGACTGCTTTATTAATTAAAGCATTTCCCCTCTTCGGTAGCAGCTGTGTGGAAAGAGCTCAGGGAATGTTTAATTCATTGGTTCAGAGCTGGTGCCCCCCACATCCCCCAGCACCTCCTTCCTTCAAAGCACTTTCCTGGGAAACCCTCCCAGCACCAGGGCTGTTTCCCTGCTTCTCCCTGAGCCGGAGCCGCTGAGCTGCCTTTCCCGCTGGCTTCTCCCTCCGCCAGCGGAAGGTGATTTGTTATTCAGCTCGAGAAATCTATTAGGAACGAGCGAGGCTGGGTGCAAGCCCAGGTTCTCCGACTTGAGACGGTTTCAAAGGCCACAATTTGTCGAATTACTACAGGAGTATTTAATGGTCATCTTCCTTGGCCGTCGAGAGGCAAAAAATGAGGGTGTTGATTACCCAGTGATGCCAGTCCGAGGCCGTGCCTCCCCAAGGTGGGGCGGGGGCTGCGGGCTTGGGGCTGTCTAGGAGGGAACCTGGGGAAACAGCATCTGGGGGGGGGGGACCTGTCCTCTTTACAGCTGTGGTCAGTGGAATAAAAGGACCATGTCACCCACGGGTGACTGCAGGCCCATCTCCACCAGGGCCGTGTGGGACGGGTGAACAGGCGACTAGCTTAGGTGGGAGCTTCTAGCTTAGCGGGGAGTCTCCCCACTCCCCCAGGATGGGCCTGCACATGTGCCAGAGCTTCCACCCAGTTTCCTTGGGAGACCCAGTTTGGACTTGGCCGTTGGATCTGTACAAACCCTCATGACGGGGAGCAGCAGCCCCCTTCCTCCTCTCGTCGGCCTTGTGGGCGGGAGCGATGTGTGTGGCCTCGGTCAGTCTGTCTCCTCACTTGTCCCCTCCTCGAACCCCCGGGGGCTCCTGTGCCCTACCCCTTCCATGGGTGTGTCCCCGGTCACGTCCAATTCCTCTTCCTCTCCCACCCAGGGGAGCCCAACAGGACGCGGCGACATCATGTCGCCCAAATGTGTAACAAGGAGCAGATGCTGAGCAAACTCGGGGACTTCAGGGTGTCAGGAGCCGAATACCTGGGCACGTCTCACCAGGGACGGGGACACAGCAAGAACCTCAACCCTGGGGTCAGGATCCCCCCAATCGGCCAGCCTGGGCCCCTCGCTGAGTAATTCGCCCAGCAGCTGGCCCAGCCCGCGCCCTGGAAACCCTGGGACATGTTAACTAGACATGGGAGAAACGGCGGTAAGAGGAAACCGCCCACCCAACATGCAGGCGCGTGTGAAGCAGCCAGCAGCGGCGGCTCGCGGACTTCTCAGCCAGTGGGAGTGGGGGCCATTTCGTGGATGAGTAAACTGAGGCGGGTTGAGAGTACGTACCTGCTCGGAGGGGCGCAGTATCGGGTGGTGTCTGGATTTGCACCGGGTCTGTCTGTCCCCAAGTCCACACCGCCCCCAGGGAGGCACATTAGACCCAGCAGGGCAGCTTTGGAGGCCGAGGGAGCGCGCCTGGTGTTGGAGGAGGGGCGAGGAGGTCAGCGTGGCTGCAGCAGAGAGGAGAGGGGGTGCCAGGGGAGGTGGGGCAGGGCCCAGAAGTCTTCAGAAGGACTCTGGCTTCACCCTGAGGGAGGTGAGGGCAGTGAGAGGTCCAGGGGCGGTGCCGACGGGCTGCCTGCCATGGGCAGTGCCGGCTAACAATTAGTTATTTGTTATTCCTTAAAACGGCTACATTTTTGTAATGGGGCCCGAGCGGGGTCCCAGTGCCGCCTTGGAGAGATCCTCCCTCCTGCTCTGGAAACTCAACTGGACGCTGGCCCCACAGCGAGGGAGCTTCCTCCTGGCCTTGCGCTGGGAGACTGCTCCTTCGTCCTGCTTCCCACTGAGAACAGCGGCTTCGGTCAAATGCAGGCTCCCTTCCCTGGGCAGGAAGGGGCTGAAAGTAGGAGAAGGAAAGAGAGGAGGAAGCAGGGAGAGAGAGGAGGAGGAGTGGGAGGGGCTCAGGGAGGGGTGATGAGGGAAGAGGCTGGAAGGGGAGGGGGCGCTCCATGGGGGTCAGAAGGTCAGTCAGCCCCTCCGCTGGGGGATCCCCACGTGGCTCTCTCCCAAGGGGGCTCTGCCAGGAGCCTCAAGCAGCGGTTATTTTGGGTGGCAGCGTGATTGGGAGCTTGGAAAGCAGAAAATTGAGTGGTGATTAAGGTTGTAATAAGTTGACAACATCAAATATCATTACCCCTAGAACATGCAAATGATCCCTTCTTTACCCGGGATTTGCCATGCAAATACCAATTAGCAGAAAAAGTGTTTGCCTAGCTAGGGGGAGGCCGGTTCTCTTGCCAACGCCCCCCTCACCGCCCCTGCAAGAGGGTAAACAAGTGGGAGGGGCCCTGTGCCTGAATGTCACCATCAGGAGACAGTGAGAATCCACAGGGGAGACGCTGATCCCATGGAAGGTGCCAGAAACTCTGGCCTCCACCTCCCCTGCCGCAGGCTCTGCCTCGACACTGGCTCCAAGGCTGCTAGAAGCTTCTTGGGGCCAGCTCCTGGGGCAGCTGGCCTCTGCCCTACGTCTGTCCCGGCCATGGCTCACCTCCCGGCCATGGCTCATCGGTGCAGCCTTTGCAGCCTGGGCGTCCCTGCACTGTCGACAGTTCATTGTCTGAGACTGGGAGCTCATAGCTGGTGCTGCAGAGGAGGGATCTGCCAGGAGACACGTGGCCCCAGGAGCTGGCACTGCTGTGTCTTGGGGATTGACCTCTGAAGAGGCCAGGGCAGAGGGCTCGGGGCCACTGGATAGGCGCCCCCGGCGTTTCCTTCTCTGGCCAGGTATTGACATCTGGTCTGATGCAGAGGCCCCGGCACGCACACTTGGTGAATGGGGCACAGTCCTGCCCGCACAGGGCTTCCGGTCTCACTTGTCAGGAAGAAGTAACTACGGCCACACACAGCGCACGATGAGGTTAACGGTGAGCGGTGCCAACAGGAGTATCTTCGGCTCTTTGCAGAGATGAACTTGCCTTTTGCTGTGGTGGCACGAGGAGGTGGCACAGTTTGGGTGGAGCCTTGAAGGAGGAGTAAGTGGAGAGAGGGGAGGAGGGCATTCTTGGTGGGAAGGATGGTGGGAAGGATGGCAAAGTCAAGATTTAGAGGTTGGAAGATGCATTTTGTGCTCTAGGGTCAGTGAGTCTGCTATCCATCCTGTCTAACCATGCAACTGTCCAGCCCTAACCCACCCATCCAACCCACCCATCCAACCCACCAAACCAACCCACCCATCCAAGAACCAAACCAACCCACCCATCCAACCCATTATCCAACCCATCAAACCAACTCACTCATCCAACCCACCCAACCAACCCATCCATCCAACCCATCTAACCCACCCAACCAACCCACTATCCAACCTACCCATCCAACCCACCCAACCAACTCACCCAACCAACCCACCCATCCAACCCACCCATCCAACCCACCCAACCAACCCACCCATCCAACCCACCCATCCAACCCACCCAACCAACCCACCAAACACCCAGCCCAATCACCAACTGCCTTTCCACCATTCAACCCACCAAACCAACCTACCCATCCAAGCTACCAACCTAACCCCAAATCCATCAACTCATCACCCAACCCCTATCATTCAATCCATCAATCCACCTCATTAGCATGAACCAACTCACCCAACCCACCAGCCCAGGTGTAGAGCATAACCTCTGGAGCAGGTGGCCAGGTTCTTTACATGAGGGTGATGATTATATGGGGGCTGTTGTGAGGAGTTGACGGCACGTTGGGCTAATACCCGTCAACGGCGTGGCCCAGCGTCTGGGATACAATAAGCTCTCGCTATATGATGGCACTTGCTGTTTAGCGCGATAGGATTCACTCCAAAGCCAACAGGCAGGAGAGCACTGGGGCTGAGCTGAGCTGGAGAAAGGTTACCCTGTGGGGAGATACAGGCACGATCGAGGGGGCCGCCCTGGAGCGGGGTGCCCAGCAGGCCACTCACCCAGAGCAGATCTGGCGGGGAGGAGACAGATGCTTGGGGACCCCACCCTCATACCCATCCATCTGCCTCAGAGGAGGCCCCGCTCGGGAACCTGGGCCCCAGAGTGGTGGGCAGGGGACTTGTTCTCATTCTCAACCCTCATCGCTGACCCTCTGCTGAGCGAACAGCAGCAGCCTGGGCAGGGCAGCGGGGACAGGCTGGGGATCTGCAGATCTGGGTGCCTCTGGAGCTCCCGCTGGTCCAATCCTCCTTCCGCCCCCCAGCCCACCAGGCTCCTGCCGAGAGCACAGGAGGCTTCCCACAGCCCCCATCCCGCCGGAGCTTCCAGCCGCTCCCGGATGGCCGCCTCCAGAAATGCTTTGGATCATCTAAATCCAGGTTGCATCAATTCTCCAAATCCTTTTAACTCGCAGGATTTTCTCTGACGTCTAATGGAGGTCCCTTCCCTGGCTCCTTGGAGCGTCCTGCGTGGTCACAAGAGGCAGGTGAACCTGAGAGCAGCTTCCCACGCAGGTACCAGAGCTGCGGCCACCCCTCACTCGCCCTCCTAAGCTCATACCCGCCGGGCGGCATGGGGGTTGGGTGCCCACCCCGCAGCGCCTGGGCGGGGCGGGCTGACCCGGTGGGTTACCAGGCCCCAGCCACTGCTGGCAGAGCCATTACAAGGCACAGTGCAATTTCATGCCCTGCTTCCTCCTTTCTTGGTCTGCAGTTTCTGCTCTATTTGTCCAAAATGAACAGAGATGAAGTGAAATGAATTAAAGCCCTGCCCCCCCACCCCACCCTTTGCCCAGCCCGCTCCCTCTTTCCCTCTCTCTGCCTCCTTGGTATTCCCCAGCCAGCCCCTCGCCTCCCCCCATCTCCCTGCCCGGTTTTCTCTCACGCTGCCTTAGGCTCTGTCTTCTGCTCCGCACTCCCTCTCTCCTTCTCTGTTACAATCTGTGACTCTTACCCACTCGTCCGCACATCCATTCAGCAAACACTCATTGAGCACCGGCTGCATACCAGAGAACGTGCCCTGCGTCCTTGCTGGCTCTCCCCCTTCTCTCCCGTCTGCCATCCTGCCTGGCAGGGGGGGGGGGGGGCGCCTGGGCCCATGTCAGGTGCTGGGGGAGCTGGGTGTCTCCAGGAATCCCCAGGAGTCCACTCACTCCACTGGAGTAACCTGGGGAGGGGTACACTCTCTGACTCTGATGCTGCACTCCTGTTTCAGCTCAGGTGGTTCCGCCTGGACGACTGGCCCTAGGGCACCCCTTAAATGTCAGGGTCACTGCTGCCAAATGTCAGGGTGCTCACAGTGGTGACCTTCCAGTGGGGATAACTCTGACACCCAACCACACCCTCGCCAGCCTTGCAGTAGATGTGTCCCAGGGTTGGTCCAGCCCAGCCTCTCTTCTCTGAGAAATGCAACTGTCATCTCAGGGCCAGGCCCTGTGCCATGTCCCCCAGCCACCTGGGTGGGCCAGGCCGGGCTGTGGGTGCCGGTCCAGTCTGCACCCCAAGCAGCCCATGTGCAGAGGCTTGGAGTCTGGCCCTGGCAATTCTGGTCTCCGACGGGCAGGCACCTGAACTGAATGTGGTGGGAAGCGGGGCTGTGGTGTCTTCCGACCTTGTGCATGGGACAGAGGGAGAGCCGTCCCATGCAGAGAGGAGAACCAAGTGGACCTGCACAGGTACAGGAGGCTCATCCTGCAAGGTGAAGGCAACCAGGGGAGCGCGAGACACAGAGAGACAGAGCCCGAGACAGAGCCCGAGACAGAGAGACACCCAAAGAGACAAAACAGAAAGACAGACAGGCAGAGGCAGAGTGACATGGGGAGAGAGGCAGGGAAAGGAGAGAGACACACAGAGAACGACACAGAGAGGAACAGAGAGACACACAGACTGAAAGACAGAAAGACAGCGATGGAGGACAGTGAATGGGCAGAGACGGGCTGACACCTGCAGAGAAAGAGAGAAAGACCCAGGAGCAGGCCCTTGAATCTGACCATTTTGCTGTTCAGCCCCCACCCCCATTCTTCCTGCCCTTCAGGGCCAGGAGGTGCCTTTAGGACTGACTGATAAGTTCCCTTATTCCACAGGTCAGGCCAGTACACGTCGGGATGTGAACTTGACTCCTGTGGGTCTGTACAGGGAACACAGCCCAGGACCCCTCTGGCACTGTCCTCCCGGCCTGCTGCCCCTCGACAGTCCCTCCTCTTACCACTCCCACCCCAACCCCCACGGCAGCCTCACCGCCTCCCGGCGTGGGGACTGGGGAGGCTCTCCAGTTCATGTAACACCTTAATTCTTCTAAAGTCATTCCAGCAGGTCCTGGCCAGCATTTACCGAGCACCTGGACTGTGCAGAGTGTGGCCCGGGGCCGAATTTATTCCTTCCACACCCCTGTGAGGTGGGCCCCGCTTCTCATTTACCGGAAAGCCTGCTCAGAAAGGTTAAGTAACCTGCCAGAGCGCACGTGGTCTGTAGGTGGGCAGGCCAGAAGGTCGGAGCTACCCCTACCAGACATGCCCCGTCTTCTAGACCAGCGGCTCTCAACCTTCTGGCCCTTTCAGTACAGCTCCTCATGTTGTGACCCAACCGTGAAATTATTTTCGTTGCTACTTCACAACTGTCATGTTGCTACTGTTATGAATTGTCATGCAAATATCTGATCTGCAGGATGATCTTAGGCGACCCCCATGAAAGGGTCGTTCGACCGCCAAAGGGATTGCGACCCACAGGTTGAGAACCGCTGTTCTCCCCTTCTGCGCTCTGGCTCCTAGTTCTTAGCTGTGCAATCCAACCCTCTTCATTTCTAAACTCTCCAAACTCGAAACCGGAGCTCTACCCTCCGGTGGCCAAAGGGCTCGGACAGGTGAGTCAGTGGGCAGAGCGGGCTGGGCGTGGCACTCCAGGGAGAGGAATGCTCGGCTCCCGGAACAGAAGCCCCTCAGTCTAGCCCACTGCTACCATATGGGATTGTGGTCCAGCCGGCCACGCTTCTCCTTTGTCCAAGAGAAACTAAAAACGGGGGTTGTTCTTTTTGTTTCATTACGGTGCCGGTCAGCATTTTAAAACAGGTCCACGGGCCAGATCGGGCCCCCAGCTGTCCGTCTGGAGCCATTGCTCTAAGTGCCCGGAACCCTCCAGAAGACCAGGCTTGCCCACCGCGCACTGCCGTCCGCCCAGGAGGGACCACTCCCGCTGGCTGGGCCCAAACTGCTTCCGAGCACTGCCTTTGACGGGGGAGTAATTACACTCTGACATTAATATTTAAACCACAAACAGAGTTAGCGTGCTAATGCCGCCGTCCCCAAAGGCTTCACACTTGCTTAAGATTTTTTTCTTGAGAGACCTAATTATTGTCAGCAATGAATCCTGTAAGCCTGCAGGATTAGGGCCGGGGAAGAGGGGTGAGGCAGAGGGTGGCTGAGGGCCGGGCTGGATGCCCACTGCTCAGGGGGGCCATCTGAGGGCTCTGTGGGGGGCGAAAGGCTCTGTGTCCTCCTGACGGCCCCATCATCGGGGGTGGCTCCTAATCCCTCCCCCACGAGGACTGGGGCATCTAGGCCTCACACTCTGGGAAGTTCACAAGAGTCTCTGACCTTTGACCCTTTGGCGCAACCTCATGGGGAACACCCCCCCCCCAAACCATTAGGGGGGATTTCTAGGAGAAAATTGGTCTTTTGTGCTTTCTGTGCTTGTCTGGAGAGAAGGAAATGGGTTGTGAGGTGTGCGGGGCCAAGGGCTGGGGCAGGTGTGTGGTGTAGAAAGGAGATTGGTTTCCAGAAGGTTCCACCACTGGACTGGTGGACAGCTGAGGTGTCTGCATTGTCACTATGATGGCGGCCCCACCTTGGCACAGGTGGGGCTAGTGGCTGAGTGGCTGTGATGAGCCAGGAGGCCGGTGCAGAAACAGTCCACGGACTTCCCGTCTGTGTCTGCAACCAGGTTGACCTGGAGAAGAGGGTCTGGGTGGTGGGGAGAGGGGGGAGCTGGACGGCCCTACAAGCGGAACCCAGGTCTCTGCTCAGAACGCCGGAGTTCCCTCCCCTCGGCGACGGGGCTGGGAGCTGAGTGTCAGAGCCTGGGAGGCCTGTGTGCTGTGGCGACTCACTCAGGCCTGCTAGGCTTCCTTTCCCCCTCTGTGAAATGGGGTCGTTTCTGGGGTGCAGGGTTGGACAATATAAATATAAACACAGAGGCTGGAGCCGTAGCTGCAGAGGATGCTTTTACTGAGAGCAGAGCAACGGGGGCTCTTCCCCTGCCAGCCCCTGCGCCCCATCACAGCCCACAAGCCCCCCATGCCTGACCCCACGGCTGCCCCCCCCCATGCCCTGGTGGTCCCTCCATGCCTCCCGCTCCCAGCTTGCCCCACAGCCTGGCTGCCTGTGAATGTTCTGTTTATCTCGGGAAAAGAGAGGCCCCGATAAATTCCCCTGATGAATTCGATGGAGGAATGAAAGGCGCCATAACTCAGCCGATCCTCCTAGCTCGGGAAGGACGCCTGGGCGGCGGAGGGTGAAAAACTTGGGAGGGTGAACTGGAGAAGGTACTGAGCCCCCCTGGTCGGGTTTTCCGGCTTGGGGACCAAGTCCGAGAGCTTCTAGGGATAGTCATGTCAGGAAGGAGGCCAGTGGGAGGGGAGTCACCCGCCTGCTCCCCTCAGAGCCAGGGAGGAGCCACAGGAGACCCGGAGAAGCTGGGTCTGGCTCCATCCCTTAGCCCTCCCCCCTCCGTGAGAGGCGCCATCTACCTGCCCTCCAAGCAGCGCCCACCCGGGCAAGGCCACCTCTTCAGAGGCACCTCTCAGGGTTAAAACTGCACGAACCCTTTGACCCAGCAGCTCCCCTCTAAGAAACCCCCTCCGAGGGACTCGCCGTGTGTATCGGAGGGACAGGAAACCACCTGACACCCGTGAGTATCAGAGGGACAGGAAACCACCCGACACCCGTAAACAGGGGGCCGGTTAGATAAATAGCGGCTCAGCCACGCAGCCTGCAGATGCCGTTTAAAAAGGGGCCAGGCAGCTCTAACACGAGGCTGGGGACCTGTCCCCGAGATCTGCTGAGATCTGAGGTGCCCAGGGGGCTGGGAGCGTGGGTGCCCTGAGGAGGGAGGCAGAGTCACGCAGGACACATCCCGGGTGAGCCCACTTACCTGCCTTCCCTAGAGGAATCCAGCCCCCAGGGACAGAGCAGATGGTCGCACAGGCTGTGGGGCGGGGGGGGGGGGGGGGCGTTAGTGGTTAAGGGGGACAGTGTTAGTTGGGAAGATGAAGTCCTAGAGGCAGATGGTGGTGATGCCGCACAGCAGTGTGAATGTACTTAATGCCACTGAACTGTACACTTACAAATGGCCAACATGTACACTTTCTGTTATACATCGTTTTCCAGGGTAAAAATAAAAGGAGAAAGAGGGGAAGCAGCAGTAGGGTGAAGGGATGCTTATCCTTCTCTGTCTATATTCTTTCACGCTGCGTGGATTTTTTAAAGTCACACAGATGTATTACAAAATGTATTATAAATAGGAGCTACCCCACAGAGATCCCTCTTCTGCCCACGCTGACCACACCTGGCACACCCCACGCCGGCCGCGCTGGTCGAGGTCGGCGTCCCAGCGGTGGGTTTGGCGCGGGGCTAATGTTCCGGCTCCTGCAAGCTTGCTGCATGAGCTAGGGGAGACCCGGGGAGTCTCCGGGCCTCTCTGGGCTTCAGTCAATGTCCCCATCGGTGCAAAGAGGAGGTTGGATCTGGTCCTGCCTTCCCTGGCTGCAGCCTCTGGCCCTGATCCTGGGCTAGCGGCCTCCTGGGCATGGCTGAGCAGGGCAAGGACAGACCGGCGGCAGCCGGGCCAGGACGGCAGCTGGGCCAGGCAGAGCCTCCTGGGCAGGGCAGGGCTGGAGAGCTGCCCCTAAATGTTGAGGCTGACGGCGCCCTCGGGTGGGGGCGCTAATGAGAAGCAGGGGCAGCTGGAGCCTCTGCTGCAGCCGCCTCTGGGCTTTTTGTGAGAGCCTCCAGCTCCTGCCAAGTCCCAGCTGCCGGGCCCCCAGGACAGAGGAAACAGCCTCCCAGAGGCTCCTGAGTGCTGGGCAAGGCCCCCACCAGCACACACAGCGCTTCTGGGGGAAACAGCGGTCCTTTCCTGGACCAGGGGCTGCTAGGGCCCGAGTTTCCCCATCTGTGCAGATGGAGCTCCTGGGGGCCAGCTCAGCAGCACCCATGTTGAGCAGGAACTGGGTCCCCACCCCCTGGAGCAGGGTGACTTCTACTCCACCAGGACAAGCCTCTCTGCTGAGCAGTGACGGGGTGGGGAGAGTGAGGAGGCCAGAGGCCAGGGCAGTGGCGCTGGGGCTGAGAGCCTGGGCCAGGGCTAGAGCCTGGGAAGCGGGAAGGGGGCAGGGGGGGGGGAAAGGAGCAGGGAAAAGACTCATCACCAGGAGGGAGAATCGGGCAAAGCTGGAGAGAAGCTCCCACCTTTACCAAGGTGATGAGGAGCCAGCCCTGGAGGCAGCTGGGCCTGGGGGAGGGCGGGCACATCCCCAGCCCTGCTCCTCCTGAGCCTGCTTCCTCCTCTGTAAACCAGCAGCAAACACAGCCACCGACCTCCCTGCTTAGCGGGCTGTGAGATTAAGTGCGACGATCATGCAAGCCACTTGGCACCACGCCTGCCCATCACGGAGCGCTCGGAGCAGGAGCTATTATTACTACTGTTGTTACGATTGTTACTTGAGTCGGTGGGTGGTTCCGGCCTGAACACCAGAAGGCTGCTTTTTGCACATTTTGTGAGCGTCTCTGCCTGTCAAGACCCAATGTTGTGGCCCCAGCATGTTTGGCTCAATGGATAGAGTGTCAGCCTGCAGACGGAAGGGTCCCAGGTTCGATTCTGGTCAAAGGCACATGCCTGGGTTGCGGGCTCGGCCCAACGTGCAGGAGGCAGCCAATCAATGATTCCCTCTCATCATTGATGTTTCTATGTTCCTCTCCCTTCCTCTCTGAAATAAATAAAAAATATATTTTTTTAAAAATCCAATGGTGTGGCCGGACCAGCCCTTGTGGTTCTCATTATGATTGCAAGACGCCCTTCAGCCATAACCATCAGGAGACTCGGGAAAGATTCAGGTTCATTACTCACAGGACCTGAGACTCACACAGCCCACCTGGGCCGCAGCTGGAGGTCGCAGTTAGAGAGAGAGAGAGGGTGCCCAGGCCTGGGGTGCTGCTTTTATTGAGGTGGAGGGTGGGGGGCCTGGGGTTTCACAGGCTCCCTCTTTATTGGTGAATTTAAAACATACGAGTGGAGATTTAAAGCGAGGGATGAGAAAGCAAACAAGTAGCCCCGAAGATCAGTTATTGACATCAACCGAGATCTCGGAAACAAAGGAGTCTCAGTGGGGGAGGCGGCCTGGCTCCGTGGCTGCCCGGCTGGCAATGTGTTCATCACAGACAGTCTTAGAAGGGCATGCCTTGCCATCAGAGCTGAAGCCAGGCACTTGCATGACAAAACAAAGAGAAAAAATGTCAGGGCTCACAGGAGAGGAGAGGAGAGGAGAGGAGAGGAGAGGAGAGGAGAGGAGAGGAGAGGAGAGGAGAGGAGAGGAGAGAGAGAGAAAGAGAGAAGTTTCCCATGGGCTGCATTAGGAGGTGGCCTGGAGCGGGCAGACAGGCTGACGGCTGAGTGTGGACATTTTCGGGGGCCTTCCTGAGGCCTGGCTGCCTTTCACCTCTGCACACACCACCTCAGTTGCAAGAGGCCTGGGGAGCGCAGAGCACTGGCTCGGGGTGGAGTGACAAACCGTGGCCTGAGCCCCCGAGCAGAGGGGAAGGGAGGGAAGCACGCCCTGGCAGGTGGCCCACACGGTAGCCAGGAGCGCCTTCCTGTCATTTCTCTGAAGCTCTGAGTCTCGGTGGTTGGGGGCGGTGTGTTTTGGGGGCTGCTGACCAAACGCCTGGTGCAAAAGGGACGGGCTGAGCTGTGAGCTCTTCACGCACCCTGAACAGGCCACTTCTCATGGAGCTGGAGGCCCCGTCATCGCCATTTCACAGACAGGGAAACTGAGGCTCTGCGAAGCTGACTGCTCATCCGGAGGCCCACGGTCAGAGCGAAAGCTGGGACCTGAATCCTGGTTGAACTGATGTCAGAACCTGTCCCGGTCACCAACACACTGCCGGTCAGTGGGGCTGAGAAAAGCTGGTGACGTCTTTGGCAAAGACAAAAGGAGGGTGAGGGTCCCTGTGTCCCAGGCCTGGATCCTGCTCCTGTGTCCAGAGCCCAATTCATTGCCAGAGCCCAGACTGCTCCGGCCCCACTGTCAGCCCTGCCCACCCAGGCCCTGGCCAGTCTGCCTGTCCAAGTTTCCTCTCATGTGGGTCAAGCTTGGATAGAGGAGGCCTCTGGGCTCCAGTCCACCTGCAACCGTGGCCTTGGTTAAGCCACTTCCCTTTCCGGGCCTCAGTTTCTTCATCTGTGAAGTGGGGAGCTGCCCTTGCATCAACTGGGTGGATAAAAACGAGTCCTGGGAATGACCAGAATGTGGGGCACGGCTACCGTGTTTTGGCCAGGTTCAAGCCTCGGACTAATGAAAGGACAGGGTCCTCTCATTGCCACGTCCAAGTCCCAGCTGGAGGGCAGGGCCCTCCCGGCACCATCATAGCCAACGGCCGTGGTTGTGAGCTTGAACCTATGGTCCAAACACGTGGCCCCACGTGCCTTGTGATAGAGTTTGGGTGCATGTAGTTAAGTGAGGTTGGAACTCACGAGAATGCTGTCAACAACGTGATCTAGCCCCTGCTTTGCCTCGTGGCATCTGCTATAAAATAAAGACACGGCTTGTGGGCGCTGTCCTTGTCTCTTCAGCAGGGAGGCAGCGTCCCACTGAAACCCTGCTATTATTCTCTTGTCTGTCTTTCCTTAATCCTTTCACCGCCCCCCCCCCCCCCGCCACCCCCCACTCGGGATCACCCTTGGTCGTGCTGGCGTGGCACACCAGAAGATACCTCCACCATCACAAAGGCCAGGAGACTCCACGCGCGGGCTGCGGGTGATGGGAGGGGAGAAGGCCCTCCCCTCATGCTCCATGGCCTTCAGGTGGCTCTTACTCACACCCAAGGAGAGCAGCTGGCACATGACCATCCCCCGACAGCCAAGCATTCCGGCCGAGCCTCAGGATGCATCCGAAGTCATTGTGAACACCTGAGTTACCTAATCCTCCAGGCTCAGGAGGCCGTTTGACGAGCCTGCCTTTCCTGAGAGGTCGTGGGAGAAACTGGAAGAGGAGAAGGCTGGTGGTGGTGATGGTGGGTCATGCATTCAGACATGATTCACTGGGGGTTGGGGGCTCAGCTCCGGTTTGCACATGGCAGGCACCATGGCTCTTGGTAAGGTTCCAGCCTATCTTTGTTTCTGGCGTCTTTTCCTCTCCTCCCCCACCTCCCCATCCCATCCTACATGTCCCACCTGACCCAGGGTCCGTCCACATCCCTGTGTGGTCGGAACCGAGGATGAGGCGTCTGTGCTGTGCTGGACTCTACCCTTGGCCAACTACTCGGACTGCAGGGTGGGGTGAGCTGGGCAGCCGGACAGTGACAGCGGGAGGACCAGACGACCTTACCCGGAGCAGCCTGGGCCGGGGAGCTTTAATTTATTTAATCAATTCTGGCCCCCAGGCTGGGAACGGAAAACGGCAGGATATTAAATCTGTCGCTCTTGCCAATCTGTCATAGGGATGTCAGCCCACACTGAGTCTCGTCCTCCCGCCCTTATCAGCTGTCTCCTCTGGGTCCCAGCCGGGCCGTGCCCGCGAGCAGGCAGCAGGGTGCAGGTGGAAGGAGCGGTGAGGGGCAGGACGCAAGGACCTTTGCGGGGACAATTAATGTTTAGAGTTGGGAGGCAGGATCATTTGTAATCCAAATCCTTCAGTTTATGGGTAACTCCCAGAGAGCATGGGGGTTGCCTCACTGCACGCAGCCAGTTGGGGGCAGGCCTGGGGCTCAAACCCAAGACTCCTGATACCCAGGCAAGAGCTCTTTCTATTCATTTAATCGACATAGTTTCCTTACATGACTAAGTGCTGATCGCATCGATTGCTCATTGGGCACAGTATTTGGGTTCCTATTACGGCTGTAACAAGTTACTATGAGCTTAGAGCAGGCGTGGGCAAACTACGGCCCGCGGGCCGGATCCGGCCCGTTTGAAATGAATAAAACTATTAAAAAAAAGACCGTACCCTTTTATGTAATGATGTTTACTTTGAATTTATATTAGTTCACACAAACACTCCATCCATGCTTTTGTTCCGGCCCTCCGGTCCAGTTTAAGAACCCATTGTGGCCCTCAAGTAAAAAAGTTTGCCCACCCCTGGCTTAGAGGCTTAAAAGAGCTCACATTTGTCACCTTACAGTTCTGGAGGTCAGATGTCCGAAACGGGCATCTCTGGGCTAAATTCAAAGTGTCAGCCGGGGTGCCGTCCATCCTGGAGGCCCCAGGGGAGGCTCCATCTTTGTGCCTTTGCAGCTTCCACAGGCCGCTTGCCCACATTCCTTGGCTTGCAGCCCCCTCCGTGTTCACAGCCTGCAATGGCCAGCTGGGTCTCTCATATCCTGTCACTTTGACATTGACTCTGCTGCCTCCCTCTTCCACTCCTGAGGAGCCTTGTGATTACCTTGAACCCACCTGGATAATCCAAGTTAATCTCCCCACCTCAAGGTCAACTGATCAGCAACCTTAATTTCATCTGCAATCTTGACCCGCCCCCCCCCCCCCCATGTAAGGTAGCATAGTCACATGATCAGGGGGTGAGAATGTGAACATTTTTTAGACCATTATTCTGCTGATTTCAGACCAATCGGCAGACCAGGCTGAGCACTTCACACTCAGCACCTCACTTTATACTTAAAACAACTTGACTGATCACTGCTAGTTTGCCCCCATTGTACAGATGAGAATACTGAGCCTCAAGGAGATTGAGACTTGCTAAGTAAACCACACAGCGAGTCATGGGTGGAGCTGGGATTCAGACTTTGGTTCTGTTGAGCCAGAGGCCAATCTCTCCCCTGATCTGCTGCACTGGGGGTCTTGATGTCCAGTTTCAGTTGTCCGGGGGTGAGGGGTTGTCTGAAATCACCTGAATCCAGGCAAGGCAGGCAAGACCCTGCAAGGAATCTGCCCCTGGCCTTGGCCCACACAGCCAGGTAAAGAGGCCACACTTTTTAAAAAAGGGGGGGGGATGTGAACAGCCCCCAGACTGTCAGAGACACTTTCTGTTCTAAGTAATTGGGCGTCTGGCTCCATCTCCCTCTCCCCAGCCCACTCTCACTCATATGATTTATTTGCTCATAAAATTGAAGGCCTCCTCCTCTGGTGCCATTTTCTACTCAGCTTAGACAAATATTTAGCAGCCAGACCTGACCTTAATTTCCTTAAATATCAGGGGCCCTGGAAGATGGAGAGCCTGCCCAGTGGGTGAGGACAAGATGAAGCTGGGGTGGGAAGAATGGATGGGATGCTGCTTCCCCTTCCCCTGGTGAGGACCACATCTCCCCATGACCATCCAGGTATGTGCCCCCAAACTTTCAGTCTCCCTTACTGAGGCTGTAAGACACGGTGGGTTGCAGATGGCAGGGTTCCAGTGACTCCCCATGGGACTGCTGTGATGTTCCATCTATGGCCTGATACTTTGTAGTATCTTCTCGGATCTGCATCAGGAACCTGTCACATTGTAGCAACATGGATGTATCTCTCTCACATCGATGTCTCTCTCTCTCTCTCTCTCTCTCTCTCTCTCTCTCTCTCTCTCTCTCCTCTCCCCCCCCCCTTTTTTCCACTCCCCCTAAAAATCAATGGGAAAAATAGCCTCCGGTGAGAATTAACAACAACAACAACAACAGAAGTCGGGGTAGTGATGGTACCTGCCTCATGTTTCTGTCGTGAAGATTCTATTAGAGAGAACTCACAAATAGCTCCTAGCAGAGTGCTGGCCATCAGATAAGCTACCAATAAATACGCTGTTTGTTGTGGGTTGAAGTGTTTCCCCAAAAGATATATTGGCGTTCTAAGTCCCCAGGACCTGGGAATGGGACCTTATTCGGAAATAAGATCTTTGCAGAGGTCATGGAGTGGAGATGAAGTCGTTCTGGGTTACAGTGGGCCTGCCCAGTGGCTGGTGTCTGTGTGAGAGGAGGGAAAGGTGGACGGATACACACTTAAGAAGGGCACCGTGTGTGTGGATGGAGGCCAAGGTGGGAGCGAGGCATCTGCACGCTCAGGACCACCCAGGGAGCTGC
This sequence comes from Myotis nattereri, assembly GCF_964212035.1. NCBI lineage: Eukaryota > Metazoa > Chordata > Mammalia > Chiroptera > Vespertilionidae > Myotis > Myotis nattereri. The sequence goes on along the minus strand of NC_138077.1, from coordinate 210,156,278 downwards.
CCTCCCTAGAGGCGAGGGGAGGGCCTGGACCAGATTCTTCGTCAGAGCCCCCAGAAGGAACCCATTTTGCCAACACCTTCACTTTGGACTTCTGGCCTTCAAAACTGTACAAGAATCAATTTCTATTGCCGGAAGCCCCCCAGTTTGTGTTCATCCGTTACAGGAGCCGCGGGAGATAGCACACTGTTATTAGGATGCTGCCAAGGCTCTGAACACAGGCTGGGTACACAGTGGCGCTCAGCGACTGCGGCTTTGCTGTCCTTGGTACTGACTCTCAGCCTCCAGTTCCACCCCCACCCCCACCCCCCTCTCCTCCTCCTGGCGCCCTCGCCCTCCCTCCTCCCTGGCTCGTCTGGCCAGGCCTGTCTGGGCTGGAGTGACTCTTGCCACCACCCCCACCGCCCACCCTGAAGGTGGCCAGAGCAATTCCTGGCCCCATGCAAAGGCCTGCAGCACCTCATTACCAGGCAGAACACAGTGCAATTTCACCCATGGACAGCGCGGAAAGCCAGGACTTTGCTGGGGTAATGGATGGGCCGGGAGCTACTATTGGTGCCTCCTGCCCCCTCCTGGGCCCAGCAAATCTCCCAAGCGCCCAAGAAGCTGGCACACACACGCTTCCCAGCTGAGGCGCACAGATAAACCTCGGCAGAGCGCTGGCTGTTCGGTCCTAGGGCACATCAGGAAATTAATGGGTCTTTCCATGGGCAGCGCCTCTTGGCTGGCCCCGCTCCCGGCTGCCTGCCTCGCTCTGCCTGCCCATCTCCCCCGTCCAGGCTTTGTTCCCTTCTTCCCTTTGTTTCCTGTTGGCAATAAATGTGATTCATGCCAGCCCAGCGGGGCCCTGTCACCCCGCCCAAGGCCGGCGGTATATCTCAGTGATGAGCCGCTGTGGCTGCAGCCGGGGCCCCATAGGAAGTGGCCCCGTGGATGAAGGCAGAGCTGATGCGGGGGCACCAGGTGGGTAGCAGAGCGCCAGGGCTCTGTGAGGTGCCGCTGCCCAGAGGGCACCAGGGGGCACTCAGAGAAGTGGTGGTGGCCAGGCACTCCTGGGTTAACCCGTCTGCCCTGACAGCTGCAAGTAGCCTGGCTCCTGAGCCAGTTTCCTAGGGCTGCTGTAACAGAGTATCCCAAGTGGGGGGGAGGAGACGCTTAAAAAAAAACAGAAATTTATGGCATCACAGTTTTGGCCACCAGAAGTCCAATATCAAGAGGTTAGCAGGGCCACGCTCTCTCTGGAGGCTCAGGGAAAGCCTTCCCAGCCTCTCCAGCTCCTGGTGGTGGCCCCAGTCCTGGGCCCTCCTCCGCTGTGTCCCTCCAGCCCTCCTCCGGCTTCCCGGGGCCTCTTCCCTCACGTGTCTGTCTTCACGTGGCCTTCCACTCCCTGTGTCTCCTTCCTCTTCTTATAAGGACACCAGTCACCTTCCATCAGGGGTCACCCTACACCAGTCTGACCTCGTTTTAATGAATTAGATTTGCAACGATCCCATGTCCGAATAAAGTCAGTCACCTGACTTTATTCCTGGGGGTGAGGGCTTCAACATACCTTTCTGGGGGACAGATTCAACCCATAGCAGCTCCCATGGCTCCCAGCAGTCAGGTCCCTGCCCTCCCCTCCGAATCCACCTCTCACCACCGCCCCTCACACACCTGATGTCCCGCCATCCCGGGCCACACCCTCCTATGCGCTGCCCCTCTGCCTGGGTGCCAGACTCCTGTCTAACGGCTCACCTGCCGCACCCCAGGGTGGTCCAGCTGCTGAATGCCTCCTCCTCATCCATCAAGGTGAAGCTTGGCGGTCACCACTCCCGGGAGCCCTTGCTGGCCCTCTGCCTCTAGGCTCCCTTAATGCCCCGTGCTGACCGCACTGCGGCTCCTTACCCATGTGCCACTCCTCCTCAGGCCCTGAGCTCCCAGGCTCCCAGTGGGCAGGATCTGCGTCTTACCTCGGCACCCCTAGCACACGGGTGCCCAGGAAATGAATGACTGAGTGAAGAGTGCTATCAAGCAGCATTCATTGAGCACTTACTGGGTCCTCATGCCCGGCACTGTCCTAAGCCAGTGGTTGGCAAACTGCGGCTCGCGAACCACATGCGGCTCTTTGGCCCCTTGAGTGTGGCTCTTCCACAAAATACCAACTTCTGCGCATGGGCCACAAAGTTTCAATCGCACTGTACGTGCGCGCCCGCACATGGTATTTTGTGGAAGAGCCACACTCAAGGGGCCAAAGAGCCGCATGTGGCTTGCGAGCCACAGTCTGCCGACCACTGTCCTAAGCCCTTTTCTTACATTAACTCACTTAATCTTCGCAATAACCCTATGAGCAAGGTGCTGTGGTTAGCCCCATTTCACAGATAAACAAACTGAGCTCAGAGTAGTTAAGCAACCTGCCCAAGGTCTAATGATTGGTAAACAGCAGAGGTGGAGATTTGAATCCGGCAGCGTGAATGAGGACCCTACCCCACCCTTGGAGGGCCACGCAGCTGAGCAGACAGGAAGCTTGGACTTCAGGGTCCAGGGAGAGGCCCCGAGCTTCGGTGTGGGAGAGGCCACGGCCCGGAGGTGTGTCCCTGGACGGAGGAGGTGGTGTTCTTGCACGTCACCATGCTGGGGCCCCGTCATTTGATCATGAGACTGTGAGCTCCCTGGGGGCAGGACTGTGAGTTCCGACAGAGCCCTGCCCACAGCGGCTGAGCCTGGCATCTCCAGGTGGGGGTCCTACCCAGCGGGGGCCCTCTGCGTCCTTCTCCATCACTCCAGAGCCGCCGTTCCATGAGGCTCAGAGAGAGGCAGCTGCAATGTGCTCCAACCCGCTCTGAGCAGGAGGGAAGCGTGGCTTTGGGGTCACCGACTGCTCTTTTCCTCTCGGGGCCGCCACATGCCAGCTGTGTGACGCTGGCCAGGTCACTTACACTCTCTGGGCTCTCCTTTCCTCATGTGGACAGGGGCGAGGTGTTGGGGGGAAGACAGCGCGGAAAGCTGTGACAGACAGGTAGGGAGCAGCAAGCTAGCAGGCAGTCGATGGCGGCCATTACGCCTCCCCCGTCTCTTCCTCCATGGTGTGATGGATGCAGCTTCCAATTCCTTTGCCTTTAACTCACTTACTTAAATTTTAACAATTCGTTTAAAGAAATGAAGCAAAACACAGATAAACAGCCATTTAGAATCATGACTCCATAATCGAGGAATTCTCTTCGCGGTGCAATCTGTTCAGTAATTGTTTGTGAAGTGGGAGGGAGAACCTGGCGCGGCCGGAGGCTCCCGGGGAGGGGCGAAGGCCCTGCCTCTCCTGACGGGTCTCTTCTCCCCAGAAATGTCACTGGGCGGCAGCCTAGCGAGGTACCTGAGAACCAGGTGCGGTGCTGGATGGATTAGCAATGTCTGCTGGGGGAGCCCCATGCGAGGGCAGCAGCCCTGGTGGGGCCAGTCCCCTGGTTTACACACGTGGGAACTGAAGCCCAAAGGGGGCGTCCCTCGCCCAAGGACACACAGAGCTGAGGATACGGGCTCTCTCCCCTATACCGATGGTTCTCGAACTTGAGCGGGCAGCTGAGTCGCCTGGAGAAGCAGGAGAAAGCACAGATTCTGGGCCCCGCCCCCAGCGTCTCTGATTCGGAAATCTGCATTTCTAATGCCCTCCCAGCGATGCCGCTGGTCAGGTGACCTCACTGTGGGAACCACTGCTCTCCACCGACCTGCTGGGTTGAAAATCGAGGTTAATTCTGAAAAATGGGGCTAACTGTCCCCTCCTGAGCTGCTCGGGTGGCAGGGGAGGGCATGTCAGGTCAAGTTGGGGGGTGTGCTCTGCAGGTTAAAGCAGAGGCCTCCACCTCGGCTGCACGTTAGGTCACCTGCTGCTGGACCTGGAAAAGTCCTGCTTGAAAAGAAATAGTAATTGTGTGACGTGGCGGAGGTGTTAGTGATGCTACGGTGTGAATCATTCTGCAACACATCAATGTATCAAATCAACACGTTGTACACCTTAAACGCACACAAGGCTCTATGTCAATCATCTATAGTAATAAAAGCGTAATATGCTAATTAGATTGGACGTCCTTGCTGAGGAAGCCGGGGCTGTGAGGGAAGCCCGGGTCCCGGGTGCCAGACGGAAGCCGGTGCCCGCAGCTGGGGAAAGGAAGGCCTACTCTTGCATGAATTCCGTGCATCGGGCCTCTAGTACCTCAATAAAGTCCTGCTGCTCAGGCCACAGCCCAGACCAATTAACTCAGAATCTCTGGGGTAGGTCCAGGCTTCAGTGGTTTCCAAGCCTCCCCGGTGATTCACAGTCAGTAGGTCCGGGAATAGGCCGAGAGTCTGTCTTTTAAACAAATGCCCAGGTGATGCCAGTGCTACTGGTCCCCAGGCCACACTTTGAGAAGCAAGATGCAGAGAGAAAGAGCCCCTGCTGTTATCACCTGAGCCTGGGCACCCTTCGCAATGCTTTAAGGAGGCAGATAAGGGTCCACCCTCAGGTTGGCAGCCCCCCTCCCTGTTACCAGTGTTAGCAGCATGCCATCCTGACTGCACTGTTCCCACTTCCCTGCAGTCCTGGCTGGAGGCATGGGGGATCCGGGGACCACGCCAGAGCTCATGGCCGAGCACAGCCCCCGCAGGCCCCATGCTGCGTTGTCAGGCGGGAGCCCAGCACACCATCCGCCACCACTCATTTGCTTCGTCTCCATTCTGGTCTTTAGCGAACGGCATCAGAGATGGTGGATTTTTTGTTGTTGTTTGCAAACCCAGCCTCGAGGCTGGAAATTGACATCATCCTCTCTCCTCTTGCATCCTTTGTGTCTCGCTGTCTTTTTGCCCATGATTCCTCCTTGCCAGTTGCGCACAAGGTATTTCAGCTAATTCATGCACTGGTTGAACGCCTACTGTGTGCAAAGGGGATAGCAGCTTGCTCTATGACCTTGAACAAGACTGTTACTCACCCTGAGTGAGAAGTTTATGGGTTGGGATCTCGTCTTAGCCACCTTGGTGTCCCTGGGGCCTGGTACAGTACCTGGCAAGTAGGCAGTGCTCGGCCAGCACCTGTTCAGTAAACGCTGTTGAAGGGATGAAGCCAGGACTTCTCAGAGCCTTTGTTTCTTTGCCTATAGAACGGCCTGTTTCATAAGAGTGCAGTGGGGCTTATCATCACCGGGGAGGCTACCCGTGTGCAGGTGGGTAAACTGAGGACAAGATATGCAAGCAGTAAGGCACTGGAGAAAGCTGAGCGAGAGCCTGAGTCTATGACACTCAGGAACCTCCATCTGGGGCAGAAGAGCCATTTGCCTTTGAAGGCAGAGCGGCCAGACCAGAAGTGAAGCTGCATGCAGGATGGGGTTGTGTTTGCCCTCTAGCACTTCTGCCATCACCAGAAAAAGGATGTAACCTGTGCACAGGCGGCAGGCCCTGTGCCTGCGGAGGAGCTAAGCCAGCGGCGCCCCAGCAACTGGCAGAGGGAAGTGGCCCAGGAGCCAGGCCAGCCATCGGCACTTTTGAGGACTGGCTTAGCAGGTAGAGAAGCCGGGGCGAGGTCTGAACCTTCCTCTCCCTTCCTGAAGTATCTGCTCAGAACGCTCAGCCAGCAGCAGTGGGCACTGGTGCCAAGCTGGGAGTTGGCCACAGTGGGCCAGGCGCCTGGCTCAGAGGAGTCCAATCTGGGGCAGCCTTCTCTGTCAGCCAGATGCAGCCCTGTGGGGGGGCATCCGCACCGTCCACCTCCCTCAGAGCCTCCCTTGAGCTTCCCAAACCCTCGTGTGCAGCAGCTTCTCCCAGCAACAGTGCTTGCTCTGTCCCGGGCAGCTCAGACCCCATCTCCTCCTTGGGTGAGGGGATGACAGGGTGCCATGTAGAAACACAAACATGAAGCGCTACAGGTTGGTGCCATTGCTGAGACCAGGGAGCTGGGAATAGGTATCTCCTTGTACCCAGCTCACGCAGGCCAGTGTACAGTCTGGTATCTGCTGCCGCAGGAGCTCCTGGTAGAGGGCAGCTGTGCAGGCTCCAGTGGGGTGTGTAAAGGCATCTCGGTCTCTCCCCTCCTCTACACCCATGGCGTTGGGCCTCTCCCCATGAGATTCAACAAATTTATCATTCTAAGCATCCTTGGCTCTCGGTGTCCAAACTTCTATGATTATAGGGCTCCAGTTTTATGTAATCAAGACTCTCAGTTGCAACCAACAGAAAAGCCTGGTCTCAAAGCTGAAAAGTCCAAAAGCAGACTAGGACTCCAGGCATAGCTTGGTCCAGGAGCTCACGGCAAGTCTATCTCTGTGCCTCGGTTCACGGTGAGGTTGGCACACTTTATGCTTGGGATAGACCTGATGGCTAGTGGTAACCTTCCTATCCTCTCAGTTTCAAGTCCTGCAGGACAAATGGAGTCTCTGCCTCGCTTCCTCTGACTCCTCATATCAGGCCCAACAAGCTGACAAAAAGTCCAGGACAGAATTCCGACTGGTCTGTATTTGCCATGAGCCTATTCCTGAACCAATCACGGGAGCCCAGGGGACAATGGGATACTCTGATTGGCTTAGGCCTGAGTCACATGTACATCCCCCCACCCCCATCCAAATCACATGGATTGAAGGGGAATAGTGAGTCTCTATTGAAAATTGGTGAGTTGCTATCCAAAGAATGGCATACAGATTCAGGAAGCAAAAATAAAAAGTATTCCCGCACTGAGGCTCTGAGATGAGTGATGATGCTCTGAGACTTGACTCAAGGTTTCGAGGAGTCCCTAAAGCTCACCTCTCAGATTTGGGACAACGGTGGTGCCAGAGGTGAGGGTGAAGGTAAGTCTCCCCCACTCTCCACTCTTCCAGAGTTAAACCACGTGTCCCTTTACTTTCCTTGACATCTAATGCTTGGAGCCCAAGTATTCTCTTCGCATTTCTTCTCTGTTGTTATGTTGCAAGGAGTGGCTTCGGGGGGACAGTCAGCTGTCAGTTTGAATCTGTAGGAGGGAAGGAGGAGGTACAAACACAGCACAGAAGATTGAATTATTGATCCCAATTCTTCGTTCCCCTGGAGTGGTACTTTATATTCATACCCTTGCCGTGGCTACATGGTGAGGCGAGTCTACTTGGCTGTGGGCTTGGCCAGGTGACTTGGTCTGGCCAATGGGTTGGTAGCAGATATAATGAGAGAAGAGGTGTGAGATGTGTTGTGGGGTTGTGTTTGCCCCCTAGCACTTCTGCCATAGCCAGAAAAAAGAACTTAACCAGGTAGCACGGCCCCTTACATGACACATGGAGCAGGCATGAGCTGGCCACACCCGAAGCAGAGCTCTCCGGCCAGCTTCTAGACTGTGAGCAAAATGTAAGTGTTACTGTCGAATGCAGCTGAGATTTTGAAGTGGTTCGTTATGCAGCATTACTGTGGCAGTAGCTGACGGATGAAGGTAGCAAGGAGGATCAGAGGCTCTGGCTGACCAAGAGAGTGTGGGATCAGCCCTAAAACTGGGGCTTTGGGGACCCCACAAAGTCAGGAGGTGGGAGCCCGGGTTCTGGCATCTTCCCCCAAAGTGCCATATGATCATGGGAGGTCATTCCTCTAACGAGCTTTGACTGTCCCTCTTCTAAAATGAGAACAATGTCTGACCCTGACTTCTAACCTCAGTAGCCAGGTCCTGGAGCAGATGGTCCCAGAAGTCCAGGCTCTGCTGCTGCTTGTGACCTGCCCGCTCCCCTGGCCCCAGCTCTTGCCTGGGAAGTGGCCCCCCTAAAGAACCTTCACGCACCCCCACACCCTGTGCACCCTCACGCAACAGACTCTATATAGAAAACAAGTCAGACTGTGATGGGTGCAGAAATAGACGTGCGAAGTTGTTCTGGGAGCAAAGAGGAGGCAGAGCTGAAGACTCTGGGGGAGAGAGTGGGGGTGGGTGGGGGTGACTTCATCATAGAAGCGAGGAGTTGGGCCTGAAGGATGAGTAATGCTTCAGCTGGTGCACAAGAAGAGAAAGCATTTCGGGCAGATGGAGTGACGTGAGTAGAGGCGGGGGCATGACGCAGCCTGGTGTGTTTGAGCGATGATGGCAGCTTGGCAGCTAAGGGCTGAGTCAGGGCTGTTGGGGGTGGGGTGGGGGCTGCCGTTTGATGAGGGTGGAGAAAGGCCTTTGAGGAGAAAAAGGCCTTGAGTGCCGGGGCTGTGTCCTGTGGGCAGCGGGGAGGGTGTGGGCATGGAGCGCTTGGAGCAGCAGACCCTCCTGCCGGGAACAGTGGGAGTCACTGAGGGTTCCTGGATGTCCCGGGTGCTCCCCTGGCTTCCCCAGCCCCTTGTAGTATCCGCAGGAGAGAGCAAGGCCTGGGAGCCCTGCAAAGTGAGCAGGTTTGGGGGCGGAAGAGGCAGGGACTCTGAGCGAGTTGAAGAGGAGTCTGCTTGAAATAGATGATGACCGAGTGGGGAGCAGTGGGCTTCCAGCTAAGACGAGAGGAAGGAAGAGGGCGGGGCGGTGAGCTCCTCTGGGTCACAGCATCGAGGGGGCTGACTGAGCCTCCGGTGTGACCACAAATCCCGTCCTCTTACACTGCAGACCTATGGTTGCAGCGGGGCACCCTACGTCCAGCAGTCAGTCAGACCTGGGTTCAAATCTTCACTCTGCCATTTACTAGCTGTGTGACTTCAGGCTAGGGACTTAACCTCTCTCAGTTGCCTCTTTTGTGAAGCAGGGACTATACTATCTGCTTTCTGGGATTTTTGTGGAGATGAAATAATAACAGCTGGCGTTTACTAAGCATTTATCATGTGTAGACTCTGACCTCAGTGCATCCCTTGAACCCCTGACTCCTCAGCACAGCCTTAGGATGTAGGTACCCTTTACAGAGGAGAAGCCTGAAGAACAGAGAGGTTATATGAATTCCCCAAAGTCACACAGCTAATAGGTGGCAGAGCCGGGATTTGAACCCAGGTTGTCTGGCTCCAGGGCTTGTGCCCTGAACCCGTGGGCTGTATCTGAGATGACATGGACAATTCACACATAGGACACATACAAAAAAGGCTGGGGATTCCCTTGTTATCTAAAAATCCTACCAAAACTATTTGGGAGAACAAACAATTCCTGGGAGATGAGTTGCAGGGAGCCCTCCACAGGTGGGGAGAAGATCCTCTGAACCTTGACCCCAAATGAGACCGAGCAGGACAATGACCTTGCCCACGGACTGCTGCACGCCAGTCACACTGCATATGCCATCCTCACAACCAGCCCTCGAGGTGAGTCTTGTCTCCCTTTTAAGGTAAGAAAATTGAGACTCAGAGAGTTGAAGCAATACCACCTGGCCAGTAAGTGACGCAGCTATAAAGGGACTCAAGTCTGTCTGACTCCAAACTCCATTCTATTAACCACCTGCCCTGCAGGCCCCTCAGTTATTCATGGATTAAAGTGATAATGATCACAAAATCCTCCGGGGATTAGCACAAGTCCTCTGCTCTTGGTCCAGTAATGCTGGGTCCCACGTGTACTGGTCTGGTTCCATTTTCCTGTCTTAGCAAACGTGATGAGTGTTCGCTGACTCCAGGCGGCCTCTACACGCACGGGGAGGAGAAGGGTTGGAAGGTACAGAGAACAGAGCAATCCAGGTGAAATCAGCTTAGAGTTTTAAAGTAAAAGCAGAAGAAAGAAAGCATCCACCCCACAATCCATCCAAGGCCAAAAGAGACTGATCGCACCCCCTCGGGCCCCGTCACCCACGGGTGACAAGGTGCTGTTGGCCCCAGCAGAGCACGGGTACGGGAGAGTGTGGGCTCCAAGGTCAGCTGGGCCTTACACACCCTGGCCCCTCTGAGCCATGCTTTGCTCATTCATAAAAGGGAGATGGTTATTCTCCAGGGGCTGTTGGGAAGATAAAAGAGGATGGTGTACGTAAAATGTTTATACGGGGCTTGTCACACAATAAAGGCTCAATAAATGTTTATTGTGGTCATTATGAAGGAAGGGGATATGCATAAAGGAGAGAAGGTGGGGAATTTAGGAATTTGGGGAAAGAAACAGGAAAGAAAACAAGAAGAGGAGGAGTGGGGAGGAGAGGAGGAAGAGGAGGAGCAGGAAGAGGAAGGTAAGGAGACATACCACTGGCCCAGCTCCCCAGCACAGCCAGCTGTGCTGGCCTGGCCCAGGCTGCTCCCCCACATGTCACTACTCCTGCATTCCTCCTGCATCCTGCTGCCACGTCTGCCAGGCAGAGCCCTGGATGCCAGGGAGAACAGCTGTCCCCACACGTGCCCAGCTGCAAAATGAGGACCCAGAAGTGTTGTGAAGGACATAGAGGCCTTGGGGGGATGCCCCAAAGGGCAGTGCTGTTAGGAGGCAACCACACCACTGCAATCACCTACCCTGGGCCTCAGGCTCCCATCGGTAAGTGAGAAGTCAGGAGATGACCTGGCATTTTGTGTGCCAATCCCGTGGGGTGTTCACAGCCAGGGGCCTGGGCCCCTGCGTTGTGTCCTGGAAGGGGTGGGTACAGCCCTGCCCTCCTGGGTCCTGGGGCTGTCCTGCCATTTGGCAGTGAGGTCTTTCTAGTTTGCATGGGCGAATCTCACCAGACAAATCAATTCTCGAGTTGGGATGTGGGCTGGGCCGAGAACCCTTCCCTTAGCAGATTTGGGCTCAGAGAGAGGAAGTGCCTTCCCTGGTGATGAATTGGGGAAACTAGCTTAGCTGTGTTTTAGACATGAGGCCTGGTGCCACAGTAGGGGGCTCTGAGAGTGGGCACCCAGCAGGGACCTAGTTCAGCCAGGAGCAGTACAGCGGAGCAGATAAGTGTGGTATCTTTGACATCAGGCAAACCTTGGTTCAAATTCTTTCCATCGCTGACTCTTTCTGTAACCCTAACAAAGTCCCTTAACCTCTCTGACCTTCCATTTTCTGTCTGTAAAATGGGAATAATAGCATGGTAAAGAACTTGGACTATAAACTCAAAGTGCCTGGGGTTGAGTCCTCGGTATTTATCTGCTGTGTGAGCTGAAAGTTATTCTCTGAGCCCATTTTCCCACCTGGAAATAAGGATGGTAAGAGGACACCTCATGGGGTGGCTGTGAGTTTAAATGAAGTAAATAATGCATGTGTACAGGAACTGGCACTCAATAAAGGCCGGCCATTCATTATTATTGATGCTGATGCTCTTAGTAGCCTCCCTCGCTGCCTAAAAGGCATCCTATCCGCCTGGCACTGATGATCTGTCAGCCAGTCCTTTATTCCAGCTCAGAGGCCCGGGCCACAGAGTCCTCTGGCACAGAACATTCCCTCCCCTGCCCACACGGAATAAGCCAGAATAGGAGCTGGCAGTGGGGCAGCCCATCAGAGCTGCACAGACTCCTAACTGGGAAAGTGCCAGAAAAGCTCTTTCTTGCTGTCACTGCAGAGGTCCAGATGGAACCTGGTGGTCAGGGTTAAAGCTGGCCTGGCTCTGGCGCCAGTGAGCCAGCCAGACTGGCTGGGGCAGGGCTAGGTGCTGGCCAGCTCGTGCCAGGAAGCTGAGGCCAGAGGGACAAACAGCAGGGCTGGGTGAGAAGATGGGGCTGAGATTCCGTGCTGAGTCATGAATGAGCTCACACAAAAGCAGGTACACCAGGAGCCCTAGGTATTCCTGAGGAGGGGCAGGGGGTCAGGCCCTGTAGATCACCCTGCTCTCCAATGCTTGGGCAGTCCCCTCGGGCACTCAGAGACCTCCACCAGGAGTAACTGAGTTATTCTTGAACCTCAGCATTACTCACAGCGAGCATCACACCACCTCCAAGGATTCAACTCAGTGGCCAACTCTTCGCTTCTCATCCCTTTGCCCTCACCTCAACTGTGGATCGGGTGTTACATCAGAATTAGCCACTGTCCGTGGTCCTGAAACGCCCCACTAACAAGGACTGCTGGTGTGTGTGGGTGTGGGGGGCGGGGAGGGTGGACTTCTACCCAGCCGCTCCTGGGAGTTCTGAACCAGGTGATGGCTTTCTTTCCAATATCTGTAATCCCTTTTACTAATACAGAACCAACAAATTCTCGACTTTAGGCCTAACTATTTATGTAACTGGTTGCGTGTCCTTTTGATGTTCCTTAACATTTACCTCTGCTGCCATACATCCCTTTGAAACATTGGGAAGTCCATATTCCCCATGGCTTGCCACCCATTCTAAACTCATTCTCTCTTCCCATACTCTCCTGGGAGATCACGGTTAGATCTCTAGCCTCATGTCATCATTTGTCAGGACAACACAGGCCAGAGTGGGAAGGGCACCAAGACCACAGTGTAAGTTAGAGCAAACCTGAGCCATCACAAAGGTCTACTGGCTCCCCATCTACCTCATTCTCCATTACCCCACACGTCTGCTCCCCTGCCAAGGGAAAGGGGACCCCCAGGCAGCATGGAATCTCCTTCCAGGGCCCTTTCCACAGAGAACATAATAGCTACCATCTTTCCACTCCATGCCACGCACGGTGCTTCTGCATAGGGTCTCCCTCCTCAGGGAGGTGTGGTCACTGTCCCCAACTTACAGGTAAGGAAATGAGCTCAGAGACGTGAAGGGATTTTCTCAAAGCCACACAGCTAGTGTGTGACTGAGCTGAGATTAAAACCAGAATTTTTTTTTTTTTTTAACCAGAACTTATCGGCTATTTCTGACCTCTGCCTTTCAATCCAGTTGTATTAATAAGACCCTCGGGGAGTCTGCTTTAAAGCCCTTAACTTGGAGGTTATATTCTCTCCCACACGATGGTCTGGTCTGGTCTTTGGCTAATGCTGTCCTGTCCAGAACTTTGACAGGGTCCTGCTCTCCCCTGCCAGGACTTTGGCCCTACGATGTGAGAACACCCTGGGGTCCTGACCCCTTATTGACTTCCACTCTTGAAGGCCTCAGCCATAGCCCGTCTTCTCCAGATGTTGGGGTCAGACCAAGGCCCCTGAAAACATGGGTGGGAGATGCGGGGGTCATCTTGTTGGGAGAGCATTATGTGGCAGCGTGAATATTGATGAAGCTGTAATTGGCTCCCTCTTTCAGAGCCAGGGCATCTGCAGGCCCAGGCGCCGGGGCTAATTGTTGCAGGCAATTAATAACTTGGATTGTGTTCACTCTGGCGCAGGCTGCCTGCTTCCTTGGAGGAGGCAGGCAAGGCTGGGAAAGGAGTGCTAGGCCGGCTGTTTGCAGAATTCTGGAGGAGGCGGGAGTGAAGGGCTGCCATCTGCTCAGCCTCTCTTACCCCAGCCTGGCCCTATCACCTCTCCCCAGACCTCTCTCTCCTCTCTTGAATTATTGCCCCCCTCCCCATCCTCTGTCCCCTTCAACTCATACTTGCCCCCATGCACAGAGCGCCAGGAAGAACGGGGCGTGGAAGAGGAGAGATGGTGACTTGGGAAGAGCTCAGGATTGAAACCCAGGAGGCCTGGGGCCAACTCAAGCTCTTCCACTAACTTGCTGCATGACCTTCAGGTGGAAATTCATTCGCCAGGAACTTGGGCGAGTTTTCTGAGCTCTTTTGCATCTATTATATCACATGAAGTGCAATCAACCCTGAAAGTCATGGAAACAAGGACTGGTCATTCTATCATAATCTCTCTAACTCTATAACTATAACTATATCACTACGTACATATATAACTAATTATCACCTATAAATCTGTGCTCCACCTCAGCTGAGAAGATCATGGCAGGCATAGTATAAGCAGGGGTCATTAGACTCCCATTTTGCAGTTGGGGAACCTGAGCCTCAGAGAAATGAAATGATTTACCCAAGGTCATACCATTAGTAAAAGACACAGAGAAAACTCACTCAGCCTTGTAAATCTGAAGCCCTTTCCCGCACACCTCAGCCCCTTGCCTCCACTCACTGGCCAAGAGCTCCAAGTCAGGGTGTAGCCAACTGAAGGAGGGCTGCTTATACATGTGGTTACTCTATTCCCTGATGCTGGGACAATGAAGAAACTGTCTTAGTCTACGGTATTTTAACAGATAAACACCCAACCTTCCCCATATACTCTTCCCCTCAGCCATTCAACCATCTGGTGGGAGGACTTGATTCGTATTCAGTCCTCCTCACCAGGGCTGGGGCTAGGAAGTGAGAGGTGTGATGGTCACCACTAGGTCATCTCTTACCCAGCAGGTAAGGAGAAGAAAAGAAGAAAGAGGAGAAGGAGGAGGAGGAGCTAGTATTTATTTAGAGCTTGGTTTATGCCATGCCCTGTGCTAACGGGTATTTTTGCACTGAGTTTATTTCATTTAATATATCTCTGTAACCACTGCTATGAGGCAAGTGCCTTTCCAATCCCCATTTTATAGATGAGATGACTGGGGCTCAGCGAGGTGAAGTGACTTTCCCAAGGTCACACGGCTGGTAGGGATGGAACCAAAGTATGGCTGTGCTGGGATCCGTGCTGAGCTCAGAGGATCCACTTCAAACACAGTCGGAGAGAAAACAGGAATAGAAATAAAGGGATGGGAGCTAAGGACAAAGCAGCCCTTTATGGCTCAAACCCCTTACAGAAGAAGGCTTTTCAATTAGCGGTGAAGACAGAATCCAGGGGAAGCCGCCTGTTGGCGCCAAGAGGCATGTAAATCAGACCCGGAAAGAGCTTCCACCAGACAGCTCTGGAGTGGAGGGTCAGGGGCGGGAGGGCGGGACAGGATTTTATACTCTGCAGCCTTTCCATTGGGCAGGTCATTTGGGCACTGGAGCCATCTTTAATTAGCATCTTGAGGTAAAGGGGGCTACAGGGTACCCCAGGTCGGACAGGGATCTCTGAGTCCAGCACCCCCAGGTCTCCATAAACAGATGTCCTGCAGGCAGAGTTGGAGCAGAGGGAAGGGAGTTGGACGATGAGGCCCCAGGAGGAGGATTCTCATGACTTTCCCTGCCCGCGCCAGCTCCTGCCGCCACCACCAGCTCCACTTTATGGCAGGCATATTTCAAAGGCCCGGTTCCATTTGCATTTTTAAAACCTCGCTGATGGCCTGGGAAAATTGTATTTTCCCAATGTTCCTGGGTACCACACTCCTCCCCTCCTCCCCCACTCCACTGGGCCTCCATCTCTACACCCTCCGTTCTGGGAAGGCTCCCCAATCAAGGGCAGAGCAAGCCCAGCCCCCATCCGGGATCATCTGGAGGTCCCGGGAGGCCGGAGACAGCTTCTGGGAGGGTGTAGAGAAGGTGGCCACAGCTAGGACCCCGATCCACTAACTCTAGTTCGCCAAGGAGTGGGGGCGGTGTCCCCCAAGGAGGGCGGAGGGTGTTGGGGCACCACAGGGCACATTACTGGCTCTCCCTGAGGGTTTGTCAGGCTGAGAGGGTTTGTCAGGGCAGGCGCTTTGAGGAACTTTGAGGAGGCTCCTGGAAGCAGCCTTCACACCAGCTGAAAAGAGTAAGCCATTCACGCAGCAAACAAAACACTTTGCTCTCAGCTGGGCTTGGGAACACACTCTGTCTCCCTATTGCTCCTTTAAATGCCAGTCTTTTCCTGTTCTTCCTCCCACCCTCTCCCAGGGCACACATTCTCGGCCTCCCCTCTGAGATGTGCCAGGAGGGGCTGTCCTCTGCACTCAGATGTCAGCTTTGGCCTCTGATATCGGAGCAGCAACACATACGCTCTCCACCTTTTGGGTGAGGACTCCAGTCTCTCTCTGTCCGCCCTCACAGCTCAGGGCAGCACTCCTCATGCCTGGAGCTGCTCCCAACACTGTTCTCCAGGCCACCGGGAGCTTCTGGAGTCCCCTACAGACCTGGCAGCCTGGCAATGGCTCCCCTGGTGACCCTGAGCACATAGGGAGTGAGTGCTGGGGCAGGGACACGGCCTCAGGACATTTGCTTCTGCACAGATGTGCTCCCCAGTCTTCCCTGTTCCTCCCTCAGCACACACTCCGTGGATGTATGACAAGCTCCCGGCTCACCCCTCACACAGCAGTGGCAATGGCCTCCCTTCTTTCTGGCTTCCCTCAGTCCTACAGCCGGGGACTGGCAGCTGGTCCTCTTTAGAGGCATCCCCGTTGGATCTCCCTGGGTGACACCAATGCCAATGCCCTCTGAGCACTGATGGAGAGAAATGGGCCAGACACTGGCCACCGCTCCCCAGCTGCTTCTCCTGTGGTCCTCGGGCCAGGGTTATCAGGCCACAGGTGTGTTAGAGCTGGAGGGATGCCGGGGCCAGGAGTTGGCATGACTCTGGGCTCTGGTGCCAGAGAGGTGAATGGAGAAGGAGGGAGGGAGGGACGGTGCCAGGAGCCTGGGCTTGGCATCTCCCTCTGGGGAGACCCAGGGATGCCCTCGAATGTCAAGGAGCCTGGTGACCTGCCAAGGCTGGGTGACTGGGAGAGGAACCTAAGAAACTCCTGGGGAAGGGAAGGCGGCCCCGGCCTGAGCCATTTGCACAAGCGAGAACTGACCCCCAGGGGTCGCTGCGCCGCTCGCAGCCCCGGCCGCTGGCAGTGGGAGCCCGGTTGTACCACCGCACGGCTCCCGCAGGGGGAGCGGCGGCCACCGTGGCGCCTGGCGGCGGGCTCGGGAGACAGCAGTGCGCGGTGGAGCGCAGGCCCTCTCCCGCCACTGACGCAAGGCCGGGCGGTTCAGAGGCCGGTGGCGCCGATGGCTGGGGGTGGGGCCCGGCTTCAGAGCCTGCCCTGGACACCCCCACATCCCGTGGTAGAAGCCGAGACCCAAACAAAGGCGGGCGGCGAATAAAAGGCGGCGGCGCGGAGAGCTCGGGGTTGCGCGTTGGGGACCAGATTCCGCACCAGGCTGTACGCGGTCTGTGCGTTCTGGAGCGGGACTGGGAACCCCGGCCTCCCGCAGCTCCGAAGAGCTTTTCCCTGCGACTTCCGCGAGGAGACCAGTCCGCCCCGCTGGGTGGCTGCAGTCCCTGGCGGCTCCGGCGCGCCTCCCTCCCGCGCCCGCGGCTGAGCCCGCTCAGCTTGGCCAGCCGAGGTGAGTGCGACGGCCGCTGGGCGCCATCGGGGTGTGGGCTGGGGGATGCATTGCTGCGGGAGCGGGGCAGGTCCTCCGCGCCGCCCCTACCCCGGCCTGCGCGGGGCCGTGTGTGAAGTTCTCCCGAGCCCCAGCCAGCCCGGGATGCGGGCGTCGGAACCCACCAGCCCCGGAGAACCCAGAGCCTGTCCCCCGCGGCCGCTCTCCAGCTCCGCACCAACTCCCCGCGGACCCAAGCAGCCTCGGTTCTGCACGGGCCAGTTTGAGGTCCAGAAACCACGAGGCATCCGACCTGCGGGGCGCCTTCCGACCTCTGGCCCCCTGCTCGTCGCGGCGGGTGGATGACTGAGTCCATAAAAGTTGTCAGCCTGAACCTGCCCCGAATCGGGCTCGGGGCCGGGCTAGAGCGGAGGGAGGGGTCAGAAGAAGGTTTGTGACCGCCACGCCACCTGCTCGCCGCCTGAGCGCACTTACGCTCTCAGCGGGACATTTCCCGGGAGCCGCGGCCCCGTTAGCCGGGCTGCAGGTCCGGCGGGGCGGGCGAGGGAAGCCGAGTGAGAGTGGAGGTGGGGCGGGCAGCGGAGCAGTGGCGCGCTGAGGATCGGGGAAGATTTCTGGCGCGAGTGGTGCTGAGTCCCGTGAGTCAACCCCGCCTCTGGGAGAACTTTTCCCAACTCCCGGGGGTGGGGGTGGGCGCAGCTAGGCTTCCGGGGCCCCTCTCTGCTGAGGAAGCCCACGCCAGATCCCTGCAGTCCCTCGGGAGGCGTGGCGAAGGGCCCCGCCCCTCCACGCCCTGGGTCAGCACCGCGGACAGCGCCTCGCGGGGGAGCATAGCCTCAAACCCCAGGAACCCACATGCACCCTCACACAGATCTACAGACCACCCGCAAACACCCCCCACCCGGATTCACAGTCCATTCACACAAACCCATATCCACCCACCGTCCGCACCATCCACACGCCCGGGAAGGTCCATCCACACGCACGTGAACAAGCTCAGATCTTCCCAGGAGCCCCTGCAGCCTGGCAGCCTCTTCACTCCAGGTCCAGTTGTCTCCGGACCCAGAATAAGCCCAACTCCAGAGCTCACTGCTGAGTCCTCACAGGGATGCCCAGGACTCAGAGCCCTCACCACACACACACACACACACACACACACGCACGCACACACGCACGCCAGTCCTGCTCCTGCCAGGGGAGCAGAGCACACACACACCCCCCCTCACCCCAGTGCAGAACCAGGCAGGAACCCCGGCCTTTGCCAAATGGAGGGAGGAGCTTCCGGCCCAGTGGAAGCTTAGCTGCGGGCAGAAACCCAGCCTCCCCAAATCTTGGTTTTAGGCTCAGTGCGTTTTGCTGAGCCCCCCTTCTTCAGACCTTACCCCAGACAAGCCTCCTTCGACAGCCAGGGTCTGTGCCCCTCTCTCTGCATCATTCTTCACTTGCACTTTCTGTGTCTTTGTTCCCTGTGCTCTTCTCCTCCTCTGTGTTTATCTTTCACACACACACCCCCCTCCTCTTTCTTTTGCCTTTTCCAGTTCCTCCTTCCCAGGCACCTTTACTCTCTCCCCAACTTTCTTCAGTCAGCCCACTCCCCTGTGGGTACAGCTGGCTCCTACGGGGAGCTGACTCCATTCTCCTGGCAGATTCTGCACCCCTACTTTCCTCTTTGGGAGTCTGGCACACACACACACACCCCTTTTCACCCATGGCCTCAGCAGCTTCTGCCCCTCCCCAGGAAAATGTCCAGGAATAGATGCACCCGAGACCCCACAGTCTCTCCAAGGGGCCGGGATTCCACACCAAGTGGCTCCATCCCCACCTCCCTGGGGACCTGACTTTTTGACAGGCCTGGTGCCCATGCCCTGGCCTGCCCTTTGATGCTGCTCCTGCTGTCGCCCTTAATATCCAGAAACTAGGCTCCAGCATGATGTGGTGGGAGGAGCTCTGAGTGCACGTGGGGAGGCCTGGGACCTAGTCTCAGCTTGGCCACAGATCAACTGTGCCCTTCAGTGAATTCCCTTCTCCAAGCCTCAGGCTTCCGGTCTGTACAAGAACAGGGCAAGTTGAGGTGACCTTCCGGGTCTCTTTTTGGCCCTAGTAATGTGGGACATTGACTGTCTCATGAGCCTCTTGAGTGTGGGTGGGAATGAAATTTTCGGTTCTAACCCCAGAGCTATTGTACCTTTCCCCTTTCTCAGAGCACCCACCACTAGTGAAGTCATCCTGTCCCCTGAATGAGGGATGTTCAGATGATTTCCTTTATAGGACCAGAGATGTCAAGTAATTTTCTTGGGGTCACACAGCTGAAATGCAACCTCCATTGGGGCAGGCAGTGATTCCACTGCCTGTATATCCTCTGTATGAACCACAGTTTTTGTGGTTGGTGGATGCTTAGTGAATAAATGAACAAATGAATGAATGAATGAATAAAAGAATGAATAAAAGAGTGGAGCCTTAAACCTGGATCTCCCGATCCCCAGAGCCTTGGGGTCATGGTTTAAGCCATTTTCTCTATAGTTTAGACATGTTTTCCTTGTCCCCCCATTTCCCTTCCACTTGCCTGGTCATGCAAAGGCAGATGAAGTTGTCTAAGACTCTTTCTCCCCAGGACTGACTCTGATTGTAAATGACCACGGAGAAGGGACCAGCTGAGAGCAGCTTTAGAGGGCCTGCTGGTGGGTAGGGCCTTGGCAATCAGCCCCAAGTTCCTAAGACTCAAAAGTAGGCTGTGCATGGGCAGCTGGCCAGGATCTGAGGCTGGGAGAGAAGATAGTCATCCCTACCATTTGGCTAAGCAGCCACTTCCCACAGCCCCATGAGCTGTAAAAATCACCTTTACAGATGAACAAAGCGAGATGCTGGGAGAGAAGGTGGTTTCCCTAAGGGCAAACAGCCCGCCCACGGTCAGCCATAAAAATAGGCACCCACACATGGAGGAGGTGGTGGAGGTGGCTGATAATAGCACTATCGCTGTTGATAATGATGGTAGCATCATCATGATTGGAAGTTCAGTGATTGGCCTCTTTGGTTCCTTTTCTCCTCTTTGAAATTGTCTCCCCATGGGAACCTCTTATGCTCCTCCCCCACCCAAATGTGGAGAAACTGGGGGCTGGGACAGTGAGACAGGGGGTCTGGTTGTCGGTTAGTCCCAGCCGAGGAAGAGGGCTTGTCATTTGACATCCTCCTCCTCCTGCCCACCCTCCCCCACCCGCGTGCGTCTCTGCCGGAGAACCAGTGTCCGAGTCCGTCAAACACCCTTCCTCGCTGGGTTCCACATGCAAGGCGCAGGGAAAAGAAATAAAGAGCAGTGTTGGCCCGAAATAGACTCACAAATATGCATGTTTTCCCAAAGTCGCATTTCACGGGCAAACATTTTGATCTGAAGGAAGGAAGAGCCCTTATTTTGCCCAGTGTTCTCCATTATTTTATTTATTTAGGTTTAATCCTCACCCGAGGGTATGTTTAGAGGAAGTAGGGGGAGAAACATGGATTGGTTGCCTCCCATCTGCACCCAGGCCAGGGACTGAACCCACAACCTAGGTATGTGCCCTGACTGGAAATCGAACCTGCAGTCATTTGGTGTACTGGGTGACGTGCCCAGCAATGGAGCCACCTATCCAGGGCTCTGTATTGTTTCTGGTATTCGTTCGTTCATTCATTCATTCATTCAGTAAATATTTTTTGTGTGAATGTAAATTCCTCTGCTCCCTGAGTCAGAGGTGAAGGGCAGTACTGTCACCTGACGCTGGCTCTGGCCATCTCTCATGGGCCCAAGGTGGGGACTCCAGACTTCTGAGCTAGGGCCAGAACTGACTTCTGAGCGAGGGCCCGAACTTGGGTGCCTTACCTTTGCATCTCAGGCTCTGTCTCCAGCCATGAGAGCTGTAATCCGTTTGCCTGGGGGATGGGCTCAGGCAGGCGTCCCACTGTGAGGCTTGGGCTAGAAAAGATCTTTAAACTCCGTAAGAGGCCAGGGCTGCACCTGGGGACGTGGTTTCAGGGCGGCAGGTGAGCTGCCCAGCATCACACAGCTCGTTGGCTGCAGAGCCTGTGTCTCAGCGTCCCAGCCGGGCATGCCATGCCGCGAGGGGAAATGCAGCTGGCTCCCGCTGCCCAGGGCCTCTCCTCCACATCCCCTCAGCATCGATCCTGACCCTGTGGCCTGTCCCAGATCCCCAACTATTCATCATCACGAACACTAGCACCTGCAGAACACGTGCCATGTGCCAGGCACTGTGTAAATGCTTATATTAATTGATGCGGTCCCCACAACAGCCAAAGTGTGCTTGTTCCACTTCACAATGGGAGGACCAGCGGCTAGAGAGGTTGACTCCCCTGCCTAAGGTCACACAGCTGGTAAAGAGGCAGGGGGGCCCCCAGGGCCTCCATGAGCAGGTTTACTCTGGGGGTGAAGAAGGAGGTTTGGAAGCAAAGCCGAGGGAGGAGGAGCAAACGGACAGCGGCAGGCTATTTACGCGACCCCTCCTGCCCTGCCATTGCTTGCTGGCATTTGTGCCGGCAGAAGCGGTGCCTCTGCCAAATCCTGGAAGGAAGAAACCCGGTGCGGGGTCCTGGGGCCAACCCCTGGGGGACGTAGGGTCTGGGTATTTCTCCCTGAACTCAGGGGAGAGACCGAACTAGGCATGCAGAACCCCGAGCATGCGCTTGACTCTGACATCTGCTTCCTCCCTCTGAGGGACCCAGAGTGGGGACCTGGGCATTTTGGAGAGGGCCATTGGGTAGCAACTTAGGGTCTTGCTGTCTGTAGTGAGCTTGGCCATTGGGAACGAGGAGGTGGCGGGGACAATAGGAAGGACTGACTTGGAGTTAGATGCCAGTGGGAGCCGTGCAGGTCTCTTATAGGGGGCGCTCTTTGGAACCCAGAAGTGATGTCCCAGGAGACAGTGCCCAGAGGTTTAAAAAGCCTTCTCCTGAATCCCCACCCCAGTCCCTGCCTAGCAGCCCCACTGTGCGCCAGGCACTGGACATGCGGAAGTGGGGAAGCCCGCCTCTGTCTCTGTAGCGCTCACCAGCCTCGCATCCCCGCCCTGGCACCTCCTGCCCCAGCGGAGGTGAGGGATGAGAAGGGATGGCTCACCCAGGCCCCCCACCAGAAGTAGACGAGGGACCCATGTGTCCCCTGGGACTCAGAGGACATGACCCAGGCACGTGGTCATTCCAGGGTCAGGAGAGATGTTTCCCATGGTGGTGCCTGCAGGACACCTGAGTGTCCACCCCTCACCCCCCGCCCCGGCTTGATGTCCTGGTGGGAGGGGGTGCAGCAGGGAAGACTCACGCCTGTCCAGCCATCTGCCCAATGCCTCCGGCACACATACTGGCACCTGGACCACGCGTCCTTTGCCAGATCGTGTTAATAAAGGGGACATGACTGCCAGCTGGAAGCCACTCCTGTCCTGAAGGAGAACGTGGTGATCTGCTTGTCTCTGGGGAAGCAGCTCAAAGGGGCTTGGAGTTGGGGCCGCTGGGGCAAACGTGTTCCCAGGATGTGTGGGGAGGAGTGCCGCGTGCTCCCCTCCCGCGTTGGCCTCTGTGCTTCCTGGTGGGCTTCTCGCGTTCTTAGCCGGGAGAGTTCTGCAGGGTGATCGCCCGGAGATAACGATGATGACAATAATGGCCAACATATTTTGAATGTTTACTCTCTGCCAGGCACCGGGCTTAGAGCTTTATAGGTATTATCATCCCATCTTCATCCCAGCCCTATGCAGAGTTGCCATTGTTATTTCATTTTAAGGATGAGAAATGAGAACCATAGAGAGACTGAGCAGCTTGCTGGTGAGCCATGGAGCTAGGAGTCAAACCCCAGGCAAGCTGGCCCCGGGGATGCCATAACCACGGCCACCACAAGACCACTGAAGCTCACACTCTGACCTTCCTATCAACTTGATTTGGGTCTTTAAAGATGAGCGTGATTGAAACCCAAATACCTTTGGGATCCTTCAGTAATCTGGGTAATTTGTGCATAAGGATTTGAGCTACATCCCTGTTGACTGGGTGACGTGGGTTGACCGTTTGCCTCTTGACTGCCGAGCAACCAAGCAGATCCCTTTTCAGATGTCCAGATGTGGGCAACATCTGGCAGACTGGCAGGACTTTTCTGGCGGTCATCCAGATGTTTCCCCTGTTCGTTTCATGTAGACACAGCTGGGACTTGCATCCCTCCAGATATGCTTCCATGTGGGAAATTCCTGGTTGAAAGCACTTGCTGGTTTAATTTTATTTTAATACTAGAGGCCCAGTGCATGAAATTCGTGCAATGGCGGGGGCGGTCCCAAAGCCCAGCCTGCACCCGCTCACAGTCCAGGAGCCCTTGGGGGATGTCTGACTGACGCGGAGGTGGGAGAGTCTCCCGCCACTGCCACCTCAGCCGTGAGCTCAGCTTCTGGCTGAGCAGTGCTCCCCCTGTGGGAGTGCACTGACTACCAGGGGGCAGCTCCTGCATTGAGCGTCTGCCCCCTGGTGGTCAGTGCGTGTCATAGTGGCCAGTCATTCCACCACTTGGTCGATTTGCATAATAGCCTTTTATTACATAGGATTGATTTTTAGAAAGAGGAGGAAGGAAGGAAGAGAGAGAAAGAAACATTGATATGAGAAAGAAATACTGTTTGGTTGCCTCCCACCTGTGCTCTGATCGGGGATCAAACCTGCAACCCTGGAGTGTGCCCTGACTGGGAACGAACCCACCATCTTTCAGTGTACAGGGTGACGCTCCAACCGACTGAGCCACACGAGCCAGGACCATTTGCTGGTTTTAAAGCATCACCTAGTGACTTCACAAAGGCAGGATGGCGGCGTTGGTTCCTCTCTGCGACCCAGGCCTGAGAGCCTGGGCTAAGCCGGAGGAAAACCGGCCTCTGGGGAAGTGGCAGGAGGTAAAGGAGAAAACCTCCTTCCCTTCTCAGCCCGGACGCTGGGGCGAGGCTGGCTGGTGAAGGGCATGCGGGCGAGTAGCCGCTGCATGCTCCCTGAGAAGTTCCTGACTTTCCGACCCCGTCCTCCGGAGGCTTTGAGCAGATGGTCCCCGAGTAGCAGCAGGAATTGGTGATGAAAAGAGACATGTCGGCAGAGAGGCATTCTCGGGCATTAATGAGCATGAGAATAGATCTGGGGTGAGAAGGTTCCCAGAGCCTTGGGGAGGAAAGGATTTCAAGACGTTGCAAGTTAAGATCTTGAAAATGTAACAGAAAGTCCTTATTTTATATAGCGAGCACCAACCAGTGAAGGAATTAAGACTATGAATGACTAAGGGAATGAATGAACTGGGAAATGTAGAATTAGTGAATGGGGCTGATGGACTTGGACAGCCAGGGCCTTGATTGGGTGGGGCCTGACCTGGTTCTCAGTACTGACAAAGGGAAGAGTCCTGTTCTTGTCCCCCTGGGATCCCCTTTAGCTCAGGGTCAGAAAGAAATAGGATGAACCCCTGAATCTCATCTTCTTACTGTGCACCGCACCCCCCATCCTGTTTTGCAGGACCTCCGGTCACGGGGTTCCCCTGGCTCCTGGCCATGGCAAGGTTGGCACCCCAGGTGGCTGCAAAGCTGATGGAGGCTGCAGTTTCCACACCCCGAGAAATCTGCAACCCTCGTCACCTTCCCAGCTGCTCCCCCAGCCCTAAGTCCCCCCTCCTCTCTTGTCACACGTCTGTGACTGGACCTTTGGGAACTCCAAATGACAGAATTGGGAGGTACCTGAAAGCTCATTGGATCTAGCTCTCCCATTGGACAGACAGGCAAACTGGGGCCCCAGGGAGAAGGAAAGACTTGCCCAAGGTCACAAGCAAATGGGAGACAGAGCCCATTATTGCGGAAGGACTAAGGAAGTTCCCACCAGATGGGATAGCACCGCGTCACTGGGCAGGGGCAGCAGGGGCCTGGGATTCTTGGGCCCAGGGGGCGCCCTTGGGTCACTCCTGGCCTCTGGGGCCAGGGCCAGTGGTTCTTAGTTTCGGGGGTCCTGACCTTCCCCAGCATCTTGTGGGAAAGGCGGCAGAGTTGGGGGGTGGTCCTTGGGGATCTGCCCGCCACCCTGGGCATCCTGTGGCAGCTGCTCAGCTCCGGCCCTGACCCCTGTCTCTCGGCAGCGGCACCAGCGTGGAGGGTGGGCTGAGGCTGAGGCCAGTGTTAGACACCCCACCCCGGCAGGGGCCTCTGTGCTGGCCCTGGGTGCGAAGGGGCTGGTGGACTTTGACATCCTCTCCCCCCACTATGCACACCTGAGCTGTCAATCAACAGTGTAGCCAGGAAGCCCTTTCCCTGAGCCACTGACCTGTGCGGGCACAGGGGTGTGTTTCTACCTGGACCCCCAAGATGGTGAAGTTGGGTGTCAGTTCCTGATGCTCTTTTCTCGTCCCCCTTCCCTGGAAGCTGCCCCACAGGCTGGGCTGTGCCCAGACTGTGGCCAGAATGACTCCAGGGGCAGGCACTGAGTGTGTATGTATGTGTGTGTGTGCGTGTGCGTGTGCGTGTGTGTGTGTTTGCGCGTGTGCGCTGAGTGTACGCATGATTGTGCATGTGTGCAGGCCAGCAAGGTTTGGGAGGGCTGGCTCTAGAATTCTGGGAGTTTTCAAACATGTAAGATTCTAATACACTGAGAAAAGGAATCAGCTTATCAGAAATCAGGTTCAAAGAAATCCCTTTTCTTAGCTTCAGTTTTCTTGTTTGCAAATTGGAAATAATCCTTACGACTGGGAAACGTATAGGAACATGATCTCCAGTGCCGCACCGATGCAAATCCTTCAGTCCCCCAGGCCGAGGGGAGGGGACAGGAGATAATGGCTCTGACTCGGGACCGAGGGCCTGAGCAGCCTCCAGCATCTCCTTGCGGTGCTCCTTTCATCAGTGCTGGCCTCCTCGACCCCCACAAGCCCAGGCGGCTGGGGCTGGGGGAGCCCCGAGTTTGCAGAGGGGGAGATTTGCCCTAAGGCTTCTCCCTTTCTTTCTAGGCAGTGAGGCTGGAGGTACAGTCCCTTCTCAGATCGCCACCCAAACCAGTCCTGGTGGCCCCTTGGGGGGCTTGATTGCTTTGCATTAAGTGCCTTTTTATCTTTGCGCTTCCAGCTTACCCTCAAGCTTCTCTTTGGTGGGGAGACCCAGGAGAGTCTTGCAACGTCCTGGACCCACAGATGTGTCTGGGTGTGCTGCGGGGAGCAGAGGGAGACAGGCCTCCGAAGCTCCCCCTGAGCTAAGAACTGGCAGGCGGCCACCTGCCGTGCCCCAGTGCAGCCCATGGCATCGGCACATACTGGTCAGCGGACCTGACACGTGGAGTGATGATACAGCAGGACCCACCTGTGTGCTCCCCAGTTAGACAATAGCTTCCGATTAGGGATGAAGGGGAGCCCACTTTAGAGAGCATCTCCCTCTAGATGGGGGACCATCCATCCAGAGATGGGACTGACTTGCTCTGGGTCACCCAGCAGGCTGGTGGCAGGGCGGGGCCCTACTCTAGCCTCAGGGGGCCCCTTGGGCTGCCCCACGCACCCATCCCTGCTTCCTCTCCTCCCTGCCTCTGAGCCTGAGTTCCCAGGAAGAGCTGGCTGGAGCTGAGATGCAGAGATGCCCAGGGAATTGTTTTACATATTTGTTAATCGGGTCTCGGAGAGAGAGAAGGGCCCCGAGCTCATCAGCCAGGAAGGAATCCAATTTGGCTTTTATGGCCATGGTTATTGGTCTTATTTTGCAGGGATCTTTTTATTTGTTATTAACGCAGTGATCTGGGGGCTGGGGAGCTGACTGGCTGCTGGGTGCAGGGGGTCCTGTGGGCTCACTCGGAACTCCAGGCAGCGGCCGAGACTCAGGGGTGGGGGTGAGGGGGTGGGAGGAGGCAGCCTGGACAGGTTGGCCAAGGCATGCAGTGAAGGTTTTCCGGAACCTTCTGACCCTGCAGACAAGGGGCGTTTGAGGGGCTGGCTATAACTCGCGGTTCTGTATGTTGCCGGTTTTATTAAGCTTTTATTGCCTTTTCCTCAGAGATGCAAGGCTGCCGATAGGTCTGGGATGTGAGGCCTGAGCTGTGTAGGCAGAAAGGGGTGGAGAAGAGAGGGCAAGAGTGGGCCAGCTGGGGTGCAATTCCTCTGTCAGAGCAGTGGCTACAGGATGGGCTCTGACCGGCCTGCAGAGGCTCAGGTCCCAGCCCCCCAAACTGCCTCATGGAGCTGAAGCTGGAACAGAAGTGGCATTAAGTAAAGTGCCCAGTGCTAGGTGGGCACATAGAGTGCTCAGTGGGTGGGCAGCTCCCGCCCCAGCTCCTCGAATGGGGCCTGGCAGGCAGGGGGCCATGGGCCTTCTGTTTTCTTCCACTGCCTGGCCCCACCAGGAGGAGCTGGTTGGCAGACATGGGTGGCCTGTTTGTGTGCCCCACCCCCCCGGGAACATAGTCCTGTTCCTGGTCCAAACGTCATAATTTCTCCCCACCCACCCCCTTGGCTGGAAGAAGAGGCACTTCAAGGCATGAGTCCTGGACACAGATCCGGAGGCTGAGTCTACTCCCAGTGCCAGGGGGTAACCAATGTGAGCCCCGGTGGAAGGCAGGGCAAAAGCTAGATCATGCTGGGGGGAGACGGAACGGGGGAGAATGGTCCTGGACCATCTGCAACAGAATCCCCAAGGACATGGTGCAAAGGGATGCCCCATCCCCTGAGTCTGGTTGGCTAGATCTGGTGTCTGTCCCAGGCGTTTGCATTTGCACCAGGGACTGGTCCCCATCCCAGTCCGAGGGCCGATGTGGTAGAGAGTGAGGGTCAGCTCTGGCCGACTTGCAGACCTGCCATGAGCCGGGGCCAGATTCAGGCCTCTCCCCAACTGCGAAACTCACAGTGATCATACTATGTGACTCAAAAGGTGGGGTACCACCATCCCCACTTTACAGATGCGGAAACTGAGACTTGCCCAAGGCACCCAGCTAGTGGCAGAGCCGGGTGTGAAGCTAGGTCCATCTGACTACAAAATCCATGTTAGCACCCTCCTCCCCCTTACAATCAGGCCCTGGTGCTCTGGGTGCCTGGTATACCCTCTGAGAGTGGGGGGACCAGTTTTGGTCCCCTGAGCCCACTAGCCAGAGAACGCATGGAATGGGGACAGTCACAGTGGCTGTTGTGACCATTAATGTTCGTTCCTCTGGTGCCGACTGGTTCCCCGGGTGATATATTGGCGGGAGCAACGCTTGTTTGCCTGATATATATGGAGCTGTTGGGCTTACGAGTCAGTGCCCACAGCTTCCTCACCAGCTGTCAGCCCGGGGCGGCCATCTGTCCTTTAAACGCTTCATCCCCACAGTCTGCCCTCCTTTGAGAAATGAGGGTCCAGGGCAGGACCACCACAGAGCCCTTGACTAGCTCTCTCTCCTCTAACCCCCACCTGGGCTCCCAAGAAATAAGTCCAGATTTCATTTGTGGGGAGGAGCACTCCTCTGAATTTCCCACCCTCTGCTGGCCACGGTAGACCATAATAATGGTATGGATTCCTTGCAGGGAGGGGGCAACAGGTCTGATGGGAGAAGGTGCAGGTACCTGCCTCAGCTGCAACCACAAATCAGGTTTTCTCAGGGCTGGGGAGGCAGAGAGTTGGTAGATTTAAGTTCTTCTGGGGGAAGGGCTCAGACATGTGCTCGCAGTCACCTGGCCAGGGCCCTTTCTCTACAGGGCTTCTCCTGGCTCTATTGCCATTTTCATTTGAGATCTAAGTAGGACTTGGGGCTTCTGGAGATAAAACTTTAGGAGGGGCCTAGGATGCAGCTGCTAGGAGGGCTCCCTGCTTCACCCCCACTTTCCCTCTGGGATGCTTTAAGTCCCTTTGTATTAGTCAGGGTTCTCCATAGGAATGTTTAAAGGACAGATGACCAATAGAGTATAGAAAGATGGGTGGATGGATGGATGGAAGGATGTGTGGATGGATGGATAGAAGGATGTGTGGATGGGTGGATGGATGGAAGGAAAGATGGATGGATGGATGGATGGATGGATGGATGGATGGATGGATGGATGGAAGGATGGGTGGATGGATGGAAGGATGGATGGGTGGATGGATGAATGGATGGACGGGTGGATGGACAGAAGGATGGATGGATAACAAGGAATTTGTTCACATGATTGTTGAGGCTGAGACGTCGTTTCTGCAGCTGGCAAGTTGGAGCCCCAGGACAGCCCATGGTGCAGTTACGTCTGTGCCTGGGGGCCTGACCACCAGGAGCGCTGATGCTTCGAGCTCCTCTTGGAAGCCAGCAAGGACCAGGAGCAGCCGATGCTTCAGTCTGAGCAGAAGGCTGGAAGCACCGGTGGCCCAGCCCCAGCAGTCAGCAGAGAGTTCCCTCTCACTCAGCCGCTCTCAGAGCTTCAACTAATTGGATGGGGCCACCCACACGAGGGAGGACAAGCTGTTTTACTCCGTCTGCACACCCAGAATTGTGTTCGGTCAAATGTCTGGGCACCCCTGGCCCAGTCAAGCCGACACATAAAATTAACCATCACACCCAGGCTCCCACCGAAGGGAAGCTAGGCTTCTGAAACTGGTAGGCTTCCTTTGCACCATGCCCTACTGAAAGCAGAATTGCCGAGGCCTGAGTGATCTCCGGTCCTGTGAGGATGGTGCGGGCTTGCTAAAGGGCGGTGGGTTTCTGACATCTCAGCTCTCAGGGAACTCAGCGCTGCTGGGAGTGGGGCAAAGAGCGTGGGCTTTGGGAAGGATAAGTCTGAGGTTCAAATGCTAGTTCCACCTCTATTAGCTGTGTGACCACAAGGGAGTCACTTTACCGCTCCTATTGTTTCTTCCTCTGTGAAATACTCATGATGCTCCCTTGCAGGGCTGATGTGAGTATGAGAGAGGGTGGACAGAGTGCTCGCGCACAGCTCATTATTATGCTACTAGAGGCCCAGTGCACGAATTTGTGCACCAGTGGGGTCCCTCAGCCTGGCCTGCGGGATCGGGCTGAAACCAGCTCTCTGACATCCCTCGAGGGTTCCTGGATTTCAAGAGGGCACAGGCCAGGCCGAGGGACCCCACCGGTGCATAGCTGGGGCCGGGGAGGGACCGTGGGAGGGCTCCAGGGCGAGTCCAGCAGCAAGCTAACCTACCAGTCGGAGTGTCTGCCCCCTGGTGGTCAGTGCACATCATAGTAAGCAGTTGAGTGGCCTTAGCATATCATTAGCATATTACGCTTTGATTGGTTGAAGAGCCGACCAGACAACCGGACACTTAGCATATTAGGCTTTTATTATATAGGATGATTTTCTTAAAGGATGCCAGAGTTTCTGCATGGAGCTAGCCCAGCTTTGGCTTCACCCCATCTGTGTGATTTTGCCCCAATTTGACCTCCATGTCCTCAACGATTCTGCAGCCTCTTGGCCCAAGGGGGAGTGCTGGGCTTCTGAGAAGAATTTGGGATTCTGGGTGGTAGGCACTAAGCCAGGGCATCTGAGTGGTGCAGGCCCTGGGGAACTAGGGAACTAGGACTAAGATGCCTAAGAGGGACAGGACCCTCCTCTTCCCATTCCTGCCTTCTCCTACTCAGATGAGCTACATCACCAGAGGGCAGGGCAGACCCGTACCCAGGAGGCAGTCAGCGTTCAGGGGTAAATGGAGCTGCTCGACTCACAATATCTCATTTTGAACTTCCACTCGCTCAATCTCTCAGCCCAAGGATCAAAGGCCCCAAGATGTTTTCCTAGGAGCAGAGCTGAACCAGGGAGGCAAAACACCCCGAGACAGGAAGAAAAAGCTGATGAGCTCCTAATTGCCATTAAATTATAGATACATATAGGTATTTTAAGTCGAATCTGCATGTCTAATGTGATTTTTTGGATTACATTTTCATCATCTGGCTGGGATGGGGCATAAAGAGGGAGGGTTCCTTCACCCTTTGGCGGCAGGGAAGTTGTAAACAGGGCTGTAGACAGGCTGTGGGTGGGGCCACATCCCCAGGGGGCTGCTCTGAAAACAGCCAGGCCAGGAGGGAAGCTGGGGATGTCTTTGAGGCAACACTGCCTCCCACCAAAGCCCCATTGTGTCTAGATGGGCAAGTCCATCTGGCTGGTGACTTGAAGAATGCCTTCTTCCTTAGACCTCCAAATAGCTTCCCTTGGGGTGGTGAACACACAGTACAATGTACAGATGATGTTATAAACTGTACACCCGAAACCTATGTAATTTTATTAACCACTCACGCCAATAAATTCAATAAAAATATTTAAAAAGAAAATTAAAAAGATAACTCCCCAATTATGGCTCTTTGGGTCCAGATGTCATCTTCTCCTGGGGTTGCCAAAAGCTCCTCCCAGAATCTGGTGAGGGAGCAGATTGCACACTCCTTCGAGCCAAGGGTCCTGGCTCTGCCACTGAAATATGACCTTGGGCAAGTCCCTTCTCCTGGCAGGGCCGAGATTTCCCTGTGTGTAAACGAAGGCGTTCCACTGGATGTGCCCGGATGTCTCCTCTGGGTCCCGTGGGCCCTGACCTGCGCCCTGCTCATTTTACAGAGCCCTCTCTCCAACGGGGAGCAGGAGGCTACACGCTCATCCACCCACTGGGCCTTTGCCAACTCTCTCCCCAGGTCCTCCTGCTTTCCAACCGGGATCTCCCAGCCGCCACCTGGGCCAGCTGGGCTTGTTTCTCTCCTTGTGGGGACAGAAGCCCCTCCCACGCCCATTATATAGGAGCTCCTCAAGGAGTTGAAGGCTCTTCGCAAAATCTCTTCCACACACAGGCACACACGTTCTATTTTTAAATAACATTTATTTCTGATTCTAAAAGTAAGACTGTACCTGCTAATTGCAGAAAAAGTGGAAATAGACAAGTATGAAAGAGAAAATAAAAATCGCCCGCCATTCTCCAAGTGATAACCACTGTTCATGGGTTTTCTTAAATGCATGTATTTGTGGATTTATTTTTTTCTGTTATAAGATTGGGATTATGCTGCAAAGGTGACTTTCGAGGCGACCACGCCTGGCCCTTGAAACTGGGTCAGGTTCTTCCTTCGGAGGGCTGCTGCTGCCTCTTAGGCGACTTCCCCACTTGCTTTTCCCAAGAGGAGGGGACCTTGTTGTGTGGACAAGTGTCCACCTCGGTGCATGGGCCCCTGGGAGGCCCAGAGTTTAATTTTGACCACTTCTGAGTGTGTGTGTGTGTGTGAGTGTGAGTGTGTGTGTGTGTGTGTGTGTGTGTGTGTGTGTGAGAGTGTGAGTGTGAGTGTGTGAGAGAGACAGACAGAGGCAGAGGGAGGGACAGACAGCAAGAGAGCACACGGGGCGGTCACTGAGCAGGAGCCTATGCCAGGGCCCACCCAACGGGAGAGCGTAAGGCGTGATCACAGTCCCTTGTGATGAGTCCTACTTCGGGCTCTTTGAGCCAACAACAGGCACCTTGCAGCAGCTGGAGCTCCTTGCTAAGCTAATCAATTCCTGTCATTTGAGAAAGGAAGACAAATTCGAGATTTGCAGCCCATCCCGTGGAGGGGTCTGGGGAGGTGGTTGTCGGCTGAGGCATCAGAGTCAGACCCCGCCCACCAGCGGGGCCCCCTAGGGAGGGAGTCCTCCTCTCCATTCCTAAGTCATCTTTACCCGGCAGCACTGGGGGGCAGGGGGAGTGTGTTCAGATCTGAGAAGGCTTCTTGGCAGAGGTGACACTTGAGTACGGCCTTTAAAGATGCTTTAGATTTGGGCAGCTGGGAAAGGGAGTAGCATTCCTAGGGGAGCAGCAGCGGGATAGAGGGGCCCCCAAATCACCCAAGGAGTGCTGCTGTGACAGACCCAGAATCTTGGCCTTTGACATCCTAACAGACGAACACATTGTAAACCTATACCCTGAAAGGAGGCTGAGACTGGGGATGGGGGGGATGGACTTGGTTCCCAGAAAAAGTGCCAAAGTGGCCCCTGCCCCTCTCCACTCTCACCTCCAGCTTCCTTTGAAGGCTGGGAATGGGACCCAGGCTCCACAGGCCCCTCCGTCCACCTCCACGTGCAGCCTGGGTTTTGCTCTTCGGAGACAAAGTGAGTCGGAGCCACCTCCGGCTCACACTCAGGAGTTTCTGCTAATACAAATCAAGCCTCTGCGGTTAGTATGTCTTCGTCAGGCTCGCTTTAGGGCACCGCAGAGGGGAAGTTTAATTATTTCACGGATAGGAACCATGCAGAGGACAGGAGCAGTCCCGCCCCTTCCCGGCCTCTCTCCCTTGCAAGTCTTCTGCTTTCCTAGTTCCTCTCCCACCCACCATCCTGCTCACTCTGTTAATCTCTTCCTTTGTTTTTCTATTTGCATCTCTATCGCCCCCTGCCCCCCAGTTCCCCTCTCCTCTCTGATCTAGTCTCTTTGTCGGTTTCCTTCCTTTCCCCTCACCCTCTGTTCCCCACTTTCTCTGGGCTAACGGCAGCCCCCTCTCTACCCGGACAGACTGTCTAATTGAAATGAAGCACTCCAGAGAATGTTAATAGGAAAGGCAGCATTAATTAGCCAGCTCTGGCATAATTAGCTTCCTTCTCTCACTGCCTGACATCTAACCGGATAATGAGTCTCTCTCCATCCAAACAGAGGGCAGGCAGGACAAGGGGGACAGGTCCTGCCCAGGGATGCCAGGAGGCCTCCTTGCCTTCAGGCCACCCTGCTGGAGTCCTTAAGCTGCCCGGCCCTGCCCTCTCCTGCCAGGCCCCCTCCCCCACCCCCCCTGCTGCTTGTTCCCAAGTCCTAGGGAGACAGATGCCTGGCCCCTGCCTGTGCCCAAAGGTTTGCTGTTGCTGGAGCTGCATGTTAAGTGGTCTGAGCCTGACAAACAGTGGCTGCAGCTGCAGCGTCCCACAGACGGGGCGGGGAGGTGTTGAGAGGAGTTCTTGAGGAGAGCCGTGGCCCGCATCTAGCCCTGGCACAGCTGCATGGGCAATGGACGGGCACCTTACACTCCCCAAGGGGTGGGGGTGGGGGGGGGGGAGGGAGAGACCAAAAAATCTGTTTATGTGACAGAAAATAACTAATGTACTACACAGACTGCAGAGCGCTTCCACCCTGCCCCCCCCCCCCCCCCCCGCCCCATTGTGTGAGGCAGGAATGGCCATCTCTCTTTTACGAAGACTCTGAGGTTCAGAGGTTCACTGTCTTGCCAATGTTCACACTGCCAGGACCCAAACCAGGGTCCATCTTGTTCCAAAGATCAAGTTCTTTCCCTCTCCCTTCATACTTCTAGAAGGTACTTTATAGTTACTCAATATATGTTTTGTGCAGGTGTGGTTGAGTTCAGTTCCGTTGAACTGAACTGCTGGATGCAATTCCATTGCGGTATTTGTTCGTGTCTATGATCGGGCAGGGTTAATGCCCAGGCCTGGGCGACTGCAGCCGGGGCCCCCTCCTCCCCTCTCTCCAGCCTGCTGACCCTCTCCCTCCTCTGTAGGCGATGGACTCAGAGGATGACCCGTTGTTGCAGGATGTGTGGCTAGAGGAGGAGCAGGAAGACGAGGAAGCAACGGGTGAGGCCTTTAGGAGAGCCCAGAAGCCGGGGCCCCAAGCTGGGGCAGAGGGACAGTGTTGCTGGCGCGGCTGGACCTTGCCCCCCCGGCCCCCAGCCTCCGGCTTCTGGAGCACCTTGGGCTGGGCCTTCACCAACCCGTGCTGCGCGGGGCTGGTGCTCTTCCTGGGCTGCAGCATCCCCATGGCCCTGTCGGCCTTCATGTTCCTCTACTACCCGCCGCTGGACATCGACATCTCCTACAACGCCTTTGAGATCCGAAACCACGAGGCCTCCCAGCGTTTCGACGCTCTCGCTCTGGCGCTTAAGTCCCAGTTTGGCTCCTGGGGGCGAAACCGGCGCGACTTGGCGGACTTCACCTCCGAGACGCTCCAGCGCCTCATCTCCGAGCAGCTGCAGCAGCTGCACCTCGGCAACCGCTCGCAGAGGGTGGCCAGGGCCCCACGCGCGGTCCCGGCCGCCCCAGGGTGTGGCCCAGGCCCGGGGCGGGACACCTCCACCGCCCGGAAGCCAGCAGCCAATCAGAGTGGGCGTCTTCGAGACGCATCGACCCAGGCAGATCTGGCAGCCAACCAGAGTGAAGCCCCGCTGACCCAGAGGCTGGACCGGAATGGGCGGGGCCAGCTGGGGACCCCGCCCACCCTGGCCAATCAGAGCCGTGCCCGCCGGGGCGCCTCGCGGTGGGACTACTCCCGCTCCTACGTGAGCACCAACACCCAGACCCACGCCCACTGGCGCATCGAGCTCATCTTCCTGGCCCGTGGCGACGCGGAGCGCAACATTTTCACCAGCGAGCGCCTGGTCACGATCCACGAGATTGAGCGCAAAATCATGGACCACCCCGGCTTCAGGGAGTTCTGCTGGAAGCCCCACGAGGTGCTCAAGGACCTGCCGCTCGGCTCCTACTCCTACTGCTCCCCGCCCAGCTCGCTCATGACCTACTTCTTCCCCACGGAGCGGGGCGGCAAGATCTACTACGATGGATTGGGCCAGGACCTGGCGGACATCCGGGGTGAGCAGGACAGGGTGCGGGGTGTGTGTGTGGGGGGGGGGGGGGGACGGGAGGGGGGTCTGTAAGGGGCAGGGTTTGAAGCAGCCTCGGGGTGGGACTTGTAAGGAATGGGGCCTGAATGGGACTGGGTTCAGGGTTTGGAAGGTTGCTTGGAAGGTTCAGTACTTCAGGGACTGGAAGGAGGCTGGGGAGGGACTTGGCTGTGAGGCTGAGTCAGGCTGGGGCTGAGCGCTGGGCAGGCCTGAGGGCCATGTGAGAGAGGGTTGGTAGCAGGGTTGGGTGTGAGATGAGATCCAGGGCAGGCAAGGAAGGAGGTTTGGGCACGTGCCTGGATGGAAGGGGATTGGGAGTTAGTCTATGAGCCTTGGAGTTAGCTGAACCTCAAACAAAAATGAAAATGTCAACTAAGTGGGAGCTGCCCGCCCGTGGGGTAGGCTCAGCCTCCGCTGTCCCGCCTTTAATCTGCCTAGAACCTGCCCATGCCCCCCTTAAACCATCCCTCTGCCCCATTAGGAACAGCTTGGGGCTGCTCGAGGGGCAGTTTCCCATTTCCTTCGAAGGGGCGAGGTGTTGAGGAGGGGAGGGTGACCCTGATGCAGGGCTGGTGGGAGCTGACCTGCTGAGCTCTTTACCCGCACCCCCCCCCCACCCCTGCACCTGCAGGTTCCCTGGAGCTGGCCATGACTCACCCCGAGTTCTACTGGTACGTGGACGAGGGCCTGTCTGCAGAAAACCTCAAGAGCTCGCTCCTGCGCAGCGAGATCCTGTTTGGAGCGCCCCTGCCCAACTACTACTCCGTGGACGATCGCTGGGAGGAGCAGCGGGCCAAGTTCCAGAGCTTCGTGGTCACCTACGTGGCCATGCTGGCCAAGCAGTCTACCAGGTAGGCGTCCGGCCACCCCCGTGAGTGCCTGCCCGTGCGTGCACCAGGGAAGGGCTATATTAGGATAGGCCAGTGGTCGGCAAACTCATTCGTCAACAGAGCCAAATATCAACAGTACAACGATGGAAATTTCTTTTGAGAGCCAAATTTTTTAAACTGAAACTATATAGGTAGGTACATTGTTATTAACTTAATTAGGGTACTCCTAAGGCTTAGGAAGAGCCACACTCAAGGGGCCAAAGAGCCGCAGTTTGCTGACCACTGGGATAGGGAATTGGTTTCCAGGTGCTTCTTTCTCATAAGCCCCAGATCCCCTTCCCTGCAACCTTTTCCCTAGGAAGTCTTTCTGTCCAATCAGGGGCAGAGCCAGATATAGCCTCGCTATCCCTCTGACAGGTCAAAGGCTCCTCTTCTTGATCATCACTAATGGTTAGTGAGCCTGACAGCTCTGGAGGAGGTAGGAAATCCCAGAACTCTTGCCCTGGAGGTCTTGGGTATTGATTTTTTTTTTTTCTCCCTGCAATGGTGCTTGAGGGCTTTCTGAAAAGAGTATTAACCAGGGATTGAGGAGTTCCTCTCTTCCTCTATATCCAGGGAGATAGTTGACAAGTCACTTCACTTCTCTGGG
This sequence comes from Myotis nattereri, assembly GCF_964212035.1. Taxonomy (NCBI): domain Eukaryota; kingdom Metazoa; phylum Chordata; class Mammalia; order Chiroptera; family Vespertilionidae; genus Myotis; species Myotis nattereri. The sequence continues at coordinate 210,119,413 of NC_138077.1, read as the reverse complement.
CCTGTTTTCCTACTTGTGTAATGGGGATGACGAGTGCTGCTACCCTTCTGGAGTCAGGAGGAAATGAGCTAAGAGATTGGACAGTGGGCCGTCCAAAATTACAAAGCCCACAAGAGGTGGGATGGGGTTAAAACCCAGGCTTTCTCATTCAAAGTCCCCACTCCTGGGTTTTCTATGCCAGTTGCTGTGTTAGGAGCTCCTCCCAGCCCTGCTTCTTTGTCAGGCAGACCCCCGTGTGTCCTCTAAGATCCAGCCTGGGAAGATTCTTCCCTGAGGCTTGGATTAAATGCCCTTCTACCCCCTGCCACAGTCCCCCTCCTTCTCCCCAAGGGAGGCAATAAAGAGCATACACAGGCTTTGCAGTCAGACCCAGTTACTCCACTCAGCTGTGGGAGTTTCAGAGATGTATTTCACCTCTCTGAGCTACAGTTTCATCATAGCCCTTGCCCATCTGTATTTCAGTCGTTTAATTCCTTGTCACTCGAGGTGCAGTCCTCAAATCAGCAGCACCCGCAGTTCCTGGGGCTTGTTAGAAATGCAGAATCTCAGAGTCTCCAGGCCTTTCCTACACCTACAGGATTTCCAGGTGACTTGTTTGCACATTAAAGTTGGAGGAAGTTCTGGTTTAATTATGTCTCACTAGAGTGTGAGTTTGTTGAGGACTGGGATTGCTCCTGGCTCATTTCTACAGGCTTAGCCTCTTGCACAGCACCAGGAACACCTTAGCAGGGGTTTGTCTGGGGGAGGGAAAGGTACTTGCCTGGGTTGGGAAGCTGGGAGGGGCTGGCTGTAGAAGGAACTTCAGGGTTTTAGATACCAACGCCTCTGCCTGATACGCTCAGCTGCTGAGGCAACACACCTGCTCTGGGTAAAAAGCCTCTCTCCCCCTTCCTGTCTTCCCAGAGCTTCATGGGAGTAGTGACAAGCAGGACCTTTGTAGACGTGACTTAGCACCTTCCTTTGGATTAATAAAATCTTTTTTATTATTCTATTATTGGTTACCCAAGAGATGGTAACGTGCACCTTGACTTATTACAGAATAATACAAATTGTCACTTTTACTACTTCCATGATAATATTAGAATCTTAGAACACAGTTCACTGCATTTATAACCCTTCAGCCTTTTGCATTTTTGTTGCATGCATTTTAATTCAATATACATTTTAAACCTCATAAGACACTACAGTATTGTTTTACTGAGTCAGTTTTCATTTATATTTACTCACATATTTACCTTTTCTGTTGCTCTTCATTACTTTCTACAATTTTATGTTTCCCTCTGGGATAATTTTCCTTATATCTGAAGAACTCTCTTTAGTATGTTTTTTAGTACAGGTTTTCTGGTGACAAATTCTCCTTTGTTTGCTGAGGAAACTTCTTTTACTTTTATTTTTAAAGTATATGTCTACTGGTTTAGAATTATAAATGGGCAGTTATTTTCTTTTTTTATTTTTATATATATTTTATTGATTTTTTACAGAGAGGAAGAGAGAGAGAGATAGAGAGTTAGAAACATCGATGAGAGAGAAACATCGATCAGCTTCCTCCTGCACACTCCCCACTGGGGATGTGCCCGCAACCCAGGTACATGCCCTTGACCGGAATCGAACCTGGGACCTTTCAGTCCGCAGGCCGACGCTCCATCCACTGAGCCAAACCGGTTTCGGCCAGTTATTTTCTTTTAATGATGTTGATCCATTGTGCTCTGACTCCCATCATTTCTGTGGGAAAGTCAGCTGTCCATCTTTTTGTTGTCCTTTGAATGATTGTCCTTTTTCCTGTGGCAGCTTTTAAGATTTCTCTTTGTCTTTGGTTTCACCAGTCTTACTATGATTTATGTTGGTGTGGTTTTCTTTGTTCTGCTTGGGGTGCATAGAACTTCTTGAATCCATGGGTTGATAACTAGAATCCGTTTTAGGAATTTCCTGGCTATTGTCTCTTCAAATATTGCCTCTGCCTCACTTTCTGTTTCTTTTCCTTTTAGGATTCTAATTACATGAATGTTAGCTCTTTTCACTGAGTTTCAAATGCTCTTCTCTAGTTTTTTTCTTTTATGTTTGGGTTTAGATATTCCAGTTCACTGATCTGTCTTCTGTTGTATCTAATCTGCCGTTTATGTGGATAACACCTGGTGCTCCTCAAGTGTTGACAGCCATCTCTAATCCACTTCCATCTTTCTCTGTCCATGTTCCTTCCTTCCCCCAGCAAAGTCCAGGTTCTTTATGGGGGGACAGACCTCTTTGATTATGAGGTGCGCAGAACCTTCAACAACGACATGCTCCTGGCCTTTATCAGCAGCAGCTGCATTGCCGCCCTCGTTTACATCCTCACCTCCTGCTCAGGTAGGCCTTCTCTGGAGGTCTTGTCTCCTCCCAGCGTGCTCCTATCTGGACAAAGCCTTCCTTCTCAAAAATGCCAGAAATAGTCTTCTCTCCACCATGTCAGAGCTGGTGGGGAAGGGTGCTCAGAAAACACTTTCCAACCCCAGGCAGGTAGGCTGAGGTCCAGAAGGCAGGTGGGCCTTACCCAAGGGCCCCCACTCCCGGGACCTCACACAGTTTAACCTTTTGCCCTTTGACCATTATTGTTCTTGCTGGTAACCTTGTTTGGGGGAGTCTGGAGTATTGGAACCTTATTATGGATTATTCTGCACACTGTTTTAGTCCCAAATCAGCCACATTTCTGCCCCCCAGTGTACTTTTCCAGTACTACCTTCCCATGTACCCTAGTTCTTCATACTGTGTATACAGTAGGAACTCTCTATTGCCCAAATGAAAATGAAAAAGACATTCATTCATTCATCCATGTAACAAATATTAACTGCCACCAACTCTGTGCCTGATGCTCTAAGGTTTCAGGGATCCAGCGGTAAACATCACAGACACACTGCCGATCCCCACGGGGCCTTTGCCTACTGGGATGGCAGGCACAAAATAGATATGTAATGTTTGCAATTTCCTAATGGCCCTTGAGATAAGTTCTGCAAAGATGAGGGCCCTTGAGCAGACTGCCTTACTCAGAGATGGCTTCCTCTGCCCCTCGGGTCTCGGGTTTAGCCCCTTCGCTGGGTATGGAGAACTATGCTGGGCATGGAGGGGGTGCTGAAGAGTACTCCATGGTGGGGGGCAGGTGTGAGGCAGGACCAGCCATGGTCAGGGACACTAAAGAGGGGGTGTGTTCCATGGGGTCCCCCCACTGTATTCCCTGTCCCCTTGCCCCACCCAGTGTTCCTGTCCTTCTTTGGGATCGCCAGCATTGGCCTCAGCTGTCTGGTGGCACTCTTCCTGTACCACGTGGTCTTTGGTGTTCAGTACTTGGGCATCCTCAACGGCGTGGCTGCCTTCGTGATAGTGGGCATTGGTGAGTTGCCCCCGTTGCCATGGCGACGGGCTTCCCACTTGAGAACTCTGCCCCAGAAAGGGCCTTATCCCTGGATGCAAAGCCTGGCTCCTGTGAAGTCTCCAGAAAGTCCCTCTCAGACCTCGAAGCCTCAGAGTGTGGTGGGAGGTAGAATAGGGGTGAGGAGCAGAGCCCTGGCATATGGTGGTGGAAGCCCCAAGGGTGGGAGGAGCAGGTGAGTCTACTGGATAGAGGTTAAGAATGGTGGGGGAAGTCTAGCAGAGGCGGGAAGAGGCAAAGATTTGGAAGAAGGAACCTCATTGTGGGAGTGGGGTGTGGCCAAAGAGCATGGAGGATGGGGCTTGGACTCCTGATGGGTGGACCCAAGGGTCAGCTGGGTCTTTCCAAACTCCTACCTGAGAAGCAGGATTTCCCTGGAGCCTGACCTCTCAGGGCTCCCCTCCGGGTTGGGCTCGGCCCAGCCTGGGTCTGATCCTGGAGACAGCAGAGTGATCCTGAGCCTGCCCGCTGGCCCGGGACTCCCTCCTGCAGGTGTGGACGACGTCTTCGTGTTCATCAACACCTACCGCCAGGCCACCCACCTGGAAGACCCGCAGCTTCGGATGATCCACACCATCCAGACGGCAGGCAAGGCCACCTTCTTCACCTCCCTGACCACGGCCGCCGCCTACGCAGCCAACGTCTTCTCCCAGGTCGGGGACCGCCTCTGTGCCTGCCCCCACCTCCCGATCTCTCCCATACTCCCCTGGCCCCGTTCTCTGCTCCTTCCACCGCCCCTTCTCTTGTGGCCACACAGCCTTTTTCTCAGGCTCTTGCCATGTCGGCAGAATCCATTTTTGTGACTTATCACGATTACCAGAACTTAACAAATGAGACGATTATAATAATACAAATAAAATGTATTATTGATGCTCATTAATAGTAATCCAGCATCTGCCCTGAAGAGCATTTGGCAGTTTCCAAAGTTCTTTTGCATTTAGTCCTCATGAAATACTTGTGACAAAGACGTCATTACATCCTTGTTTTCCTAATAGATACACTGAGGCCCAGAGAGGTAGCGTGACTTCTCCGAGGTCACACAGCTGGTAACTGGTGAGCCTGACCACGTCTCCTGACCACTGGCTCTTTCCACCCATGGGCTTGGTACTGCGTAGTCATCACTCACACTGACCGTCCTTTGGCCGGCCCCATGCTCCTCTGGGCTTCTGAGTTGGGCTCAGGAGAAGGCTCTGAGTTTGGGTCGGGCTGTTGGTGCTGATAGAACCTGAAAGGCTGTGAGCCTGCTTGAGTTCCTGAGGGGTTTCATCGCCTGGGCTGAGCATCCCATTTAGAAACTGCTGAGCCGGCACGGCCATGGGTCAACCTGAGAGGGGGCGGTGAAGGATTTAGAAAAGACGGACAAGGGAATAAAGCTGGGGCTAGGTGGGACGCTGCCCTCTCTGATGGAGAGATAGCACCACAGCCTGCAAGCCGAGTCTTCATTTTATAGCCAGATTCCACGAGGCAAAGAAAGGGCGTGGTCAAGATGTTTACAATGTTCTCTCGGTTTCGAATCTACTCAATTACATGCACCGGATCAAGCTTTGTTTACTTGCTGCACCTCCCGTAGCCCATATCACTCAGCCACGTGGGACCACAGGTTCAGACCATAAAGTCAAGCTCACAACTATCGCCTTTGGCTATAATTGTGCTGGGACTTGCACGTGGCTTTGCCACAAGAGGATCGTGCCCTCTCATTAGTCCCAGGCTTGAGCCTGTTCAAACGCTGTACCCGCTCTCCTCAAGAAACCACTAGATCAGTGGTTCTCAACCTTCTGGCCCTTTCAATACAGTTCCTCATGTTGTGACCCAACCATAAAATTATTTTCGTTGCTACTTCATAACTGTCATGTTGCTACTGTTATGAATCGTCATGTAAATATCTGATATGCAGGATGGTCTTAGGCGACCCCTGTGAAAGGGTCGTTCGACCGCCAAAGGGGTCACGACCCACAGGTTGAGAACCGCTGCACTAGATGCTTTGGGATAATCCAGGCCTTCCTAGAGAACCACATCCAGGAAGCAGGCAGAGCTGAGTCCAAAGCCCACCCCTGCCATTTACTGGCTGTGTGACCTTAGGCAGGTTGTTAACCTCTCTGAGCCTCACTTTCCTCATGTGTGGATTAGGCGGGGACTGAAATGAGATGACTGTGAAAGTGTTTCACAAGCAGTGAAGGCTTGTCTGCTTGTTGCCTACGGTTTTCTCCCGTGCCGGTCCCTGTAACAATTCTGGAGCACGCCCATTGCTCTGAGCTCCAGGCTCCCTCTTCCTGTCACGTGGCAGCGTTCGCTCCCTTTCCCCTCACTAACGTGTGGCCTGGTCTAACGGGGTGTGTCTGGCTCCCAGTCATTCATGTGATGACGGTGATCGCGCTTGCTCTATGCCAGGCACTGTTCTAGGCAGTGGGCTGCAGCACAGACAGGAGCCTTCTCTCCCTCCCCTGTTGTGTCCCCTGGCACCAGCCCTTGTCTTCCGATGTCCTCCTGGGCCAGTGGTCGCCATCCCAGCAGCCTGGCCTCCTCGTCCTGCCTTAGGGAGTGGAGTGGTCTGAGGTCCTGAGTGCCTTTGGCTGTAGAGTCCGCAGGCCCCTGGGCTCCAGGCCTGACCAGCCCCACATCCTTCTGCCCCCTCATCTCTTCTACCCCTCCGTCGCCAGATCCCGGCCGTCCATGACTTTGGCCTGTTCATGTCCCTCATCGTGTCCTGCTGCTGGCTGGCTGTGCTCTTCACCATGCCTGCTGCCCTGGGCATCTGGAGTCTTTACATGGCACCACTAGAGGGCGCCTGCCAGACCAGGTGAGCTGGGCAGGTGGGGTGGGGGGCCTGTCCACTCCCTGAAAGTCCTTAACAGTCCCTTTTGATTCGTTTTTGAGCACCTTTTGTATGCCCAATCCTACGCTGCCAGGGGACAAGGAAGGAGAAGAGAACCCTGTCGGGAGGGTCCCACTTGTGACCACCTGCTGTGTGCCAGGAAGTGGGCAAAGCGCTTTGGTACTGATCATATTGACACCCCCCACCTCCCCCCGGGACCCAGGGAGCTGGTTCCCCTCATTCTGCCCATTTTACAGATGAGGAAACAAGGGCTTGGGGAGGTTAAGCACGTTTCTCCAGGTCACCCACTTAGTAGGCAGCAGAGCCGAATAAACCCAAGAAAACCTGACCTGGATCCCAGGCTCTTAGTCAGCATGTTAAATGCCCCCAAGGCTCTGGTCTTGGTGGAGAAACAATATGTAGACACAGGAGCCGTGTGCCAAGTCGAACATATGAGTCCAGAGTTGCTGCGGGAAGCTGAGGGCTCAGGATCTCGTGGATCTGGTGGCCGGAGAAGGAAGGGAAAGAGGGAAGGAGGGAGGGAGGGAGGGGAGAAAGGGGATGGAGTCTGGCCCGGGGTCTGCCTAGGCTGGGATACTGAGGAAGGAGGGAGGGTCTCTGGCCTGGGGGCAGGACACAAAGGCAGGAATGTCGGGGTTCTGTGACATGTCACCTGACCATGTGAGCCAGGAGTGGTAGGAAAGGGTTGGAAGCCCAGCTCGGGGTTCAGACTTCACCGCTCATGGGTGGTCGTGCGGGCTGGGCACTGCCCAAGGCCACTCCAGCTGAGGCACTGCCGTGCACTGTGGGCATTCACATCTGACTGTTTCTTTTCTTTTAAATGTTTTTATTGATTTTAGAGAGAGAGAAATGGAGGATAGATAGAAACATCGATGAGAGAGAAGCATCAATTGGCTGCCTCCTGGCACGCCCCCTACTGGGGATCGAGCTCACAACCTGGGCATGTGCCCTGACTGGGAGTTGCACCAGTAACCTCTTGGTTCATGGGTCGACACCTAACCACTAAGCCACACCGGCTGGGCCTCATTTGGCTATTTCTATGACAGTTTCAGGACAGAGGCAAAAAGTCTTGGGGAAGGATGCGTTTTCTAATCTCTACAGAGATACCAAATATGCCTCCCCCATCTCCATCTTCACCCCCAGCCCCCAGGTTGGGGCCGGGGACCAAGTGGACGCAGTGGGCAGTCTGCCCAGCCTTGGGCTCCAGCCTCAGCCTCTTTGCTCAGCAGCTGGGACCTCGGGCGTAGGACTCAACCTCCCTGCATCTCAGTTGGCTTGTCTGTTTCGGTGAAACAAGTGTAATTCCTGGGTAGGATTCCTGTGAGGATTAAGTGAGAGAATTCCCCTGGGGCTGGTAGCTGCTGCCTGGCACCGAGCACTCTTTATGTTCGCCGGGCGCATTGGTCGTGTTCCTAGGGTAAGCCTCGTCTCCCCCACATTCTCTCCACCAAGGCCGTGGCCACACGCTCAGCCCTCCCCACTTCCTTCTCCTCCCGGTCAGGGCCCTGGGCCTGTGCCAGCACAGGCAGGACCCTTGCTTTGGTCACCGTGATGGGTGGGGGTCTGCATGTTGTCATCCCCGCTCCCTGGGTAATGGCTGCTTGGTCACTATTTGTCCCTCAGAGGAGTCGCTGGGGTGATGGAAGGCAGTCAGGGCAGGTTTCTGCAGTCCATGGTGAATGTGCCGGGTGAGATGTCAGTGGCGGCGTGAGACCTGGGTTCCTGTGGTCGCCAGGACCCGGCCCCAGTCTCCCCGGACACCCAGACCATCGGGCTCACCCCTCTCCCCACTCTCTCCCTAGCTGCCACCAGAAGTGTGGCCGCAAGAGCTCCCTGCACTTCCCCGGGGACGTGTTCGCCACTCCGGAGCGGGCCGGGGGTGGCCCCGCCCAGGGCCCCCTGCCCTACCTGGACGATGACATCCCCTTGCTGAATGTAGAGGAGGAGCCAGGTAAGAGGTGGCACAGGCCTGACCCTGGTGAGGCCTGGGGCTGCCTCTGCCAGGGGAGTGACTCTGGACAAGATGGTTTGAGGAAGGGCTGGCCCTTAGGCAGGGGGCTGGGCCAGTGGCCTGGGGGCTCCCCATCGTGCATTTGGGCTTTCCCGGAGAGGGTGGAGACAGGGCGGGCTTTGACTCAGGTCTGGGTCTGGGCCAGGCCTCTCACAGGCCCCCGCTCTGCCCGGCAGTGTCTCTGGAGCTGGGGGACGTGTCTTTGGTGTCTGTGCCCCCCACCGGCCTGCAGCCCGTCCCTGACAGGGGCAGCCGGGGCCAGCTCATTGCTCAGCTGCAGGAGCTGCTGCACCACTGGGTCCTGTGGTCAGCCGTCAAGAGCCGCTGGGTGATTGTGGGTGAGTGGACCCCCATCCTCCTCACCCTCTATCTTATAACCTCTACCCAGTGTCAGAGTGTGGGGAGCAGACTCCCCCAAAGGACATGTAGGCACTGGGACCCCACCCCGTCCTGCAGATGAGCGAGAGGTCAGAGACCTGCGTTGGCATCCACACTCTCCCTGAGCCTCACCTCCCACCTGTGTCCACTGAAGCTGGTCCTCAACAGCTTTTGTTTATTGAGCACCTACTATGCGCCAGTCACCGTGTTGGGCTCTGAAGTTAGACCAACTCGGCTGAGTTGGACTCCTCATTGTACCATGTGCTAGCTGTGCGGCCTTGGCTATGTCCACCCGCCTGCCCCTCAGTTTCCTGTCCTGTGATGGAAGATAGTTACAGGGTCTGTCTCTATGGCACTTGGGAGGCATGGCAGAGTGCATGGCATGCAGTAAGTGCTCAATAAACTCCAAGTGCCATTGTTATCATCCTCATTATCAGGGACAGTATTTAGGGCTGTGTGCAAACACTGGGCGAGCCAGCTCTCTATAAACTAAATGTGCTAAGATGGTGACTGCTTGTCCAGGAGTGTGAGCTTGTGGCTTATAGCCTGATTCCCAAGTGACGCATAACAAGCAACCCCCACCCCTGGAGGACTGATCCCTAGCAAGCTCCACCCACAGGCCGGCATGTGGGGTCTGCCCACTCCATGGGAGACCCTGCCCCCTGCTCCCCCATGAAGGGAGCAGCCCTTTGCCAAGGCTCTGGAGGCCTCGCCGGAGCCCCAGCCCCACCTAGTGTGGCCTCTTCCCTCGCAGGCCTCTTTGTCTCCATCCTCATCCTGTCCCTGGTGTTTGCCAGCCGGCTCCGCCCCGCCAGCCGGGCCCCCCTGCTCTTCCGGCCCGATACCAACATCCAGGTGCTGCTGGACCTCAAGTACAACCTGAGCGCTGAGGGCATCTCCTGTATCACCTGTTCAGGTGAGGGTTGCTGGGGTCCAACCCCAGCAGGTCCAGGGGTCCCCAAAGGTGTGGATGGAGTTGGCGAAGAAGGAATGACACGGAGACAGCGTTCAGTTGATCAGCAGCCTAGCCAGGATCTCTAGCCAAGTTCTGGTTAGGATCTCCAGCCAGGTTCTGTGTCCATGTTCTCTTGCTAGGTTCTCCAGCCAGGTTCTCCAGGTTCTCCAGCCAGGTTCTGTGTCCATGTTCTCTTGCTAGGTTCTCCAGCCAGGTTCTCCAGGTTCTCCAGCCAGGTTCTGTAGCCATGTTCCCTTTCTAGGTTCTCCAGCCAGGTTCTGTCCAGGTTCTCCAGCCAGGTTCAGTCACCAGGTTCTCTTGCCATGTTCTATCCAGGTTCTGTAGCCAGGTTCTGTCTCTAGGTTCTGTGTCCTGTTGTCTTGTTACATCTGTATTTATACCAGTTGATTCCAATCCTATCAATCTCTATTCCAAAGGTTAGGGCATTTCTTATCTCCATTCCAGGGAGTAAAGATTATGTAGCTTAAGCGTGATTGTTCATAGTTAAAGTGATTAACTATCCGCCTGGCACTTAGTTAAGGGGTTTTATTCCCTCCCTAACTTCAGGGGAAAATCCCTACCTGGGGAAACAACCTTTCTCGGAGAGGTGACCTTGGTTAAAACACATAGCGCCAAGAACAGTATGCCATATACGCCAGGTCCCTTGAAACATGTGCTGTGCAGATGTTTCTTCCCTGCAGCGACTGTGTCAAGCAGCAAGGATGGACCGGCTCCCGGCAAGGGTTCCCATCTGGGGGTCCCCTGTGGGGTCTCAAGAAGTGTTAGCCTGAAAGACGTGAGGCCCACGCTCCGTGTTCCCACATTTCATTAAACAAATGCACCCTGGGTGTCGGCTACCTGGCGCCGGGGAGGCCGCAACAGGTAGGACCGGCTTCCTGAGCTCAGGGAGTTCGTCCCACTGCTAGCGGCCAGCCATTGTCATAGTAGACCTGAGCTGTGATGGAGGAAGAACAGGGTGACTGTGGAGCGCAGCATCATGGAAGGCTTCCTGGAAGAGGCGGCGTCTAAGCTGAGACCGGAGGAATGGGAAGGGGTTAGCCAGGCTGGAAGGGAGGGACGGTGGGGGGCTGGGGCCAGGCCCTCATTTTACAGAGGGGAGCCTGAAGTCAGGGTTAGGGCAGGGGGAGTCGACCCAAGGTCACCCAGCTTTGATTGGGTCGTTAGAAACCGAATGAGAAGATGCTTGGGCGACCGCGCCGGCTCCTGGGAGGAGATCGCTGGCTGCTGTAATTGCCTTCGTCTAATTAGGGCGGTGTTCGCACTGACTTGGCCTCCCCTCGGTAATGGCATCGGCCAAATGCATGATAATTGGCTGCAGCTCGGAGAGGTGCCCGAAGAGCCCCTCCTAGATTGGAGCCAGCCCCGGCCACATCCCGGCTCCTCTCCTGCCGCCTGGGCTCACAAATTAAGCTCCGTGATCACCGCCGCTCCCAGGGCTCCTGCGATCCCTCGGGGCCAGGAGGCCACGAGCCCCGTCCACTCCCATGTCACAGAGGGACAGGCCCCAGGGTGACCCCGACGTTCCCGGGAGCAGCTGGGGAAGGACCAGGACCCCAGTCGGAGTCCAGCCCCCAGCCTCTTCTGTCTCTTAGCTCTCCGGACTGCCTCCTAAAGGGACCCCTCCTGATTGTAGCAAAAAGGCTTTAGGGGCAGACAAGCCTGGGCCCTCCTGGGGCTCTCAGCCTCTCGGCTCCTCTGCAGGTCCCCCAACCTCCCGGACCCTCCGCTTTCTTCCCCCTCCAATGGGGTTAATAACAGCGACCTCCTAGGAGTGTTGTGAGGATTAAACTTTTGGAGGTGTGACGTTTCTCTCATTAACAAATAAAACCCACCTGCAATGCTTGGGCAAAACAGGAGAGCCTCCAGCACTCCTGCGAGCTGGGAGCATTCCGTTTCTAGCTGCCCCTATAAGTGCTCTAATTGAGCATCTATCGCCAGCCCCTATTGCAGCCCCTGGAGGTCCGGTGTCACCCATCTGACAGGAGGGGAGTGAGGCCCGGCGAGGAGGGGGGAAGCTTCAGGAGGCTCTGGCTGGCGGCTGCCTTTCTCTTGCCTTAAGGTTCCTGTACATTCAATATTCGATGTCTTTTATTTTTTTTAGTTCCACTTAATTTCTTTCAGATCCCTGACACTCCCTCTCCCCAGGCTGAGGGTCCTGGGCTCCATGTCCGTGGGGTGGTCACCAATCCCCGCCCCTGCCCGCCCCCGCCGGTCCCAGCCAGGCCGGCCCTGCTGCCCCTGACCCAGCTCGGGGGTGGGGGTAGGTCTGTTCCAGGAGAAGCCGCACAGCCTGCAGAACAACATCCGGACGTCCCTGGAGAAGAAGAAGCGGGGCTCCGGGGTCCTGTGGGCCAGCCGGCCGGAGGTCACCCCGCAGGGTCAGTGGATGTGGGGTCTGCCTGGGGTGGGGGTGTCGGGAGACCCTGCCGTGCTAGGGCGTGGGAGCCCGTGAGGAGAGCAGGCGGTGGGACAAGAGCCTGTGTTCTTGGGTCACTGTGGAGGGACTGGGTGGCGGGTGGACTCAGGGTGAACCGGGCCCTCCGCCCCTGTCCCACCAGCTGTCCCCAGCCAGCCTGTGGGCTCCCCTCCTGCCACCGCTCCTCCCAGCCTGTGGGCTCCCCTCCTGCCGCTGCTCCTCCCAGCCTGTAGGCTCCCCTCCTGCCACCCCTCCGCCCAGCCTGTGGGCTCCCCTCCTGCCACCGCTCCGCCCAGCCTGTGGGCTCCCCTCCTGCCACCGCGCCAGCCTGTGGGCTCCCCTCCTGCCACCGCTCTTCCCAGCCTGTGGGCTCCGCTCCTGCCACCGCTCCGCCCAGCCTGTGGGCTCCCCTCCTGCCACCCCTCCGCCCAGCCTGTGGGCTCCCCTCCTGCCACCGCTCCGCCCAGCCTGTGGGCTCCGCTCCTCCCAGCCTGTGGGCTCCCCTCCTGCCACCGCTCCTCCCAGCCTGTGGGCTCCCCTCCTGCCACCGCTCCAGCCTGTGGGCTCCCCTCCTGCCACCCCTCCGCCCAGCCTGTGGGCTCCGCTCCTGCCACCGCTCCGCCCAGCCTGTGGGCTCCCCTCCTGCCACCGCTCCGCCCAGCCTGTGGGCTCCCCTCCTGCCACCCCTCCGCCCAGCCTGTGGGCTCCCCTCCTGCCACCGCTCCTCCCAGCCTGTGGGCTCCCCTCCTGCCACCCCTCCGCCCAGCCTGTGGGCTCCCCTCCTGCCACCCCTCCGCCCAGCCTGTGGGCTCCCCTCCTGCCACCCCTCCGCCCAGCCTGTGGGCTCCCCTCCTGCCACCGCTCCTCCCAGCCTGTGGGCTCCCCTCCTGCCACCGCTCCTCCCAGCCTGTGGGCTCCCCTCCTGCCACCGCTCCTCCCAGCCTGTGGGCTCCCCTCCTGCCACCGCTCCGGCCAGCCTGTGGTGCCCGTGAACCTGCCCTGTGCACCAAACCCATCCCGAGCCGGGGAGGGCAGGGGCTTCCCGACGCTGGGGTCGCCATCAGAGCCGGGGTGCTAGGACACGTGTGGGAATTAAGTGCCCCACAGGGCAGTTCTACATGACCATGGTCACCCCATCTGTGCCCACCATTGTCCTTAGCAGCCCCGGCCCCCCGTTCACACTGCTCCCATCACTGGTGTCACTCACTCCCCTGGTCCATGCCGACACATCTCCACCAACAGCTTCCCATCGCTGCCACTCCCTCCGCCCATGCCACCACCCGAACCGCTGACCGCCACCTCGTCTCCCCCACTGTCCGTGCAGCCACCTCATCCTGGTGACCACCACCAAGGTCAGGGCTCAGCTCCTCAGCAGAGGGAGGACTGCTCCAGGGTCAGGGGGAGCCAGTCCCGGTAACTCTGCCCCTTCCACCCCTCTCTTGTCCCCTAGACTCCCCGGGCACCGTGTACGTGTCCAAGGTGAAGAGTAAAGGCCGCCCCGCTGTCTACAGGTTCTCCCTCAACGCCAGCCTGCCTGCCCCCTGGCAGATCGTGTCCCCTGGGGACGGGGAGGTGCCCTCCTTCCAGGTAAGCCCGGGCTGCCGTGAAGTGAGCCACCACGACCAGGGGAGGGGGCCCTCAGTGCCTCACTGATGGGCACTGGCCGCACAGGGAGGGGGGGCCGGGTCTATGAGGCTGGAGCTACTGCAGGCAGATGAGGATTCTCTCCCGCCAGTAGCCAGGTCTGTGGCAGGGACCCGCAGGGTGGCGAGAGCATGGGCTCCCGAGTCAGCCAGGCCTGGGTTCGAGTCTTGGCTCTGCCATGTATACTCTGTGTCTGGGCTGCTTACTTAGTCTCTCTGAGCCTCAGTTTTCTCATCTGTGAAATGGGGAGATGAAAAGCGGCAGCCAGGGTTGCTGGAGGTGCATGAGGTCAGGCCTGTGCGTTATGTGCCATCTGGAGCCTAGTAAGTGCTCAGTGAGTGGTGGCCACTAGTTAGATTGTTGTTCTTGGCAGCTGCTCAGAGCCCCAGAAAGAGCCTCCAAAGGCCAGCCCAGGCCTCCAGTTTTTCCTTTTTTCATTTGTGTTTCTTTAAGATGTTACATCCTCCAAAGTGGCACTTAACACGTGTCAGCACATTTGTCCATTTGAAAGATGAGGTGTCTGAGGCATTTCCTGACTCTGAGCCTTTGCATTGCTGTTCCCGCTAGAAAGTGTTCCTTCCAGCTTAATGCATGCTGATGCCACACTCCGAAGCATCAGCTGCCATGGAGCCCTGTCCTGGCCATCCTTCTTGGTTTGCCCTCCTCTTCCCCTGCCCATTTATCCTGTCTTATCATCACGATTGTTTAATTCCTGGCCCTTAAAAGAACCTACAGCTGTGGTAATCAGCCCATGAGGGCAGGGACCACGCCCATCTTGCTCACTGTGTTCTCAGAGCCAGCTCAGGGCCTGGCCTGGAAGAGATGCCCAGTTGAAGGAAAGACTGAGGCCCAGAGAGGGAGGGAGGATTTGCCCGATCTTCCAACTCCAACCCAGGCCTCCTGTGTTTCTGCCCAAAGCTCTCTCGTCCACTCTGGGGGCGGGGACCGGGTGGGACAGGCAGAGGAGGGAGGGGCCGGAGCCTGAGGCTGGGCGCAGGCCGAGGCAGCCTCCCGGAGTCACGTGTCTTGTCTCTGTCGATCCACTGCTAGGTGTATAGAGCGCCTTTTGGTAACTTCACCAGGAAGCTGACCGCTTGTATGTCTACAGTAGGGCAGCTCCAGGCGGCGAGCCCCGCCCGCAGGTGGATGGTGACGACCTTGGCCTGCGACGCCAAGCGGGGCTGGAAGTTCGACTTCAGCTTCTACGTGGCCGCCCAGGAGCAGCAGCACACCCGGTAACAGCCTTGCAGATGAGTCCGCTTCCACCGGCCCCACCACTCCCCTCCCCTCCCCTCCCGCCCTCTCCCCCTCTCTCTGTCCCTCTAGCCAGCAGGTGCCTTTAAGAAGCCCATGCCCCTTTCCGCACATCTGTTCAGATATGGCTCTGCCCAGGACAGGGGCGTGGGGACACCGGCAAAGATGGCAGCGTGGCCTGTTCCCCATCTGCCTCCCTCCCTCGCGATGGGCACGAGGCCTCCTCGCTGCTCCTCAGCAGGGCAGGCAGCTCCCGTGCCAGAGCCTTTGCGTTTGCCGTTCCCTCTGCCTACAATGCCGTTCCGTTCCCCAGCTCCTCGTGGGGCCGGCTTCTTCTGAAGAGTCAGGCCTCAGCCCCTGAGAGAGGCTGTCTCAGACCACAGCTCCCTCCCCAGTTAAAATAGCCACACCTGGTCTCTCATCGCTCTCTGGCCCCATCACCACCTGGGATCTTACTGACCTACTCAGGAGCCCGGCGCACCCAGCAGTGGGCACTGTTGGTCCAGGCTGTGCCCCCAGCACCCAGTGTCGGCACGGAGCGGGTGCTCCACAAACACTTGGTAGCTGGCTGCTGAAGGAATACACTCTGCACTTCCTCTCCCAGGCATTTCAACACTCTCCATATGTCACTAATTCAGGAAATATTTAGTGTCCCTGCTCAGGCTGCAAGGTGACAGGAGGGACTGTCTGTCATGTTTCCCTACTGTACGCCCAGGCCCTGCCTCTGCCTGGCTTGATCTAAGTGCCCCAAACACTTCACTGCTTTTTGTGTCTCTGGCATCTGGGGCCAGCTGGGGGCATCTGGAGGCAGCTGGGGGGATCCTGAGGCAGCTGGGGGCATCCCGAGGCAGCTGGGGGCATCTGGGGCCAGCTGGGGGCATCCTGAGGCAGCTGGGGACAGCTGGGGGCATCCTGAGGCAGCTGGGGGCATCCTGAGGCAGCGGGGGGCATCCTGAGGCAGCGGGGGGCAACTGGAGGCAGCGGGGGGCAACTGGAGGCAGCTGGGGGCATCCTGAGGCAGCGGGGGGCATCCCGAGGCAGCTGGGGGCATCTGGAGCCAGCGGGGGGCATCCTGAGGCAGCTGGGGGCATCTGGAGCCAGCGGGGGGCATCCCGAGGCAGTTGGGGGCATCAGGAGCCAGCGGGGGGCATCCTGAGGCAGCGGGGGGCATCCTGAGGCAGCGGGGGGCATCCCGAGGCAGCTGGGGGCATCTGGAGCCAGCGGGGGGCATCCTGAGGCAGCTGGGGGCATCTGGAGCCAGCGGGGGGCATCCTGAGGCAGCTGGGGGCATCTGGAGCCAGCGGGGGGGCATCCTGAGGCAGCAGGGGTGTCTTTTCTCAGGTTGCATCCTGAGTTCTGGGCCAGGCCCCTGCATGCACTTGTCCAATGAGCTGTAGCAGCCGAGGGCCTCTGCTTTTCTCCATTCATTTAGCAAACACTGCACACCGACGAGCCGGCACTGTGCAGGTGCTGGGGGTACAGGGGGTGCAGTGGTGAACGAGACAGCTGCCCGCTGCCCTCGGGCCCACTAGCGGAGGCAGCCGCTAACAAGTCAACCTCGGTGTCATTACCAATTATGACACGCGCTCTGACAGCAGGCCAGGCTGCCATGTGTGGGGCCCTGCACGGGGCTGTGGTCTCTGGCGGCCTGGCCCCAGAACATCCAGCCCCCACGCAAGGCTGAGATCCTCCTGGGTCCGAGGGGTGAGGTGGGAGGCAGGGGGTGAGCAGGAGGGCTTGCTGGGCCCTTCCTCCGGACACCTTGGCTCAGGGACGGGGGTCCCTCTGCCCACCCTCCCCCCACTCTGCCCCCTCTGCATGTACACCACAGCGACTGGGGGCAGGCTTCCTGGACGAGCTTAGAACATTCTAGAAAGAACCTTGAGCTACATCAGGTCCAGTGGCCAGCAAACTGACCGTAGAACCCTTTCTTCAAGGCAGAATCTTGAGTCCCCTTAACTGTTGAGGTTGAGGTGAGGCGGTATCAGGGAGCTCCTGAGCAGGGACCCTCAAGGCTGGCCTTGGACCCCTCTGTGAACTCTTGCACCCCCTAGAGGGCAGTTTGGAAACTGTTGGTCTCCTGCACCCCTCAGGCCACAGGTGGGGAGACACTCATGTAGGGGAAGGGCCTTGAGCAGGCCCATACAATGGGCTTTGGCCTCCAATCCCCAACCCCCAACTGGAGGCCAAATCCCTGTGCTGGGGGAGCCCCATCTATCCCCTGCATTCTTCCAACCCCACACATGACCACACTTGCCTCGCCTCCCCGAGTCCTCCCAGCCTCCCTGGCTTCAGTCCCAACCTCCCTGGCTTCAGTCCCGCCTCCCCGAGTCCTCCTAGCCTCCCTAGCTTCAGTCCGGCCTTCCCGAGTCCTCCCAGCCTCCCTGGCCTCAGTCCGGCCTCCTCGAGTCCTCCTAGCCTTCCTGGCCTCAGTCCAGCCTCCCTGGCCTCAGTCCGGCCTCCTTGCCTCCACAGGAAGCTGTACTTTGCACAGTACCACAGGCCGCCTTTCCACGGGCGCGTGTGCGCGACGCCTCCCGGCTGCCTGCTCAGCTCCAGCCCCGATGGGCCCACCAAAGGCTTCTTCTATGTGCCCAGTGAGAAAGGTACTTGTGGGGAGACCACAGTGGGGCCTGGGGGGCTGGGCCCACCTCCGGTACAACTATGACTCCCCTGCAGGGCCCAGGGCCCGCCTCTCGGCCACTTTCGGCTTCAACCCCTGCGTGAACACGGGCTGCGGGAAGCCGGCGGTGCGGCCGCTGGTGGACACGGGGGCCATGGTCTTCGTGGTCTTTGGCATCATGGGCATCAACCGCACTCGACAGGTGGACAACCATGTCATCGGGGACCCGGTACGTGGACCAGGTGCCCAAGGGTCCGACTAAGCAGTGTGCAAACGAGTAGCAGCCCTGAGCACCCCCCCCCCTAGCCCTCTACACGCCCTCCCCTGGCTGGCAGGACCCCCGCAGCCCCTGGCTATCGTTTCTTTTGAGGACTGAGCAGAGTTGAGGTGTCAGAATCACCCAGGAATCTGGATACATTGGGGTCTGAGTTGGCTGTCCCTCACCATGGGGGCTGGCGTGGAGATGAAGATAATACAGGTGCAAAGCTGCCTGCCCTTCGGCTGCAGGGGTCCCCGCCTGTGGGGTCCCCGCCTGTGGGGTCTCTCTCCCCTCGTACGCGTTTGTGTTCTGTGCTGGGCTCTCGGGCATTTGAAGGGAGAAGGCTGATGGGGCTGTGACGAGGTGTGTTCCTGGCGCGCAGTGGGAGCGGGGCATGTGGGAGGAAGGACGGCGTTGCGCCATTGGGCCGCTGCCTTGAGCAGTCAGTCCACCTGCGAGTCCAGGGTCAGACAGGAAGTCCTTTGGGAGCCGGGGAGGGGGCAGAGATCTGTCTGCTCAGGCCAGCCCGAGAGTCGTGGTGTTCAGAGGAGGCTGGGAGGAGAACAGGCCGCCTGCCAGGGAGGACGTGAGGGGTTTGGCTGTGGGGAGGGGGAGGAGAAAGCAAGAAGCGGGTTGGGGGTGGAGGGGCTGTGAGTGGAAGCAAGGAGGTGAGGCTAAGGGACCCAGGACTGCGTTCCCGACTCACTGAGCGGCCTGCGCCGCTTGTGTCTCCTTGGGAAAGGGCAGCGTCATCTATGACAGCGGCTTTGACCTCTTCAAAGAAATTGGGCACCTGTGCCGCCTCTGCAAGGCCATCGCGGGGAACTTGGAGCTGGTGAAGCCAGGCGGGGCCCAGTGCCTGCCCTCAGGTATGTGGGGAGCCAGGCCCTCAGAGGGAGGAGGGACTGGGGGCACCGGGGTATCTGCAGACATGCATGAGTGCTTGAGTGTCCGCACTGGGGTTGGGGGTGTGCGAACATTTGTGTGTCTCATGTGTGATGGGCTCATGTGTGATGGGAATTGGCCCAGAGGTGCCGTGTGTGGTGACAGGTGTGGTGTGTGTGGGCACACCTGCAGGAGTAGCTTTTCTAAAATTGGGGGCACGGGCTGGCCCACAGGTGCCCCCAGGCCTCCCTGAGAGGGCACAAGACGTCACTCTCCACCCTGGGGGCAGATGGGTGCTGTGGGTTCCCAACATTGCCAATGATTACACACACTTTAAACCTGGAGTTTAGAGGGAGGGCGTGTGCCCCTCCCACACGCGCACACACACAGGTGAGCACGAGTGCACGGTGGGAGGGGCGGTGGGAGGGGCGGCCGGGGGTGGGGTGCCCTCCCAGGTAACCGCCTCCCCTCTCTCCTCCTCCCCGCAGGCTACAGCATTTCCGCCTTCCTGCAGATGCTGCACCCTGAGTGCAAGGAGCTGCCCGAGCCCAACCTGCTCCCGGGGCAGCTGTCGCACGGGGCCGTGGGCGTCAAGGAGGGGCGCGTGCAGTGGATCTCCATGGCCTTTGAGTCGGTGAGCCCCCGGTCGCCTCCCGTGCGCCCCCCTGGTCCCTGGCCCTTGTCCCAGAGCAGAGAGCTTGCTCTTCAGAGGGGGATACAGGCCCGGAGGGGTGAGACTGCTCGTCCAGGTCACCTGTGAGTGAGCTCAGGTGGAGGCCAAACCACAGAGCCGCAGGGCTCAGCCTTTCTTTCTTTTTTCTTTTTTTGTTAATCCTCACCCGAAGATATTTTTCCATTGGATTTTAGAGAGAGAGTGGAGGAGAGAGGGAAAGACAGAGAGAAACATCGATGTGAGAGAAACACATTGATTGGTTGCCTCCTGCACGAGCCCTGACCAGGGCCCCAGCCAGGGGGGAGCCTGCAACCGAGATATGGGCCCTTGACCGCAATTGAACCTGGGATCCTTTGGTCCACAGGCCGATGCTCTATCCACTGAGCCAAACCAGCCAGGGCAGAGCTCAGCCTTTCTGCATGCGGGCGGCCAGCAGCTCCCTGCACCTCTCTCCCCACCTGCCTGGGTCTAGTTGTTTGGCAGCCTCTGGGCTGCAGGGGCAGGTAGGTTGGGGGTGGGGGAAAGAGCAGGATGTTCCCCTTTGCCATGTCGGGGGGCTCCCCCTAGGGGGCCTGGGAAGCCAGGGGACTGGCCATCCCATAGCTCACTGCTTCCTCTCTCACCTGGACACTCCTGGGCTCTGCCCAAGGAGGCACACATGTGCGCACACACACGCACCCACACATGCACACACATGCCCTGGGCATCTGCGGGCCTTGCCCAGCTGCCCCTGCTGCCTCCCCTGCTGAGACCTGGGCCCCGTCCTGCTCTGACCCCCATGGGCTCTGTGTCCCAGAGCAAATAGCTCGTCCCCTATGGCAGGGTCACAGATCCCTGCCCTCCGATGGCCACCGAGAAGCAGCAGGGACACCACGTGAGGGCGTTGGGGAGCGAGAATGACAGTGACGCGGGCACAACTGGAAGCGGATTCTTGTTCTCTGTCCCCACCCCTGCTTTTCTCCCCGCCCCGTGTGCCATTCACAGCCCAGGCGACCGCCACCAGCGAGGGGCCCCAGGGACCCTCCCAGCCCTCAGTGAGCCCCGGGCTAATGCAGACACCGGTTCAAAGCCCAGGAAGTTGTTTTAACTGTGGTGAAATATGCGTAAGAAAACTGACCATCTTGAATGTATAGTTCAGTAATATTAAGTATATTCACATTGTTGTACAACCACCACCCCATCTATCTCTTAACTGTCCGTCTTATAAAACTGAAGCTCTGTCCCCATTGAACACTAATTCCCCACTCCCCTCCCCCTGCCCTGGCACCCACCACCCTCCTCCCTGCCTCTGTGAATCTGGCTCCTCTGGGTGCCCACAGAGGTGGGATCGCACAGGACTGGTCTTTTTGTGTCTGGCTCATCTCGCTTGGCATACTGTCCTCCCGGTTGGTCCATGCTGCAGCACGAGTCAGAGTGTCCTTCCCTTTTTAAAAAAATATGTTTTTATTGAGCAGAAGGGAGAGGGAGAGAGAGATAGAAACATCAACGATGAGAGAGAATCATCCATCAGCTGCCTCCTGCACGCCGCCTCCTGGGACCGAGCCCGACACCCGGGCAGGTACCCTGACCGGGAATCAACCCGTGACCTGGTGCATAGGTCAGCCTTCAACCACTGAGCATGCCAGCCCGGCAGAATGCCCTTCCTCTTTAAGGCTGAAACCTCAGGCAGTTTCAGAGAGGAGAGGATCCCTGCTCAGGCTTCTCTACACGACAGATGTCACGTCCAAGCTGACCACCTCCACCCTACCCTCAGTGCACACACACACACACACACGTGTGCACAGACACACTGGACATGTCTGTTCTCAGGGAGTGGCCGGTGAGATCACACAGGGGAAGGCCCAGAGGAGGGGGAGCGCCATGTCTTCTCCCCCCACAGCTCCCAGCGCCGGGCCCTGTGAACCAGACAGGCCACGCCCGGCCTCCCTAGACGCAGTCCAGCCAGGAGGCGGGCAGGTTGCTGGGCAGTGATGAGAACTACGATTCAGAGTTTGGGTGCCCTCCTGCTCGGGGGCATCAGGCCATTCTCCGACCCTGAATCTGGCCACTGAAACAGTAATGATAGGTTTCTCTCAATAGGTTTCTTGCAGAGGGCAGAGGCTGCCCAACTTGGGGTATCCAGGAAGGCTTCCTGGAGGAGACAGGACATAGAGAGCCTTGGAGGATGAGCGGGAGCTGGCTTGCAGGCCGAGGGTGGGACACAGACCACAGGGGCGCTGGGAGCTGAGGTGGCTCTGGGAACGGGGCAGCGACTTTGGTGCCCTGGAACCGGCCGTGGCTGTGAGAATCATACGTGTCCCCAGAAGCCAGCGGGCGGTCATCTTGGATTGGCTTGCCCTTCACTCCCCACAGACAACACCCTCTGTTCACAGGTGGCCACGAACTGGCTGCATCTGCCCCAGGAGTAGGACCAGCCATGGCCTGGGAAGGGCGAGGGGGCCACAGCCACCCGCCCGTCTCACTGGCTGTGTCCCCCACAGACCACGTACAAGGGCAAGTCCTCCTTCCAGACCTACTCCGACTACCTGCGCTGGGAGAGCTTCCTGCAGCAGCAGCTGCAGACCTTCCCGGAGGGCTCGGCGCTGCGCCGCGGCTTCCAGACCTGCGAGCACTGGAAGCAGATCTTCATGGAGATCATAGGCGAGCAGCCGCCCGGTCCCCCCTCCCCCCCAACCCCCAGGCTCCCGGTGGGGTGGGTGGTGGCCGCGGACAGGAGGTGACCGGGGCAGGGAGGGCAGGCCGTGGCCGTTCTGAGCACACTGTCATCCTCTCCATCCTGGCCTAGAGCCCTGCAGGGAAACGGGAAGAACCCAGCACCCGGGAACACCGATCAGCAGCCGGAGTTTGGTCCCCCTGCTCAGGGCCTCTGGCCACATTCTCTGGCCCTGAATTTGGCCACCTAGAAAGGGAAAGCAATGGCCATCATGGCCGCCTGGTATCATTCAGGGCCGGGCCCTGTGCTCCTGGCCTGGGCTCTCTCTTTTTTAAAAATATATATATTTTTATTGATTTCAGAGAGGAAGGGAGAGGGAGAGAGAGATAGAAACATCAATGATGAGAGAGAATCATTGATCGGCTGCCTCCTGCATGCCCCATGCTGGGGATCAAGCCCGCAACCCGGGCATGTGCCCTGACTGGGAATTGAACTGCGACCTCCTGGTTCATAGGTCGATGCTCAACCACTGAGCCACACCAGCCAGGCGGTGCTATCTCTTTAAACTCCAAATGAGGCCTGTGGGTTAAACACTGTTATTGCCCCATTTACAGATGAAGAAATGGAGGCTCCGGGAGGTCAAGTGACTTTCCCCAAGTGACACAGCCAGCTGTGCCCTCGGTTTAACCCCTGTGACCTCTGAACCCTGAGGGTGAGGGAGGGTTGTGGGCGCCCCACCTCGCAGCCCAGCTGAGGACCCCCTTCTGTCGCCTCGCAGGGGTGCAGAGTGCCCTGTACGGCCTGGCCCTCTCCTTGCTCATCTGCGTGGCCGCGGTGGCCGTGTTCACCACCCACGTGCTGCTCCTGCTGCCGGTGCTCCTGAGTATCCTGGGTATGTGGCCGGGCCAGGACCTGGCCGGGTCCCGCTGGTGGCCGCCCATCGGCAGCTTTCTCTCAGCCCTTAACTGTCACTTCTCCCCAGAGATGGCTTCCTGGCCAACCCCACCCTGACCCCTGGCAAAGTGCCCCTCTGCTCGGTGTTGTCCCGGCAACAGGGGTTCATAGTTGTGGGCCCAGTGCGCCTGGGTCCCCCCAGCTCTCTATGGCCCTGGCCCTCCTGCCACCAGAGGTGGGGGCCCCCCGCGAGACTTCACCCCATCCCCCAGGGGCCCCCTGAATCCCCTCAGGCCCCCCGGGACTGTGTGGTGGGCAGGTCTGAGCTGCCTGCTGCTGCCCCTGCCCCGCAGGCATCGTCTGCCTCGTGGTGACCATCATGTACTGGAGCGGCTGGGAGATGGGCGCCGTGGAAGCCATCTCGCTGTCCATCCTCGTCGGCTCCTCCGTGGACTACTGCGTCCACCTGGTGGAGGGCTACCTGCTGGCCGGAGAGAACCTGCCCCCCCACCAGGCCGAGGTGAGCAGCCTGCCTGCCTTACAGCTCCCCGTAAGCCTTCCCGCCCCAGTGCAGCGGAGGGACACCTCCTTCACGCCCAGGTGTGTTCTAGAAGCTGTGGCTCCCAGGGCCCATCTCCCAGAGGATGTAAGCTCCGAGGCAGCTCCCCCAAAGCAGCGCTGTGGGCCCGGGCGGGTCCATCCCTCGGCCTCCCTAAGTGAGCGTGAGGGGTCGGACCAGGCGGCATCCAAGGGCCTTTCCTGCTTCTGGGCTCCTGAGTCCGCGTCTCATCCTGCAGCCCGCGGAGCAGGGCTGGGTCCTCTTTCATGACCCCGAGGCCACTGGCTGGCCCTGGGTGGCTTAGTGAGAACATGCCCTTGACTCAGGGCCAAAAACAGCTCTGGGTCAGAAACTTTTCGTTTCATCCTTGTTCGGAATTGTATTGATGTGAAAACACTCATAAATAAGATATTTATACATTTAGCTGCTTTTGGTCAAAAGAAGGAAATCAGTTCCAGTGAGGGTTCCCATTTATGAGGACCTACTGTGCAGATCATCACCATCTTGGTTGTCATAGCAGCACTTCATGCATCCCCACTGTGCACGGAGCCACTGGGGGGGAGCCATGCCATCCTCACCCCAACCCTGTGGCATAGCCGCTATAATTATCCCCCTTACGGAGGCAGAACCGGGGGCTCCCAGGGGCAGGGCTGGCCTTGGGCAGGGGTGCATGTTTACCCCGCATCCAAGCCCCCAACCCTGGCCCCAGGCAGGGAGGGACGCCGGGTCACGTCGGGTCCCTGCCCCCGCCCAGGACGCCCACTCGCAGCGCCAGTGGCGGACGCTGGAGGCCGTGCGGCACGTGGGCGTGGCCATCGTGTCCAGTGCCCTCACCACGGTCATCGCCACGGTGCCCCTCTTCTTCTGCATCATCGCCCCGTTCGCCAAGTTCGGCAAGATCGTCGCTCTCAACACGGGCGTCTCCATCCTCTACACGCTCACGGTCAGCACAGCCCTGCTGGGCATCATGGCGCCCGGCTCCTTCACGCGGACCAGGACTTCCTTCCTCAAGGCCCTGGGCGCCGTGCTCCTGGCGGGGGCCCTGGGGCTGGGCGCCTGCCTCCTGCTCCTGTGGAGTGGCTATAAGATCCCGCTGCCCAACGGGACCTCCCTATAGCCCGGGCCCTGGGCCCTGACTGGCTCACGTTTGGTCCAGCGGGCGGGGACGAGACCCTGGTCCTGTGACCCCAGAGGGACTTTGTTCCCCAGCTCGGCTCCAGCTAGTTTTTGTTCCCACCCGAGGCCCACACTGCCTTCATCCCAGTGGCCAGCCGGAGCTGGGTGGTGAAGCCAGCTGCCACCCTGCCCTGCCAGGCTGCTGGCAGCCACACTGGGTTCCCCCTGACAGCAGGAGAAACCAGCCCTCCTCCCATGCCTGGGCACCACGGAGGTCTCCCTCCCACGCTGCCTCGGTGCGCACAACTTGCTGAGGTGGGTGCGACAGGGCTCCCGTTCTACAGATGTGAAAGCTGAGGCACCAGGAGGCAAAGTGACCGACCCGTAGCTGGGTCAGTGGCAGAGCCAGAGCTACTTCCTGAGCCCCATGCCTCCCTTGGGGACTTTGCAGGAAGAGCAAGCACAGTGATTTCAAGGGCAGGGGCCTCGTATACCCCCTGTCCCTCCTCCCCTTCAGCTTTACTAGGCCAGTGCTGGGTGCTCCCGTGGTCCTCCCCAGGCCTTTTGGTCCTGGCCAGAGAGGACATAAGGACCAGCCTGGGTTCTGCATGTCCTATCCTTGCCCCGGCCTTAAGGGGCCCTTTCAAGACCCTCCCCGAGGGCTTTGTGGCCCCAGCACAACCTTCCTTACAGAGCCGCCGTCTCCCTGACCTGACTCTGGGGGTGGAACCTGGGGGAGGGGCAGCCCCGGGAGGCCAGCTGGCCGTGCCCGCTGCCTGCTCACAGCAGATGGTTTCTATTAAAGTGAAATGAAACCGCAGACCGCCGCCATTAACACGAGAATTTTAAGCACCACTGGCTGTATCATGTTTTTAAAGTTGAAATAACTCAGTGTCCGCATGCTGCCCAGAGCCTGGCATGAGGGGTGGGGCTGGCCTGGAAGGAGATGGAGGTGGGAGGAGTGTGCGGGCCGCTGGGGCTCAGGGCCAGGGAGTGCTCTGCTGGCCCAGGGCAAGGCTGGGGGCCTTTGGGGCTCACTGGGTGCCCCTTTGTTTAAGGGGCCCATCTGGCTCCCCAGTTGGGACATCTTTACATGCCATTGGCGTGCCTGGCCTTGTGCTGGGCCCTGACCTTTCTCGTTGGGGCAGACATTGCCCCTGGGCTCTGGGAAGCTGGACACGGGCTGAGCCATCAGGGTGGCCTCCAGGCCGGCTCACCTGGCCGTCTGTGAGCGTGAAGGGGGCTGAGGACGCAGGACGTGGGCAACGCCATGTGCCCTGCCGAGCGCACACCTGGCACTGAGGAGCTGCTTGGTATCTGTCGAGGGAACGTCAGACCTACAGACCCACCATCCGTGGTGAGACACGCCAAACCAGCCATGAATGGCACAAGGTGACACACAGATGGCATTGTGCGGGGGGTTGTGTGAGTCGGCTGGAGCTGCCATCACACAATGCCACAAGCTGGGCGGCTTATAGCCACATTCACTCGCACACAGTCCTGGAGGCTGGAAGTCCAAAGTGAAGGTGACGGCAGGGCTGGTTCCCCTGGAGGTTCTGAGGAGGGTGTGTTCCGAGCCTGGCTCCTGGCTTCTGGTGTTGCCAGCATCCTTGGCGTGCCTTGGTGTGCGGACATCTCTGCCTCCGCCTTCTCTGGCCCATCTTTTCTGTCCTGTTCCCATCACCGCCCCTCTCAGAAGGACACCGGTCAGCTTGGATTAGGGCCCACCCTGGTGACCTTAACTCCATCACCTGCAAAGACCTGTTTCCAAGTAAGCTCACAGTCACAGGTACCAGGGTTCGACATATCTTTGGGGGTTGAACGTGGGTCAGCTCATTGGTTAGCCTTAAGGAGTAGGTGCTGTCATAGGCATGTCACACATGGGGAAACCAAGGAACCGACTTGGCAGGGTCACTTGGGTAGTGATGGTGGGGTCAGACCGAGCCCGCCTGCCTGCCGAGGGTGCACCCCTGTTCAGTGGGCAGCCTCCCGGAAAATTAAGGTTGATGACAGCCGCAGGAATGTTCAAGGTCGGTGCTTAAATCAGGAGGCCCGTTCTTAGAACATTTGGAATGAAACCCTTGAGTTTGTACAATATCTCACACTTAAGCATTTTCCCCGTCAACCTTGTATGAACCTGAGCCCTTGGAGGCCCAGCAAAGAGCGCTGTGGCTGAGGGTCAGGGTTGCTTGGGGACCACACAGCCCCAAGGGGCTGATCAGGGATTCAGGTGGTCCCACCCAGGGCTCCGGCAGCCCCCTCATGTGGCAGGTTGGGGGGGGGGGGTGGCCTGTGGGAGTGACAGCTTCTCCCCCGCCCCTTTCCCACTCCTTCCGGGGACCACTGTGGGAGGAACAGGAAGTTGTGGGAGGAGGCCAGGTGGGAGGGGAGGGGCTGGCCAGTGGACAAGTCATTCCAGAAGGTGTTGAGTGAAAGGACTGTCATTTCCAAGTCCCTGTCCGGAGACCTTCCCAATAACCCAGCTTTAATGTGGAGCCAAAGCCATTTGCATATCACTTGCATGCCTTCCAAACAATGCCCATTTGTAAGGAAACCCTCACTCGGCCCATGTCCTCTCCCTTCCCCTTAGCCTCTGTCTGCCCAGAGCGTGGTGGGGTTGTTAGGTCTGCAGGCCAAGGGCAGAGGAAGCCAGGCCTGGGTCACTGTCCCCTGACCCCCAGGTCATAACCTTCCCGGGAGCTGGGTTCCATCTTACAGTGGAGCATCCTGGGGCCCCAAGCAGGGGCAGCAAGTGCAAGCAGCACCCCACCAGGCAGCCTCTGGCCAGGGCCCGCCCACTCCGCCACCTGCCAGCCACCTGCCAGCCGCACCCTCTGCGATGGCATTCTCAGCTCCTCATCACGGCCTGTCCCGGTCCGGTCCATTGGGTCCTGCGAGGTGACGGCTCTGCCCAGCTCCCGGCAAGTAATTCCCCCTCCCAGGGCAGGTCCCGACAAGGCTGGGGCGCGGATGTGCGTGACGCTCTGGGAACTCCGGAGAACTCTGGGCACACGCTGGCTGCCTATTGCCTACAAATGAATGCCCCTCCGTTCTGTGTGTGCATATTGCACCGCAGGTCCCAGGGGCATTCACTCCCATGAAGAGAACCTTGACCTTCCTTTGCGGCTGATGCACAGCTCACGGTCTTAATGAGCTTTCACCGAGCATTAATGAGACGCTCTTCGTTTCCTCGGCACAGCAGCGAGCCGGGGACTGCTGGGATGTGCAGGCATTGGGGGCGGGGGCGAGGAGGGGCAGAGCGACCCCTGCCCCCGGCAAAGGTTCCCCAGGCCCCTGCTTCCCTCTGCCCTTCAGTGATAGGGCGCTCTCTTGGAGTGCCTCCCCTGCCCCAGGCCCCAGCCATGCTCTCTCAGGACCCTCATGGCATTCCTCAGAAGGGAGGGGTTTATCCTATTTCGCTCCTAAGGAAACAAGCCCAGGGAGGTGAAGCAGCTGGCTTCGGAGTGTGTGCCTCCCGGCACAGGGTGAGATCTGGCTGGCAGAAGCAGCCAGCCGCAGCCAGCCGGGCAGCCAGGGTCCTCCCCGCACCACAGCCACCCCCCTGCCTGCTCCTCTGAGAGGAAGGGACCCAGCCCTAGAGTTGGGAGTCTCAGCTCCAGCCCTGCCTGGGTGACCGTAATCAAGCCACCGACACAGATTTAATCCCCTGGAAAGTGGGGCAGGGGGTCTGACTCCCTCCACTGCTGTGCTGCCTGGATTGGATTCTAAAATGAAGCCACCCCCAGGGCCCAGCCCCTGTGCCCACCCCCGTGTGAATCTCTCTTGTTCCCATCATTGTTCACATCCGAGGAGCAGGAGGGTGCTTGCTGGAGCTGTTGTCTATTCCTTTGTTTATTCCACCACTGCTTATTGAGCATCTACTGGTGCCAGGCACTGTTTCCGTCCTCAGGGATACAGGGGAACAAGACCCTGACCCCAGAGGCCTTATAGTCAAAGTGGGGAAAATACCGTGAATAAAAGGATTCCTCAACTATATAACCACAAACCAGAGGACTTCGAGGGTGAGGGCACAGAGCCAGGTGGCCTGGCCGGCAGAGGGGTCCCCGGGGAAGTGGCTTCTGTGCTGAGATTTCAAGGAGGGGGACACGTTTCCTGGCCTCTGGGGAATGGACCCCATCAGACACAGGCCTTCTTGAGCCAAAAAAGCACAGGCTTGTGTTTAGGCCTAAAAGAAGGGACTCGTGTGTGAGAGGGGATGAGGCTGGAGCCTTTTGGGGCAGTGGACAGGGAAAGGGACAGCTCACGGGGCCAGGAGAGGGCATCTGGCCGCCTCAGGAGCTTGGCGCTCATGACTCAGAGTCACACACCCACCCACAAAGAAAATGGAGAGCGACAGGCAGGCTCGTGGAGTGGCCTCTGTGCGAGATTCACAGATGGGCCCTGTCACTCTGTCGCTGCAGAGAGAGCTGCCAGGATCAACCGAGTCTCCTCTTCCTCCCGGGGCCTCCAGGGGGGTTCGGAGCGGCCTTCCCACCCGATCCCTAGCCTAAACCCCGTGGCCTTTGGCACTCGGGGCTCAGTGCAGCCCCGTGAAATGCCAGTCACTCCAAACAGACTTAAAATATGGGCCCAGCAATCAATGATTCTCCCTCATCATTGATGTTTCTATCTCTCTCTCCCTTTCCCTTCCTCTCTGAAATTCATAAAAATATATTTTTTTAAAATGGGCCCAGCAGTGGTGGGGAGGGGGCTCCAAACACCACTGCGCACACACCACCTGGTGGTCTCAGGCGGGCGTGGGGCCTGGTCTTTGCCCAGCCCTGTCCTGCCCTTTAAGGCGGTCTGGATTTGCCTTAGGGACTGGCTCTGTGGTCTTTGCTGTAGAACCAGGACGCAGCAGCTGGTGGAGTGCGCTTCTTGGCCACAAGGAGGCGCTCAGGCCCCCACCCCAGTCCTTCAGAGGGAGCCTCTCCTAGTGTCCTCCTCCTCTTTCTGAACTGCGTTCTTCCTAGTCTCCCCACCTTTAACCTGTTCCCCAGAGAAGCCTGTTCTTCCCTCTTCTGGTCATTGCACCTTGATTTTAAGGGTCCTACCCCAACCCAGGTTTGGTGGTGCCATTGAAGCTGAGGACCTAGTCTTGACCAATCAGTGCACTCCATCTTCCTGGCCATAGGAATGGGTTGAGGATGGGCACCTGACCCAAGTTGTCCAATGAGTGTCTTCCTGGGGACTTGCCAAAGTTATGGGGAAAGGTGCACTCTCCTTGGACCGATATTTCCAGGAGGTGGGAGGAAAGCTTGGAGCCTGCCTCAGAATGAGGCCCACAGAGGGAAGCAGAGCCCAGGATGAAAGACAAATTTCCGATGACATCTCTTAAGCCCCTGGATCTAGCCATGCCTGAAGCTGACATACCCCTGGGTTTTTTCATAAACAAGCTGATCAGTTCCTTTCTTCCTCAAGCCACTTTGAGGAAGGTTCTCTTTCACTTTTTAAAAAATATATTTTTATTGACTTCAGAGAGGACGGGAGAGGGAGAGAGAGATAGAAACATCAATGAGAGAGAATCATTCATTGGCTGCCTCCTGCACACCCCCTACTGGGGATCGAACCCACAACTTGGGCAGGTGCCCTTGACTAGAATAGAACCTGGGACCCTTCAGTCCGCAGGCCAACGCTGTATCCACTGAGCCAAACCAGCAAGAGTCCCAACTAAACACCCACCCACCTCACAACCCTCTCAAAAGGCTTCATGGCATCCTATCATTTACAGGTTAAACCCCCATGACATTCAAGGCCCCCAGTGACCTGACTCAAACCCCCTCCAGACTCATCTCCTCCTAGGTCCTCTGGCCTCCCTGGGCTCTTCACCCTCCCCAGACATTCCCAATGTCCCTTCTGGACCATGCAAACATGTCCCCCACCCCTCCCCCCGCTCAACACCTATCAAACTCTCTCTCTCAAGCTCAGTTCAGATGCCGCCTCCCCCATGAAGGCTCCCTTTTCTCTCACGTGGCTCTTTGCTGGAGTGCCAGCCCAAGCTATAGTGGGTTGTGTCCACATCCACCTTGCTGGCTGACCATGTCCTTTCCTTGAGTGTGGGGGCCCTGACCAGGGTGCGCCGGAGGCTCAAGGCCCACTCGCCACACGCATGCACTGGCACGGCAGTGCCACTGTGTTAAAGGCCCCTTTGCCCTACGCCTGCCGAGGGCAATGCCTCAGCAGTAGCACTGTACGTACTGCGCAAGCGCGCCCTTGTGTAACCGGCTTATGTTCAGGTCGCACAAGCCTCACTAATTGGCACGAGGCCTCCTTTGTTTGAGCGGGTATAGAAGGTGCCACCGACCAGCCAATTGTTGGCTGCTTTGTTCATAATAAAGCACGTCCCACCTACCTACTGTCACTCGTGTGCTTTTGAGCAGGAGACCATTTTATGCCGATCCAGTTTGTAAAAAGTATAAATGTGTGATACCACACTGTTGGCAAGGCTGTGGGGAAATGGGTGGGAGTGCAAACTGGTTCACCAGCCAAGGAGGGGAATTTGGCGGTCGCCATCAAATCACTGCTTGATCCTTTGGACTCAGCAACCCTGCTCCTGAGTTTATCTGCTGATAAACTTAACCGTGGCCACGGGTGGAAGTGACGCCCTGGAGCTTGGTCTGGAGCCCAGAACCCTCCCTCCGCACAGGGGCTGATGAGATGAATCACAGCGGCCCTTCAGGATGCCCTGCAGCGGTGAGGGCGGAGCAGGCAGCTTTCTAAGGGCCAATATGCTGACAATCGCCAAGCTGTTTTCAATGTTGCAAAACAGTGTGTACACGATGCTGTCTTTGTGCTTAAAAAATGGGCAAGTGGGCCTGGCTGGCGTGGCTCAGTGGTTGAGCATTGACCTATGAACCAGGAGGTCATGG
Organism: Myotis nattereri; assembly: GCF_964212035.1. Classification (NCBI taxonomy): domain Eukaryota; kingdom Metazoa; phylum Chordata; class Mammalia; order Chiroptera; family Vespertilionidae; genus Myotis; species Myotis nattereri. The sequence goes on along the minus strand of NC_138077.1, from coordinate 210,087,970 downwards.
TTCGATTCCTGGTCAGGAGACATGCTGGGGTTTCAGGCTCGATCCCCAGCGAGGTCCTGCAGGAGGCAGCTAACCAATGCTTCTCTCTCATCATTGATGTTTCTCTCCCTCTCCCTCTCCCTTCCTCTCTAAAATCAATACCTATAATAATAAAAGCGTAATATGCAAATTGACCAAATGGCTGAACAGCAGAACAACCGTCCAGACGACCTTCTGGACGAAACTGGGGCCGCGAGGGCCGAGCCCCTTGCATGAGTTTTGTGCATCGGGCCTCTAGTATATTTAAAGACCAAAACGGGGCAGGTGGGAGAATCTGTGCTCCTTTTTGCTTGTATATGCATGAAGAAACTGAAGGGAACATGAAGAAAACTAAAACAGTGGGTCCCTGTAGGGGCGGGGCGGGGCGGGGCGGGGTGCTGGGTGGGAGGCAGTCGTGGGAGGAAGGTTTGGTTTTGTACAAATCTTTGCACACCCGAGTTTCTGACTGCAGGAGTTTTTGAAGCCAGAGAGAGAGGTGGCTTTCAGTGGCTCCTGAGAAAGCTGGCGGGCTGTGGGAGGACTGTGGAGGCAACAAGCCACCCCAACAAGCCACCCCAACAAGCCATCAGCAAACGTCAGCGGAAGTCCTCTGACCCGGCACTGCCAGGAGCTGGTGGGGCCCATGCAGCCTCCCTGCAGGCCCGCCTGTGCCTTCTCTGAGCAGATCTGGGACCCTCAGCCACTCTGTGGCCAGCATGCCAGTCAGAGCCCTTGGAGTGATCAGGGGCGTGCTGTGGCCCCAGGCTGCTCGCTCCCTCCCTCCTTGTGGCTGAGCGGCAGAGGGAACGCTTGGAAGAGGCAGCCCAGGGCAATAGAAAGAGCCTGAAGTGGGCCATGTGGCTGTGCGGATGCCAGAGAAATCGGGGTTTGCATCCTCATTCTAGTCCCATTAACCGCGACTTTGGGCAAATCGTTGGCTCTATCTTAACCTGTTTGCTGACCCATTCAATAGGATAATGGTGTTCATCATGCATGGCTGTATTTTAAATGAAGTGATACCTGTCAAGGGCTCGGCCATGGAGATCCCTGCTAAGTCATCACTGCCATCATCCTTGTTCTGAAACGGACTTCTCCCCACTCTGGGTCGCGTTTATGTGCTTGGAGTTGCAAAGCACTTGAGTACACAGGAGCTATTCTCTCCTTGACTAGTTTCTCCCCGACGGGGGTAGAATACATTTGCTTTACCGATTAGGATGTCGGCAAGAGTGAAGCCAGCAGAGTCCTGGGAGGGACTTGCCCTCTGGCCTCTGCTTCTCCGTGGGAAGAACGTGCCCCGGGAGCCCACTGGTTCCAGGAGGCCGAGAGACACTAGCCTTGACCCAAGCCCAGCAGGTCCTGCAAAGCGCAGGTCACCTGACTCCAGCTGACAGCAATATAGCGATTGTTGTTTTAAGCGCTGAGTTTGGGGGATTTGTTATGTGGCGTTATTGCAGCGATCGCTGGTGGAAGCCTCCTTTGTTACTCCCAGAATAAAGGCGAGGGGCCTTCCCACCGCCCTCAATGCCCTTTGGGAATCTCACCGACACTTTCCCCGCTTTTATCTCAGGCTCCTGACTCCTTCACTTTGCACCTCGGGCCTCAGCCAAACCAAACTTCTCTCTGTTGCTGCTCCGGGCAGGCGGTGGCTCAGCTCCAGACCTCCCGGGAGGCTGCCCCTGCCTGGTCCTCACCGTGCTCCCTGCTTCATGGCTCCTCCTTCTCCGTCAGCACTCCGCTTCCTCCAGGAGGCTTCATGGTGCCCAAGTCCCGTCAGTTGTCCTGGGATGGGGTTCCACAGCGCTCGGTACTTCCTGGGCCCGTATTAGTAACGACCTCCTACTCGTCTGGGTCTCCCCGCTAGGATGTGCCCCAGGAAGACAAAGACTGGGTATCCCAGTTCCCAGCATTTGGTCTGTTCACTGTAAATAGCTACTGACTGGATGGATTTCCTGTTCCTTCAAGCCCCCATCCGCCTCCTTGTGAAATGAAAAGTATCCCATCAGAGCTGGGGCACAGCGGTGCCCTTGCCTTGCTTCACGGGGGAGCAGGGGGCGCCTAGCAAGTACCTTTCGCTCTCCAGAAACTCTGCATCCCCAGGGGCTGGAGGGGAGGGAGGGGGATTATCAGCAGAAGATCAAGGGAGCCTTTGTTCTGCACCAGCCCACCCCCTGGGAGATGCCTCCTGTGTTTATCTGTCTGGGTGGGGAGAAGGGTTTTGACCAGGCTGTCCTGTCACTCGCTCTGCCTGCTGGAGCACCTCAGGGCAGGTCTGCCTTGCCCAGGTGGGAACAAGCAGAATTCTGCAGGGCAGGTGAGGGGGGTGGGAGGGAAGGAAGCTGAGATGTAACGGAGTCCCGTCCACAGGCCTCTCTCCACCCATGAAATGACTTCATCGGCACACCCGCCCTGGGAGGAAGGTGTGTCCAGTTGGCAGTGAGGCTGACTCTCCCACGGTAGCTGGTGGTGGGATTCTAACCCAGCCTGGCTGGCTCCAAGGTCAGGTTCTGCTGCTTTACTGCTCTCCCCAGAGCATGACCCGGGCACTCCGTGGTGCAAGTCGTACCAAAGGGGACAGAGCACATCAAAGACATCTATCTACATAAAAGGGTAATATGCTAGGTGTCCCACCGTCCGGGTAATGATGTCACATAGCAACTCCCGGCTTCCTCTCCCTAGCGACCAGCCTCCTTGCAGTTTCTTCAGCCCAGGAACATGACTTGCTTTAAAGCCAGGTGGAAACATTTCACACTGTAATCAAATGTCTGTGAAGCGTTTTCCCGTGCCTCATCTCATTTGATCCTCACAGAAGTCCTGGAGTAGGTAGATAGGAGACTCGGTGGAATCCTATTTTCTTTTCATTCGCTGGAAAACGGAGATTTAGAAAGCTTGGAAACTTGACCCGACTGAAAAGAAGTAAGAAATGGTGGACCTTGAAAATGACTTCAGGTTTTCTCACAGTGCAGAATATAGTCAAACACTGCTGCAGTTAAATATTTCACCCTTTGTTCTCCCTGCATGATCTGCAATAATAATCTGCTTCGTGTTGATATTTACTGCTGTGTTGCTGACAATTACCTGAAAGAGAAATTGGGATGCTTCAATGAGCTGGAACAAGTTTAGCTAAATCAGAAAGCAAGTCTAATTAAGCAAGTTTATTCTATATCTATAAAAGGCTAAGTTGACTCACGCATCTGTGATACATATAAATCCAATCGCACGGGTGTGTTTCCATCTGTCATTGTGGATCATGAATTTGGTTGACATTTCTATTATAGAGAAAGGGTGAATAACGATATTAAAATATTTCTTCTAATTAATTTACTTTCAATGTGGACAAATTTGTGCACCGGGCCACTAGTTAATACCATCAAAACAAAGATTCCCTGGGATACATACAGCACTATGCAATTCGCCAAAGGCTGTCACATTCAGAATCTCACCAATTCCTCACAACTTTGTAAGTCAGGCTTATTGCCAGCCCATTTTACAGAGGAGAAAACTGCGGCTCAGGAAGGTGAAGTGCCTTCTCCCAGGGTCTCTCAGCCAATGGTGAAGCTGAGGCAAGACTCCTCATAGCCGTGCCTGGATCACCGAATTCCGGAGTCCCACGCGGAGACTTTGACAAGTCTGGTCTGTCGGGACACCTCTTTTCCCCACAGTGTGGTAATCAGACCAGCAGGCTGCCTGGGTTCCACCTTTAGCTCCGTGACCTTGTGCAAGCCACACTGAGCCTCACTATATCAATCATTTATTGTTGCCTCTCAAACCACCTCAAAACAACCATTTATTTAGCTCATGATTCTGTGAGTTAATTACACTAAGCTGGGCTCATCTGCATGGATCTTCTGATCCCAGAGGGCTCCCTCTTGTGTCTGCACTCAGCTGCAGGTTAGCCGAGTGGTTCTGCTCTGGGGGCTTGGCCGGCCGTCGGGCTGTGGGGAGAAGGGGAACAGGGCCACATGTCACTGTCCAGGCTTGTTCACGAGGCAGAATCAGGGCTTCTGAAGGTAGTGCATGAGGCCCCCTTTTATAGATTAAACATGTCTCCCCCTAAGTCGTATGTTGAAGCCCTAACTCAGTACCTCAGAATGTGGACTTATTTGGAAATAGGACCTTTATATTGTTTTGTTTTTTTTAATATATTTTATTGATTTTTTACAGAGAGGAAAGGAGAGGGATAGAGAGTTAGAAACATCGATGAGAGAGAAACATCGATCAGCTGCCTCCTGCACACTCCTCACTGGGGATGTGCCCGCAACCAAGGTACATGCCCTTGACTGGAATCGAACTTGGGACCCTTGAGTTCGCAGGCCGATGCTCAATCCACTGAGCCAAACCGGCTAGGGCTGGAAATAGGACCTTTAAAGTGGTGATTAACTTAAAATGAGGCTGTTAAGGTGGGTCCTAATCTAATCTGAGTGGCTTCCTTATGAGAAGAGGACACACAGAGAGGCACCAAGGATGTGCTCACACAGAGGGACGGCCACGTGACGAGGCAGCAAGAGGGGGGCCATCTACAAGCCCGGCAGTGAGGCCTCAGGAGAAACCAACCTGCCGGCACCTCCACCTTGGACGTCAGCCTCCCGAACTGAGAAAATGAATTTGTGTTGTTTAGGCCACTCTGTGGTTCCTTGTATGGCAGCCCTAGAAAATTAACATGACTGGTGTCCTTATAGAAAGGGGACGTTTGGACACAGACACACACAGAGGGCAGACGGCGTGAAGACACACAGTGAAGACGGAGTGTCGGAGCAAGGCATCCTCAAGCCACGGCAGGTCACAGGCTGTCCTCAAGGCGCCAAGCCCGGAACAGCGGGAAAGATCCTCCCCTATGGGTTTCAGAGAGGGCATGGGCCAGCTGGCGCCTGGATCTTGGGTGTCTGGCCCCCAGAACTGCGAGATCATAGATGTCTGTTATCTAAGCCACCAGTTGTGGTGTTTTGTTCTGCCAGCCTAGGAAATGACACCGCCTCCCAGGGCCTCCATCCAAACCAGCACCTCACCTGCACTTTACTGTCAAAGTCAGTCTGGGTCAGCCCAGACCCAGATGGTGGGAAACAGGCTATCCTATATAATAAAGAGCTAATATGCTAATTAGACCAAATAGCAGAACCACCATCCGGACGACCTTCTGGACGAAGCCAGGGCTGGGAGGACCGAGGCAGCCGCGGCTGTGAGGGCCGAGCCCCTTGCACGAATTTCGCGCATCGGGTCTCTAGTATATATACACACACCCCTGGAAGGCAGGGGCTGCCAAGTCATATTGCAAAATGGTGGGGATACAGGGAGAACAATTGTGGCCATTTTTTGCAAACTACCAACCACACTTAGTTACTCCATCTGTGGAATGGGGCCGGTGATCATGTCCAACTCAGCCTTCTGGTGAGGAATCAACAAGGCAGTGTAGATAAAGCACTCAACACAGAGCGGGGCACAAGTCAGGGCTCCATAAATGCAAGGGATGGTCCGCCAAGTGGGCATTTCTGAGCGCGCGGTCCTTGTTCACTGAGCCCCAGGGCCTGGCATGGAATAGAAGTTCAGGAGGAGTCTCGTGAATTCCAGCTGGTTTGGTGCGGCGTCCCTGGCTGCCTGCAAGGGCTCACCCAGTGCCACGTCAGGGAGGTGCCCGGTCCACGGTAAAGAAGCTGCCATATAAGCCAACAGCCTCATTGCTCCGGCAGCTGCGGGGGAGAAAATGAAGGCCACTCAGTGGCCAGGCTCCCTCTTTCCGGAAGCTGCTTCCTGAGCACAGGTTCCTGTCTCCTGGTCCAGGCAGAGGCAGTGACTGCAGCAAAGAGGGCCTGGCCACCTCTCCCTGAGCCAGGCAGAGTGAGCTCAGAGGCGGGTCAGCTCTCCCAGGTGCACGACTCTGCGCCATCCTCTTCCCCACATTGCCACTGACGCACAGAGGTGTAAGCGCTTGGCAGCATCTCTTTCCTGCTCCAATTGTTCTGAACACCGAAGACATTTGAGTAACGGAGGGTTTCAAGGTGTCAGGCCGTGGAACAGAGGTCACAGGGCCATGTGCCACTCACCAGGCGTTCTCACAAAGCAGTATCAGGGATCCGGGGACATGCGTGGGCGTGCACATGACCTCCTGCTATGGGTTGAATCCCAGAAGACGGGATTTTCAAGCTTTGTTTTAGAGAAAGAGGGAAAGCGAGGGTGGAGGGGAGACATTTGCCAACCAAAGTGCAATTTATGAAACGAAAATCGGGTGTGACATTCAACTAAATTAGCAATTTATAGATAATTCACAATGCTCATATCATTAAGCAAATGCACTTTAAATTGATTTCAAATTAGTGTCCTAATGATTTCCCCCAGGTCCAGTCTCCGCCAGCCCCCAGCGCAGCGTGTTTAATGGGAGATAGGTGTGCAGTAACAGTCTCTTTATTCCATAATTGAAGCCATAATTGAACTTGAGGTCATATCCAAGGGCCCTATTGATCTACACAGAGAGGGAAAGTGCTGACAGTGACCGTCTTTAGGCCTGAGGGGAGGGGCGGGGCATGGGAGAATCCTGCAGTGGCGGATTTGGAGATCACCTCCTGTATGACCTGCAGGTAGCCTAGGTGGCTGATGAGGAAGTTCAATCACCTTGAGGCAGGCAGAGCTCTCCATCCCAGTCCTGCAGGGACTCCCTAAAAGTGATGTGAAGGGTCTATGTGACTCCGAGATTCCCAGAGCCCCAGGGTGCACCCCTCACCCTCTCTTATCTCACCAGGCCTACCTGCTCCCCAACTCTCCAGGCCAAGGGAATCTAAGCCAAGGTACATCAGAAATGTGTTCTACTTTCCCTTTCTCCTCACCCTAAGTTTTGAGTCCTTTAACCCTCAGCTCAGCCCAGAACTCCCCAACTCCATCTCAAGAAGGGCAGGTGGAAGGTATTTGGTTCTTTCTTTAAAAAAATATTTTTATTGATTTCAGAGAGTAGGGGAGAGGGAGAGAAAGATAGAAACATTAATGATAAGAGAGAATCATTGATCGGCTACCTCCTGCATGCCCCCCTACTGGGGAATCGAGCCCACAACCCAGGCACATGCCCTAACCAGGAATAGAACTGTGACCTTCTAGTTCATAGGTTGACACTCAACCACTGAGCCACACAGGCCAGGCGGTCTTTGGTTCTTGTTGGCATAGGTCTGATTGCTTTCATTTCATGAGTTACAGGACATTGCCCGCTCTATTACTATCTCTAAAGGGGCTATAAGAACCTTTAGCTTCATCTCAAGAGAACATTGGAGCCTCATCTTATTCTACACCAGCCATTTTGGCTGTTCTGAATCCAGGGGTCTTTTCTCCAAAAAGTATGCCAGATGAGTAAACGTGGGAGGAGAAAGAGGGGTCCAGAGGAAAGGAGTGAAGAGAGTGACAGACACCTTGTGTTGAAAAAGGAGAGTGGGGAGGGAGGGGAAAGGAAGAGAGAGAGGTTTCACAGAGGAGTAAATGTGTAATGGGAAATCTCATGATGCCAAAGTCAGCGAGAACAGCCAGACTGTGGGCACTGGATCTCCTAATAAATGTATCCGTTTAGGACAATCTGAAAAATACTCCATGTGCTTGGAGCTTCCAGGGCTCCTCCATGGCCCCAGGGTGAACACCATGCTCCTAGCTCAGCTGTGGGCAAACTACGGCCCGCGGGCCGGTTGAAATGAATAAAACTAAAAAAAAAAAAAGAACGTACCCTTTTATGTGATGATGTTTACTTTGAATTTATATTAGTTCACACAAACACTTCATCCATGCTTTTGTTCCGGCCCTCCGGTTCAGTTTAAGAACCCATTGTGGCCTCGAGTCAAAAAGTTTGCCCACCCCTGTAGCTCTTCCTGGCTGGATTCTTCTCTCAGACATGTTGCAGCCTAGGGTGTGGAGAAAGAGGGGGAGTTACCCATTCTAAACTCTGAATCATTATTGCATTCAGATTCCATTACAGGAGTCAGTCGTGGTGATAGCCAAAGAGAGGGAAGGTCCAGGGGAAGAATGTCTCTGGTTTCTAGGAAGAGATTAGTAGGGAATAGTCATCTAATCAATATTGATCAATAAAGTGTTCCAGAAAACCCTAAATCCACATTATTAAACAGAGCCTTCCCCAGAACATCTTCTCTGTTGAGCAAGAGAATGCATAAAAGGCAAAACCAGGAAGAAGAATTTAATTTGTTTTTTCCAAAAAAAAAAATGACTAACTTAAAACAGCCACTTTGGCAACATATGTACATTGTGACCAGCAATTCCACTCCTGGGTGTAGACTCAGCATAAAGAAGTGCTTTGTCCATAAAAAAAAAAGGCCTGCACAAGAAGGTTCACAGCTTTATTCAAATTAGCCTCAAACTGAAAACAACCCAAATGCCTATCAACAGCAGAATGGATCAATAAACGGTGGTGTTTCACACAAAAGAGTATCATAAAGCAAATAAAAAGAATAAACTAATGATATGCAGCAACATGGATGAATCTCAAGAGATAATGTTGAATGCAAGAAGTCGGACACGGCGGAGTTCATACTCGATTATCTCATTTATATGAGGTTGAAGAACAAGAAGAACTAATCTATGGTGACAGATGTCAGAAAAGTGGTCACCCTGGGTGGGAGGTGGCACGAGGAGGTGGTGCTGAAAACGTTATGTATTTTTATCTGGATGGTGGTTACACACACACACACACACTTAAGCTATATAGTTAAGATTTGTATACTTTATATAAGTTATACCTCAGAAATGTTAACCCATATTTTTAAATGGTCACTCCATCACTCCGAAATGTCAATCATCATCTGTCACTCACTTCTCGAGGGCCATGAGCTTTGCTTCCCTTTGCACCTGAAGGGAATCGGGGACATGCCTGCCCACTGTGCAGATGAATGAGGACACAGGTGCGGAGGATCTTTAGACAGGGGCACCCCTACAGACCACTCGGCTACGGCTGGACTGACAGGTGTCATGGCGAGTGCCGACTGTGACTCATGGTCTGTGGCACCTCTGTCCTTTCTCACGGCATCATCGATGCGGTTCACAACGCCTGAGGCTGGACACGCTCCTCAGAGCTGCCAAAAGGGCTCATCATCCCATAGCCCCGCCTCTCCCTAGAGCAGAATAGGATGGCTGTGGCAGCAGCTCCTAAATAGCTTCAAGAGATACCAAATGATAATTGAATTATAGTTCAGCCTTGTAATTTCCAGCAGCTATCATTTCAGAGTGACCCAGCTGTGGCAGGGCGCAGTGACCACACGCCCCAGGCAGCTGCCGGAGCTGTTTCAGCACCTCGGACAGAGGCGCCCTGCACACAGCCTGTTCTGTTATTCAGCACCCGGGACAGCGACTCGTTCTTTACATGAGTGTGGAAATAGACTGGGTTGGCAAAACGTATGTGCGGAAAATAATCTTCCCCTGGTTTGCTATTTGGGCACAACGTTACTGCTCCCAGCTTTGTAGGACAAATTAAATTCTGACAGCATTAAAAACGTACGTGTGAGGAGAAGACTGGTTTGGAGACCACCCAACAGTTACCTCATTTCCACCTCTACCTCCTTCCTCTAGCCCAGGTGTTGCCCCAGGGACTTGTGCACCAGGGAATGCCCAGGTAAATAGAGTTTCTCATATTTAGAATTGCCAGCGTAGTACATGAGTGGGAAAGCAGAACCCCTGGCACCCAACGTATTTTCCCTCTGAAACTTAGATGCAAGAATACCTTCCTCTCTGGGAGAGGAAAAAGGGGGGTTACTTAGAAAGCTTTCCCTTAAAAGATGTGCACCATCAATTAATTCATCCACTCAGCTACTAGTCATTGGAATCCTATTGTGGGCCAGGCCTTGTGCTAAGCACTGGAAATAGAGGGACCAGCCAAGTAAATACCCTGCTCTCGTGTGGTTGACATTGTAGTGGGAGGGAAACACAACAGATGCATAAGCATATCAGTAATTGGAACAATTTCAGTTCGTTGTAAGTTCTATGAAGAAAGTAGGCAGAGGGATGGGCCGGGTAGTGTCTGGGTGAGAACGTCTCCAGCTAGGAGCGTCAGGGAAGGCAGCTCTGAAGTGGTGATGTTTGAGTTGAGACTTGAACAATGAGAAGGAGCCAGGCTTGTGAAGAACTGGCCGAAATTCTTTCCAGGAAAAGGGTGCAGCAACTACAAAGGTGCTGAGGTGGAAACAGGTATGGCCTGTTCAGAGGACAGAAAGGAGGCCAGTAGCTGGAGAAGGGTGCCTGGGGGGAAGACATGGAGGAAGTAAAGTCTGAGAAGTTGGTAGAGGTCTGGTCACGTGGGCCCTGCAGGCCAAATAAGGAGTTTGGATCTTAAGCATGGGAGAAATGTGACCTGATTTATGTGCAAAACAGCCTGCTTTTTAAGCTGCTATGTGGAGAATGGACTGGGGGAGTGAGAAGGGAAGCTAGGACACCAAGCTAGCTGTTGCAGTTGGCCACTGAGAGACGGTAGGGATGATAACCCCTCCTCACCTCCCACCACATGCAATGGTATCTCCAAAATTAAGGATGCATTTCTCTGAGTCATGCTCCTTTCCTCTAGTCCCTCTTGTAACCAGTGCCACAAATCTGTGAGATAGTATGAGAGAACATGCACAGGGTGACGTGTTGTGGCTTATTTACTGTTGAATAAATGAATGCATGGTGGCATCACTTCAGAGCCACCTGGCTCATCTAGAAATATAATCTATAGGCTTTTTATGCCCTTTCTTCTCAAACTCTTTCTACTAAGGGCTACCACTTGGGGATGAGGGCATGCAGAGCATTTAATCCACTCCTCAAGGCTCCTCATCTGAGAAGCAAACCTCGTCACAGCCGGGGGGAGGTATGGGCTCATGCGGATGGGATGCTGATGGGGGAGACTCTGCACTATCCATTATGCAGCGAACAAAAGCATCAATACATATGACATTTAAAGCATGAATACTGCAGGGACATCACTTCCCATCCAGCCAGAGGACCCAGGGAGACCACAAAATGCACAGCGTGCAAGCCCACGCTCTACCCAACTTGGCTCACCAGCCATCGGAGCCTTGAGAATTCCTACCAATACGACTGCCGGGAAGGGAGCAAATGAACAATGGGGGGGTGGGGGTGGAAACAAGGACCGGCTTGGCTTAGCATCAGGGTCCCTGGCACTTGGTCTCATCTCATTCGCTAACTCACTCAAGGATGTCAAGCAAATCCCTTCCTCTCCTGGGGCCTCAGTCTTTTCAACTGTAACATGGGGAGATTTGCTTGAACTGCATCACCCTCCAGCTCAAGTCGTCTGTTAACGGCCCTAAGACCCACATTTCCCACACTCCTTTTGTATGTCCTCTGGACCTTGAAAAACCATTATTGTGCCCATTTTCCAGGATGGGAAAACTGAGACCTCAAGGACGCAAGGACTATTCACAAATGTACAAACGGAGCTACAGGAGGCTTAGATTCCATTACAACTCACCCAGGTAAATCCTAACTCTTACAGAAGGGGCTGACAGCAACACATTCTGCAAAACCTTGCTCTCCTCACTCTCCAGACCTCCCTTTCGCCGCCTCCCAGGCCTTCAAGCCCCAGCTGGGCCCTGCGACCTCTCTGGTCATCAGTAGGAAGTGCGCTGGGACTGCGAAGATGCCTGTGTGCCACGCAGCCTCTCGGTATGCATTGCCATTTCAGTTTCAAGACCACTGGCAAATTCCATCGTGGCCAGGCCCTTGCACTGGGCTCGTCCCTGGAATCTGTTCAGCTCATTAGCGTGGGGAAGGAGAGGAAGACACTCTGGGCTTTATTCTCTGGTCTTGATGTAGCAGGTGTTCCCTTTGCAGCGCCTTGGGCCTCGGAGGAATCTGTGACCCGCCTGCGTGCGCCTGTGTTTGTTATGGAAATTACCACTCACCACACATATAAATCTGCATGAGAGTCTCGTCATTTCTAATAGTTCCACAGGCTGCACCGGGAGGAGCCTGGGTGCGGCTGAGGCTATTCGGAGATGCTAAGACCTCCATCTTTTTGCTAACCTCAGAGGAATCTTCATCCCTACAGAGTTCACGCAACACGCTGTGCCTGGCACTGTGCTCACGGTTTCCCATGCACCACATCTAATCCTCTGATAACCCTCTGACCTCCATGGTTTAGAGGACAATACCGAGGCTCAGAGAGGTTTGCTCAATGCCACAGGAATGAACAGCAGCTACTCTTGTTACCCAACTTCAAGGTCATCTCCATGATTCTTGGATTCCCTGGGGGATAAAATTGTGGTTAGAGGAAAGGAAGGAATGGCGGTATTATACCCCACAGAAGGTGGGAAACCACCCCCCGCCCCCCAGCAGTCTCCCGCTAGTCTCCGCTGGAAGATATTCTGCCTTCCTCTGGAGGAAGCTTTTCTTCCCCAGAATGAGCCTTGGGGCTCAAAATATTAGTCCTTTACTCCCATGCGGCACAATCATCTCTCTCCCTCCCTTGCTCTGTTGTTGAGAATGCTTCCGGTTGTGCCAGAAACATGAAAATCCAGGGCAAAACCTGACTGGGGGCACGCCTCTACCCCAGGCGCAGGCAGCGTTGTTAGAACTCTGTGTCTCCAACTCCCGGCCCTGCAGCTGTCTGCTTGGAATCCTTCTGGAGGTAGACCTGCCACAGCTGGCAGCGAAGAGGGTCACCACGGCCCCAGAACCGCATCCTCCCAGAAAATTCCTCTCTCAAGTCCACAGATCGACACCAGGGAAAACTCTAACGACCCTGCTTGGGGCCTATATCCACTCCCAAACATCTCGCTGTTGCCAGAGCAATGGAGTAATCTGATTGACGAGCCTAGACAGGTGACCACCCCTAGGGGAACAAAGGGGACACCATAATGGACAACCTTACCAAGAGGGTGTGTGCGTTGTATCTTTGTCTACATGGCCCCCACAATACCTCCATCCCACATGCTCTTTTACAATGTGACATTGACATTCCTCCCATCTCATGGTCGAGTTTAAGTCCCTTCCCCTTAAATCTGGGCGGACTTTGTGGCTGCTCCAACCAATAGAACACAGCAACAGTGGTACTGCCCTCGTTTCCTGGCCAGCCCTTAGAAACGGGCAGCTTTCACTTCCTTCCTCTTAGGACACTGACCTCTTCCAGAAAGTCAGAGCCGCCGTGTTGTGAGGAAGCCCAGGCCACATGGAGAGGCCCAGGGCAGGTGTTTGGACTGACAGCCCCAGTTTAGGTCCAAGTGGACAACCAACAAGAACCCGCAGCCGTGTGAGTGACGCTGCCTCAAGACGATTCTTGCCCCTAAACTGGGTCCTCCTCGGTGAGGCCCCAGGCGTCATGTGTAAGCAGAGACAAGCCATCCCTGCCATGCCCTTTCCCAATGCCTGACCCCCAGAAGCTGTGAGCATAATAAAATGGTGGTTCTTGCCCTGGCCAGGTGGCTGTGCTGGTTGGAGCATTGTGCCATACACCAAAAGGTTGTGGGTCCAATTCCCAGTCAGGACATATATGGGAACAACTGATTCAAGTTTCTCTCTCACATCAATGTTTCTCCCCGCCCCGCCCCCTCCCTGCTGCTTCCTCTCTCTCTCTAAAAATCAACAAAAACATTTGGGTGAGGATTTTTTTAAATGGTGGTTTTTAGCCACTAAGTCTATGGTAATGGGTTATGTAGCAAAAGATAATTAGAATCGTTATCTTTTCTGTGTGTGTGTGTGTGTGTTGGGGAGGTTGCTCCCCACAGTAATTAGGAGGAGAATGGACAAGTACATTAGACAGACCAGCACCATATCTCACCTGAAGGCCTGCCCATGGTGCCCGCCCCTTTTAAATGCACGAACTGTCATTACCAGGAGAGTGATAATGCGATAAAGGCCATGAAAAAGCCGGTCCATTCCAGGCCGAGCCTCACATTACCCAGCTAGCTTGGCAGAGTGTTAAAGCCCTTACTAGGTTTGTCTGTATACCTTCCTCTTATTCTACCCAGGGAGCTCGCTGCCCCTCGAGGCAAAGTGTCCCTAAGCAGGGTCTCCACCCTGTCCCAATCCAGGATTTACCTTCACCTCATTTTCCTTGTAAAGGGCCCCCCCCCCACCCCACCCTGCCGCCGAGTTGCACCATGTCAGTGGCATTGACCTTAAAATCTCTGTCCCTTTCGCCAACCAGACCCAGGCCAGTCATTCTCACAGCCCCTGCAGCCTTTCCTAGGCTCCTCGCACTCCCCTGCTCCCCCTGCAGCCTCCTGGATCCTGACACAGGAGCCCCCTCCAAATTCTGCTCCTCTGCTTTCTTTTCTGCACCTATTTCTCCCTTCCAGGCTCTGCAGAGCTGCGCTGCCTTCTTCTCTCCTCTTTTCCGAATGCTTAGATTCTAGAGAAGGCTCCCTTTTCTCCACCCTCTGCTTCCCAGAGTCACCAACCCCCAGGAAGAAATGAAACCGCTCTCCCCCGGGGACCGGGGGCCGCTGTTAAGATGCGGGCTCTATGTCAGCCACCTGGCTGGAACTCCTGGCTCTGCCACCTGCCAGCTCTATGCCCTTTGGCACATTAGTCAGTTTCACCACGTCTCGCTGTCCTGTCTGCAAAGGAGAGATGACAATAGCGCCCACCTTGTGGGGCTGTGAGAATTAAGCAAGACAGCCCGGGTGAAGAACTCTGCACTTTGCTCCTTTGTGATGAAAGGAGACAAAGGCTCTCAGACTCCTGTTGGAATAAGAATCCCAGCGGGAGAAGAGGCGCGCCCACCCTCCTCCTCTGGTTTCCCAAAGACAACTGGCGAGTACTTCTACCTTCCGGAAAACAAACAGCCATTTCAATATCAGTGCCAGGGTAATAAATGACTGAGCGAAAGGATCGATCGGGATCTTGGGGTTTTTCTCTCGAAGAGTGCTTACCACGGGCGCTGCAATCACCTCCGGAGGCAGGGCGCCCTGTAAGCTCTTTTGTTAGCAGTAACAGGTGCAAGGATGGATTTTCGCCGCAGCCTGGAACCAGCTCCTCTTATAGCTGCAGGGGCAGTGGAAACACGTCTTTACTGCTTATCTCGCTGCGATTTCTTTCACCAGCCGTCAGGACTTAGAGTTTCAAGACTCAGTGTCGGAATTAGTCTGCGGGTAGGGAAGCGGGCGGGTAGGGAAGCAGGCTTTGGGAGGTCAAAGCTTACAAGATAAAAAAGAAAGAAGGCAGAATGGTGTTCTTAAATGAAATGTGAGCTAGTGGACTGGTTTTATTCCTACATGGGCACATTCAGGACATGTTCAGCACCCTTTCTGCCTTTGTTCTTAGGACAGGTAACCCTAGGAAAGCCAGCATGCGAAGGCCAGTGTCGCTGTGATGAACGTCGCGCAGTCTAGCAACACCCAAGTTATTTTAAACTATTTCAAATTCTTCAGCTGCATGTCTCACGCCTTTCGAAGGGGCGCATGCTCAGAAGAACTTCCCCGCTGCCTTGTCCCCTACCTTCCTTGTCTCTCCCACCTGCATCCCTCTCGTTCTACATCGGATTCTAGTGCCTCCTTCCTCCCAGACCACCCCCCTTGAGCCCTGGCTCCAATGCCCGACCCTCTTTATCCAGCGGGGGTGGGGACAGGTGGGGACACGCCAGAGTAATCCTTGGTGTCCAGTCACACCCCCACGCGTGTGACAAGGACCCTCGGTGGCTCCTGTCTCTCTCCTTCCTAGCAGCATCAGCATTCCCAATGTGACGCTCATTACACATCACCCCAACTCCAGTCCCCTAGGACTGCAGCAGATCAGACTCGGGGAGGGAGCGGACAATGCAGGAGAGAGAAGGTTCCACTTCTCCCAGCTCAGGCTGTTCACGGCACCAGGCCTGGAACATTGGGAACCGTCCTGGTGATGCTGCTTTTTTAATCTCAACCCACAGCCGGGATGCTGGCCCTGCCACCAACTCCCAGGGCAACTGGGCATGAGTTGCTAGAGTCTCCCCTGCCAGCGCAACCAGGCCCAGATCAATGTGAGGCTCACACATGGCAGCACTTTGGAGGCCTCCCTGCCCCTCCCCCCAACCAGAGATCCTCCCTCACCAGCCTCCACAGGCCCAACACACCACCGTTCATCTTCTTTCTTCCATTCAAGAAACTGCCTCTGATGGGAGAGAGCTATAATACTACCAACAATAAAAAATATATTTAATTTAAAAAAAGAGAAATTGCCCCCGAGACATTTCCTGAGAGCAGCAACCTTTCGGCCCTGGGGGATGAGTGTATTGGCCACAGGAACTTTGTCTGGCACAGAGTAGGTCCCCAATATAGGGAGGTCGAATGAATGAATCAGCGCCCACTGATACAAGAACGTAGACTAAGTTAGATCACGTTGTTCACTGACCCTTGGCAGAGAGCTAGTCTTTGAAGGGACAGGATGCAAAGGTTATTCATTCATCCTCTTGGCAAATCCTAGCTGAGCCTGCATGCCAGGCACTGTGCTAGGCACTGGGGTGTAGGTGAACAGGCAGGAACTGTCCCTGCCCTTGTGGGGGTGAACAGAGCTTCCCTGGTGTGACGTCAGGACACCCCTGCCCCACTCAGAGCAGAACTTACTCGGCGCCGCGGACCTCGTCTCCAGAGAACCAGCTCTCTCCAGGTTCCCCACTGTCCTTCCCTCCCTCCCCCAGGAAACTTAGAAAGGGAGAGACCAGAGGTGAGGGAGCCAGCGTCACTGAAAATGGCCATCATCAGGTTAGACAAACCCCAGGTCCCCAGCCAGCAATGCCCACAGCCCCAGCTGCCAACCAAAGGGATGAAAAAACTCATCCATATTTCATCACAGGCCCTCAGCTCCCTCTGCTGCCACAGCTTCCTCCTGTGGCCCATTTCATGCCTCCCTGCCCTGGAGCAGGCTCCAGATCAGAAGAGACATACAGCCCCTGAGCCAGCAGCCCCTTTGCCCAAATCTCTCTTCTCTCTCTCTCTCTCTCTCTCTCTCTCTCTCTCTCACACACACACACACACACACACACACACACACACACACACACATTCTATGATGGACTCAGGTCCCTCTTGAGCCCAGCCCCCACCTTCTGTCCCTTCCCACAGGCCAGAGGAGAGCCATTCACCCTTCATCAGGCAAGGCATCCCTGCCACCGGTGTCCCCACCTCCCCTGAGCGACCTGGCCCTGTGCCCGCTACAGACCTGATGGGCGTAGGCAAGTCAGCACAGGGCTGCCGGAGCCCACCTCCAGCCCCTGCAGGCAAATCTAGGACAAGACCGGGGATTTTCAAACATGGAAAGAACCTCAGAGTTGACGGGCTGCTGTTCATTTTCTCCCTCCCCCAACAGAGTGATCTGCATTTCTCTTTTCCTCCCTCCTTGCAGAACCAACTAAAGTCGCCGCAGGGCTTGGCGGGATGCAACAGTCTATGGAAATCACAGGATTGTATTAGCTTGGCCACCAAGAGGCCAGGGGAGGGGGGAGTCAGCTGAAACACAGCCCGGCTGGGTCTGGGGAAGGCATGAACGGGAGCGGGGACCGTGACGCCCCGGGGACACGGGGGAGCCTCGTTCTCACCCAGCTCTGGACTTAGCTCACTCGGTTGTAAATGAAAGAATTGAATCGGAGCAGTAATTCAAGAAAGAGTGCCGACTCACCCCTCCGGAGCGGGGCTTGTTAGCAGCCCGAGCTCCAAATGAGGCAGCTTCTGAGAAGAGCTTTGGGGTGTCCCTAGACTAACCCAGTGGTCCCCAGAGCGACCGGATCATCTAATCAAGAGGGCCCCACCCACCCCTCCAAGCCCCACTCTTCAGGATGGAGGGCCTGGGGACCTGTGTTTTCTAAAAGCTGTTCTGCTGAGTCTAGTCACGAACCAGGTTTGGAGACAGCTGAGCTGGAGGGTTGGGGGACGAGGTGGGGCAGGGACTCTCTGAGCTTCCACAGCATCGAGCAAGGAGTACGAGGGCCCAGGCTGTCTGGGGAGCACCTCCCCTGTCTCCCCACAGGGAGGGCACAAGCAGGGACAGGCATTCTGTGCCCACCCTCCCCCCCACCCCCAGAGGGGCCGGTGCCAGATGGGGCTTATCTGCCTCCCTGAGGCTTCTTGGCTTCTTTGTAGACACAGCAGGTCAAGGGCTCCCCTGTAGCCGGAGTGTCTGTTTACAGTTCATTAGCCATTTGACAGAGAGGCTCCCAGAGCAGGAGACATAAAGAGGAAGTGTCAGGGCCCAGGCTGCGGCAGACCCGTCAGAAATGAAGACAGAGCTGCTCCGAGATGAGGAGGTCTGACAGTGGCAGCAGCAGCCCGGCAGACACCCGGCCTCGCAGGTGAACACAGGCGAACGCAGCAGCTCAGCCACCTGCCCAGGGGCCGGAGACCCTGTGACCGGCCTTCCCAGGATCTTGCTGCAGGATCTGATCTGCCAGCTCCCACAGCTACGCACGACCCAGGAACCATCAACATGTCTGGCAGGAGAAATAATGCCATAGCCCTCCCTGAGGTTTTATCTGGCCATTCAAAATTATACTTACAAGAAACTTGTCATTTTGTGGGGAAATACTTATCTATATACTAGAGGCCTAGTGCACAAAATTTGTGCACTCAGGGGGGTCCCTCAGCCTGGCCTGCACCCTCTTGCAGTCCAGGAGCCCTCGGGGGATGTCCGACTGCTGTGGAGGTGGGAGAGGCTCCCACCACCACCACTGCGCTCACCAGCTGTGAGCCCAGCTTCTGGCTGAGCAGTGCTCCCCCTGTGGGAGCGCACTGACCACCAGGGGGCAGCTCCTGCACTGAGCGTCTGCCCCCTGGTGGTCAGTGTGTATCATAGCGACTGGTCATTCCGCCGTTTGGTTGATTTGCATATTAGCCTTTTATTATCCTATCTAATAAAAGAGAAACATGGTAATTGGCGTACGACCGCTACCCTTCCATTGGCTAATCAGCGAGATATGCAAATTAACTGCCAGCCAAGATGGTGGCCGGCAGCCAGGCAGCTTGAAACTAACATGAGGCTTGCTTGCTTCAGTGAGGGAGGACTCCAACGTTCCCCGCCTGCTGCTGCAGGCCTCTGAGCTGCAACTCTAAGCAACTATGTAACAAATATAGAAGCTAAACAAAACCCCAGAAACCTGCTTTAATCCGCCGGGCTTCAGCCAGCAGGATCGCAACATTGTAAGCAAAGGCCAGAAACCTACTTTCAGCAGCAGAGGCCTAAGAGCTGGAGCCAAGCCTCAAAGCTAAAGCTGGCCCAGAATAAAAAAGAAAAAAAAAAAGAAAAAAAGGAGCGGTTGGGAGCTTCAGTCACCCCCAGCCTGAAAACAGCCCTCAGCCCCTCACCCAGACTGGCCAGGAACCCCAGTGGGGACCCCCACCCTGAAGGGTGTGTGACCAGCTGCAAACAGCCATCATCCCCTCACCCAGGCTGGCCAGGCACCCCAGTGGGGACCCCCACCCCGAAGGATGTGTGACCAGCTGCAAACAGCCATCATCCCCTCACCCAGGCTGGCCAGGCACCCCAGTGGGGACCCCCACCCTGAAGGGTGTGTGACCAGATGCAAACAGCCATCATCCCCTCACCCAGACTGGCCAGGCACCCCAGTGGGGACCCCCACCCTGATCCAGGACACCCTTCAGGGCAAACCAGCTGGCACCCACCCATGCACCAGGCCTCTACCCTATATAGTAAAAGGGTAATATGCCTCCCAGCACCGGGATCAGCGGAGCCACGAGGCCTCCCGGCACCGGGATCAGCGTGACAGGGGGCAGCGCCCAAACCCCCTGATCGCCCTGCGGCTCTGTGTGTGACAGGGTACAGAGCCTCAACCCCCCTGATGGGCCCTGCTCTGTGAGTGACAGGGGGAAGTGCCCCAACCCCCTGATTGGCCCTGCTCTGTGCCTAATAGGGGGGAGCTCCCCAACCCCCTGATCGCCCTGCTCTGTGCATGACAGGGGGCGGCGCCCCAACTCCCCAATCGGCCCTGCTCTGAGCCCGACCAGGGGCTGCACCTAGGGATTGGGCCTGCCCTCTGCCACCTGGGAGCAGGCCTAAGCCAGCAGGTTGTTATCTCCCGAGGGGTCCCAGACTGCCAGAGGGCACAGGCCTGGCTGAGGGACCCCCCTCCCCCCCGAGTGCACAAATTTTTGTGCACCGGGCCTCTAGTATAGGATATAAAAGCCTAAGCAACCAGCCAACTGGCTGAGCGTTTGACCATCTGACCGGTAGCTATGACATGCAATGACCACCAGGGGGCAGACACTCAACACAGGAGTGGAAACCACAGGCATGGAAACATGGAACAGACTGATGAATCTCAGAGGGAAGGAGAGAGAGGGGAGGGTGGGAAGAGATTAACCAAAGATCTTTTTTTTTTTAATATTTTATTGATTTTTTACAGAAAGGAAGGGAGAGGGATAGAGAGTTAGAATCAATGAGAGAGAAACATCGATCAGCTGCCTCCTGCACACCTCCTACTGGGGATGTGCCTGCAACCAAGGTACATGCCCTTGACCGGAATTGAACCTGGGACCTTTCAGTCCGCAGGCCAACGCTCTATCCACTGAGCCAAACCGGTTAGGGCAACCAAAGATCTTATATGCATACTAGAGGCCTGGTGCACGTGCACCAGTGGGGTCCCTCGGCCTGGCCTGCGCCCTTTCGGAGAGCCAGTTTCAGCCCGATCCCCACAGGCCAGGCTGAGGGACCCCACTGGTGCACAAATCCGTGCACCAGGCCTCTAGTATGGTATAAAAGTAAATGTGTGTGCGGCAAGGGAGCAAGATACAAAATTGTGTGAACTGTATCAAACCTGTGAAATGAAAATCACACATAGGAAAGCAAATGAAATTTTCCAAAAATTGTTGATGATGATTACTGGGTGCTGGGTGCTCTCTTTCTCCACTTCCTTTTCTACAGTTCCCAAAATTTCTGTCCTGAACGTCATTGTTTTTGTCGTGGCAGCAACAAACTTTATGATTGAAAGAAAAAGACTCAGTCATTTACCACCTGAGCTTGCTCCACCTTGCCACCCACCGGCTTAGGACAGGCCTGATGGGAACATGGGATTCATGAAGTCCAGCCTTCCCTGCCCCAGATCTGGCCCCCTCAAGCCCCAAGCTCATGCTTCCTGCCTGAACTGGGGGAGGCCTGAGCCCCATCCTCAGCCTGGCAGCCCCAGGCAGAAGCCGGCTCTTGGAGAGAGCGGAGGGAGGCCCAGGGCACCCCGCCCAGGACCCTAATACATGACAATGATATGCAGGTCACACTGCAGTGTCCACAAGTCAAGTCCTATCAGAATACAGCCACACCTGCTTGTTTACATATCGCCTGTGACCGTTGTCCAACGATGAGGGACGTGGAGTTCCAACAGAGACCTCCAGCCATTTCCTCTCCGGCTGTTAGAGGCCTGCCCGCCTCGGACCTAGCGTCTTGAATTCCCTTTATCACCTGGCACAGCTGTTTAGGCACCGAAGAGCTGTTTCACCAAAGACCATATTTCCCATGCTCACTAGGCATCATGAGGAAGGGGGGAGGCCAGAAGAGTAGGCCGCAGAGACTGTGGGGGAGCCCCCGACTTAGAGACCTAGAAACTCCAAAACGCAGGCACCCAGGTTCCCACTGGCAAGTGAGAGGACCCAGAGGACCCCGGGTGGATGGGGAAAGACAAGGCCGTTTTTTCACCTTCTCTGCTTCTGACCTGGCGGCGGAAATGTGCAAGCACAAGGGTGGGAAGCAAAGGTCGCTGCTCTCCCCTCCCGGCCTCCCCGGTGCCAGCACTCCCGGTATGCGGGGCCCCAGCCTCGGCGCGCCCTGGAAATCGGTTCCCTTTAAGGAGGGAAAGCTATTTTCAAAAGGAAATTCTGTTATTCTCTTAAAGCAAAATCCTCAAATGAGTGAAGTCTCCAACCGTGCAGCCACACACAATGGAGAAAAGTCGCCAAGTAAACAGCCACTAATCAGCCCTGACCCACTTCTGGGTCTCGCCTCGCTAAGCAGCCTCGTCATGCTTATCTCTCATTGCCCCAGTTTTCCTCCCTGGGTTCCCAGGCCGGCTTCTCCTCAGCCCCAGGCAGACGCAAACGGTGTTATTTAATATCTTTCATGTGCATCTTTGAGCCTTTGGATTACAGCTGTAGTCGATTAGCAAACGCAGGCTGCTCAGAGGTCGTGCTGCTGTGCGGGCCGGGCCCCGCCCACCTTTGGGGGTTCTGCTCACACTTTGGGGTCCTAGGTTGGTCTATGAACGAGGATGACTGTCCAGGTGGCCGTACCTTGAGGAAGGGGCACCGTCCTTGAGTTTGCCCCTGAGCTGGCTTCTGAGGAAACAGCTATAACGCACCCCGAGGAGTCACTGTCCTCTCAGAACTCACAGTCTCGTAAGGAAATCAGACACTGGAGAGGAAATGACAGGGGGACAGTGAAAGGGAAGGGATGGCTGGGCCCGCATGGCTCCGTGGTTGAGCGTCGACCTATGAACAGGAGGTCAGGGTGCCATTCCCGGTCGGGGCACATGCCTGGGTTGTGGGCTTGATCCCCAGTGTGGGGTGTGCGGGAGGCAGCCGGTCAATGATTCTCTCTCATCATTGATGTTTCTATCTCCCTCTCTCCCTCTCCCTTCCTCTCGTAAATCAATAAAAAAAATATTTTTTTTAAAAAAAGAAAGAAAGGCAGGAAAGGATTGAGGTGGTACTCTGGGAAATCTACTTGTGGGGGATGGGGATATAGGAATCAGCCAGGTGACAGGGCGGGGGAGGGGAGGGCCGAGAATGTTCCAGGCCAGGGAGCATCCTGTGAAGAGGTGGCAGCAGGAGAGAGCATGTCCTCCCTCTCCAGGAGGGTCCTAGCCGCCCCTCAGGGCAGCCGGCGTCTGTCCCCGCACAGGAGCGCGTGTGCTCGGCCCCGAACATCCCCAAGAGGAGTGGTGTCACGCCTCGATGGAAGGAGAAGGCAGAACATTTCGGCTTGTTCTGTGGTAATGACCTGCGTCGTGGAACTGGGCCAATTTGTAAGTACACTTGCGCTTCGGGCTCAATCACAGGTGCCCGTGACCCAGAACACACTGCGTCTGGGAGAATGGACGTGGGAATCGAGGGGGCACAGCAGGCAGCTCAGCCAGACCCGGCCCAGGAGCCAGGCCCAGCAGGCTGCCACCAGGGAAGGATCCAGGGCACCCGAGGTTCAGCCCCACCTCATCCCGGGCCTCTCCTGGGCTGGCAGCAGGCCCAGGTAGTACTTATGAGCAGAGGTTGCCTGTGTCTGGACTCACCTCTGCCAGCTCTGAGCTGTGTGACCCTGGGCAAGTTACTAAACCTCTCTGAGCCCCGTCTATCCAATGGCATCATAAGAGAACCCTCCTCATCGTGTCATTCATTCACTCACTCACTCCTTCAACCATTATGAATGAAGTGCCCTCACGCAGTCCAGGTGTCTTGGAAAAACCCAGGAAGAAAACCCACGTGCAGGTGCAGCACGGAGCCTGGCCCACGATGATCTGCGTGACCACTTTCTATCCGCGAGCTCCCCAGACAAAGGCAGGTGGCAGCGCATCTGGGGGCAGCAGCGCGAGCAGAGAGGCAGTTCCAGGGAACCGCCGGGAGGCAGATGTCAGGGCCCTTATTCCCGATGGAGGTGGAGACGGGTCACTGGCTGCTTCAACATCCGGGTGGCGGATTAATGTACTGGGATGCTGAGTTGTGTTGTGTGAGTCTCTCTCTCTCTCTGTCTCTCTCTCTCTCTCCTCTCCCTCCCTCTCTTCCTGGCCTTTCCTTAGAAGCAGTGGCTCAGTGGATAGAGCCGAAGGGGGGCCAGAGGGGAGAGTAGGGTGGGGAGCTTAGCTCTGCTCAAGGATGCATACGTAGGTTGCAGGCTTGATCCTGGCTCTGATTGGGGTGCATATAGGAGGCAATCAATCAATGTGTCTCTCTCATCATTGATGTTTCTCTCTCTTTCTCCCTCCCTCTCCCTTCCTCTCTGAAATCAATAAAAAGAAAAAAAAAAAACAGTGGTGATTTGGCCAGAGTGGGGGTGGCAGACATACCTCGGGAGAGAGGTGACCTTTGCCACCAGCCTTTCAGAGCCACTAGCGGTGGCCGTAGGGTCATGCGTGAGCTCTGAGAGCTCCATTCAGCCTGTTCCAGTGGCCACAGCAGGGACCACACTTGCCCAGGAGCTGAAGTCTGGGCCACGCAGAACCAAAACGATCCTTAGAAATAGCCCCCCTGTGATGCGGGTTAATGGGGACGAAGGGAAATCGCAAGCTTGAGATCAGGAGGCTGGGTGGGGGGAGAACAGCCTTCTTCTGGAAGACCTGGAGCTACCCCCCCCCCCTGCCCCCCAGGCAGCTCTGGCCAAGGCCGGGCATCAACCCTGAGTCCCACCCTTGTCCTCTCCAATGCAGGGCTTTTTCATGTACAGGGACCAGGGGTCGCTGACCCCACCTAGACCTGAGACTCTCTAGATGTTCAGTTGGACGTGTCTCACAATTAAAAAAGCAAACCAATTATTCTGTTAGCGAAGGGTAATGAGGTTTTAATTTTTTTCTCCTTCCAACATTTTCTTTCGTTTGTCTGTTACTTTGAACTGTCGCACTTACCACGTCCTTACCCCGAGCCGGGCACTCTGCCCACATTAATCCTTGAAACACTCACAGCAGTTCTCCGTGGGGTCGGTACAGATGAGGGAGCCGAGGCTCAGAGAGGGGGCACGACTTCCCAGGACCACACAGCTCGGAGGGGACAGAGGCCGGCTGCTGGGTCCGCGCCCCTGGCCTCTACTCCATGCTGCCTCACAAAAACATGTGACAGCCTGTCCTTGGGCTCTGGTGCTAGGAGGGTGGCCTGGCAGGCAGTCTACTCCTGATGGCCGGAGGGATACTTCCTTTGGCAAGATTAGGCCACTAGCACAGCCGGTGTGGCCCAGTGGTTGAGCATCAACCTATGAACCAGGTGGTCATGGTTTGATTCTTGGTCAGGGCACATGCCTGGGTTGCAGGCTTGATCTCCAGTGTAGGGTGTACAGGAAGCAGCCAGTCAATGATTCTCTCTCATCATTAATGTTTCTATCTCTCTCCCTCTCCCTTCCTCTCTGAAATCAATAAAAATATACTTTAAAAAATGATTAGGCCACTAGAGGTGCTGACATTCCAATTCAGGGTGACTCACTCCTGCTCAGGACGAGCTCAGGGTCCTGGGTTATCTTCGGTTCACCCTCTCTTGGGCGTGAGCTGTGCGTCAGCTCTCGTCCATCTGCCTCTCATCCAAATGTCCCTGCCCCTGTGTCCCTCCTGCCCCCGGCACCCAGGTCAGTCACCCGTCCCCCTGCACTGGACTCCACGGGTCAGGCAGTCCTCTGGGGGTGGCTGTGTCCATGTCCTCCGAGGGCTTTTGAGACCATTGCTCCGTGAGCCCCATGGGTCCTACTGTCGGTGTCTTCTCATTGTCTAACAATGTGGTGACTTCGTGCCCTGCCAGTCTTCAGCCACGCTGGACGAAGGCCGGCCACTCCCTGCACGGAAGGGACTTCTGTCCTTGCTCGTCCCCAGGCCCCTGCCTTTCTCCCTGCTGATGATGGTAGGGGAGGCAGGGTACTGTCACCCATGAAATGAAAGAGACTGCACTCCAGGAATGCATTGGCTACAGCCCAGGAATTCAGGAGACGACATGGGGGGAAGAGGTGGTGCTCCATGTCGTGCCATGAAAGTCCAAACATTTCCCCCAAATGCCATCTCGCTCACTCGCTGGGTCAGACTTGCATTTGTGGTCATGGTCGCCGAGGTTCAGTAACAACCCGGGAGAGAGTCCGCAGCAGGCAGGATGCAGAGGCGGCGCTGGGTGATGCGTCTCCGTGAGTGATGCTCTCGGAGGGCGGGTGGATGGCACCAGGGAACCGCAGCGATGAAAAGACCTATGTTGTTCCGGCGACAGCAGGTTCCAGAGAGCCGGGCACCCTGCCAGGGTCTGAGCTCCATGAAGACAGGAGCTTGCCTGCTATATACCCTGAGCCTAACACTGTGCCTGGAACAGAGCAGGTGCTCAGTGGATGCTTGCTGAGTGCGAGAATGACCCGGCAGAGCCTGGAGGGAGAGAAGCCGTGGTCAGCTCTGTCCCTCCTCTCCTCTCGCCCCTGGTCCGTGTCAGTAATGGGCCCACAGCCACTCCGTCGGTAGGCACGGATCTGGGTCTCCCAGCCTTTTATTCTGTGGCCGGTTAGATGTTTAGAACATCTTTTCTGAACCACTTCCATTTAGATTTTCTTGGAGCATCTGATGAAGGGAAAACCACAGTGCCCACACAGAGCTGTGCTCAGGCGGTGGGGGATGGCTCCATGCCACTGCTGGGACCAGCAAAAGGGCATTCACATCCAAGACAGACCACGGGAGGGGAAAGGATGGAAGGGAGGCGGCCAGGACAGAGAATGGGAAAGGAGAAGATAAATGCCTGTGGTATTATTTTTCATTGCCTCTACACTATAGCAAGAACAATGGAAATCGAAATAGAAGGTGGGAAAAAAGCACCCATGGTCCTGATGCCCTCCACAAATCACGTTCTGACATATTTATCTGTGAGGACAGGCCTTGGACAGGGCTGTGGGCAGTGGCTCCAAGGACACAGCAGGGGACCGGATCCAGGGCTGCCCCCGAATTCTCAGCCTCGCTGCGATGATGGCACGTGAGCTGTGGCAGGTCCACCTAGGTCCCACGTCGAGAGAGGGACAGAGCCGCAGGAGCCTGCAAACACGAGTGGCGCATCCAGGAAGAGGCAGGTGCTGCAGTGAGATGAGAGGGAGCAGGGAGGGCACCAGACAGGGAGTCGATCTCAGTTCCACCCTTCCTGGCTGGTGAACTCAGGGAGGTTACTTAACCTCTCTGAGCCTCCGTTTCAGCCTTTGCAAAATGTGAATGCACTTATCTCACAACTTATTGTGGAGAGTAGATAATACAATGTTTAGACATTTACATTCATATATTTATGTATAATCTCTCTATATATAAAAACCTAAGCAACTGTAACGACCGAATGACCGGAATGACCAGAACGACCGGTTGACCAGTCGCTATGCATGCACTGACCACCAGGGGGCAGACACTCAATGCAGGAGCTGCCCCCTGGTTGTCAGTGCACTCTCCCAGCGGGAGCACCACTCAGCTGACCGACCTTTCCTGGTGGCCCACAAACCCGGCGGCAGCCACTCATTTCCTCAGCAGTCCTGCAGATCCAATCTCCTGAGAACGGGCCAGGCACTGACAGACCAGTGCTGCCAGCCTCCTCTGGGGCACCACAGCCACTTCCCCTCCCTAGACGCACCGCAAAGAAGAAACAATACAAAAGCAGCTTCCAGGTGGCTCCCAACAACTGGCGTGAATGTCAGCAGGACAGATCCGGATCCCGGGCCGGCAAGGGTGTCCCTCTGCCCATCCGGAGGGCCGATCGCATCCCGGGCCACCCCCTACCCACCTCGGGACACCAGGCCTCTAGTTTATATATATAAAAGCCTAAGCAACCGAACGACCAGTTGATCAGTTGCTATGATGCGCACTGACCACCAGGGGGCAGACACTCAACACAGGAGTTGCCCCCTGATGGTCAGTGCACTCCCACAGCCAACCTCCCACGGCCCGCCAACCTCCCACAGCCCCGATCAGCCTATGGAAATCGAAATAGAAGGTGAGCCCTAGCCAGTTTGGCTCAGTGGATAGAGCATCAGCCTACGGACAGAGGGGTCCCAGGTTCGATTCTGGTCAAGGACCAGATTTCGGGCTTGCAGGGAGCGTGCAGGAGGCAGCCAATCAATGATTCTCTCTCATCATTGATGTTTCTATCTCTCTCTTCCTCTCCATTCCTCTCTGAAACCAATTCTATATATATATATATATATATATATATATATATATATATATATAGAAGGTGAAAAAAAAATACCCATGGTGTTTGCTGGCCAGGCCAAGGGACTCCACCCATGCCCGAATTCATGCACTGGGCCTCTAGTAATATATATAAATATATATATACATATGTAATAATATATACAGGCAGTCTTCGGGTTACATCGGACTCGACGTACGTCGTTTCATGGGTACGTCGCCATCTCCCATTTATTTATATAAAAAAAAGTTCCATCCTTTCAACGTACGTACATATGTGCTTTATGTTTTTTATTATTTATTTGCCACAAGTAAAGGTCAGGAATTGTTATCTTTCTTTTAAATTTTTTTTGCTGTTTCACTTCATTACTGCTGCGTATGTGCTCCATGTGAGTGACGTAGGTGCGTATGTAGGCTTACGGAGAAAATAGCCTTACATCGCGCCGAAGGAATAGATCTCTGACGTAACCTGAGGACTACTGTAAATGCTGATACAATTCAGCACATCTGTATATCATTTTGCATATGGAGTAAACCCTCATCAATAATAGGTATTGCTATTACTGCTGCTGCTATTATTATTATTATTATTATTATTATTATGTTAAGGGAATAGCAGAGCGGAGAGAAATCAAGAATTAAAATGCTAGAAACTAAGATGGCGGCATAGATAAACACCGGGAAATAGTCGCCTCCCACAACAATTGAAAATTAGCCCAAAGGACGGAGCAAACATCGTCCAAAACAACAGGAAGGCTGGCTGAGTGTAATTTCTACAACTAGAAGAAAAGAAAAGCACGCTGAGAGCCAGAGGAGCTGCGGAGGCTGAGTGCAGAGGTACGCTGTGGCTCGCGCGCGCAGAAAGGGGGTGGCACCTGAGGACGCGGCTGTCTTTTTGAATCACAAGCTCCCGACTGCTCTGATCTCCGGTTCTGGGAAGTCTCTGGGGACCCAGGTCTCATACGGGCAGAGGCTGCTCTCTCAGGCGGCAGCGGGCGAACTTGGGGGCGGATTTTCCTTGGAGGTGCTTGCAGCCATTGCCGGGACACTGAGACGCGCGACTCCGGGCGCGGAGAATCAGCCATTGCTTCTTTCTACGCCCTTTGACTCCCTGAGACCCCGCCCCACCCGGGCTGCGGCAGAGGCTTTTGCATGTGAATGCCCCAGAACTTTGCAACCTGATAATTACCTAACTGCAGCCGGGCCAGCCAGACCCGGAACTTCCAAGAGAAGGCCCAAGGCCCTGCAGCTTGCATTGCTTCACAGCTGAGCCTCTTCGTGGCTCCTGCTGTGTGGCCTCAGGCAGGGGCTGAATTAGCACCTCCTTAGATCCAGGAGCCACTGTACCCAGTGGTCAGAGGGGGACCATTCTCCCACTTCAGACACAGCTGCTTCCCACAGCCAATTGGCCTGGAGGTCAATTCCTCCCAGTGATCCTACAACAAGCGAGGCACCAAGAGTGCACCAAGAGTGTCCACCCCAGGTAACTGGGGAGGCTGAGCCACTGGGCCCTACAGGACACCTGGCGCGCAGGGCCACTCTATCAACACAGGGAAGCAGCCAAAATGCGGAGACAAAGAAACAGGTCACAATTGGCAGAAACGGAGGAGGCCAGACGACTGGATATAGAGTTCAAGGCCACGTTTATAAGGTTTGTCAAGAATTTTATGGAAACCGCCGATAAATTTAATGAATCCCTCAAGGAGTATGGTGAGACCATGGAGGTCATGAAAAAGGACCAATTAGAAATTATGCATACACTGACTGAAATAAAGAATACTTTACAGAGCTCCAACAGCAGACAAGAGGATCCCAAGAATCAAGTCAAAGATTTGAAATGCACAGAAACAAAAAATACCCAACCGAAAAAGAAAAAAGAAAAGAGATTCAAAAAATATGAAGATAGTGTAAGGAACCTCTGGGACAACTTCAAGCGTACCAACATCAGAATTATAGGGGTACCAGAAGGAGAGAGAGGGCAAGATATTGAAAACCTTTTTGAAGAAATAATGACAGAAAACTTCCCCCACCTGGTGAAAGAAATGGACTTACAAGTCCAGGAAGCGCAGAGAACCCCAAACAAAAGGAATCCAAAGAGGACCACACCAAGACACATCATAATTAAAATGCCAAGAGCAAAAGATAAAGAGAGAATCTTAAAAGCAGCAAGAGAAAGACAGTCAGTTACCTACAAGGGAGTACCCATCCGACTGTCAGCTGATTTCTCAACAGAAACCATGCAGGCCAGAAGAGAGTGGCAAGAAATATTCAAAGAGATGAATAGCAAGAACCTGCAACCAAGATTACTTTATCCAGCAAAGCTATCATTCAGAATGGAAGGTCAGATAAAGAGCTTCACGGATAAGAATAAGCTAAAGGAGTTCATCACCACCAAACCAGCATTATATGAAAAGCTGAAAGGTATTCTTTAAGAAGAGGAAGAAGAAAAAGGAACTCTTACCATTTGCCACAGCATGGATGGAACTGGAGAGCAGATAAATACCACAAGATCTCACTTATTTGTGGAATATAATGAACAACATAAACTGATGAACAAGGACTGATCCAGAGACGGAGAGGCATTGATTGGACTGTCGGGCCTTGGAGGGAAGGTAGGGGAGGGTGGGGGCAAGGGGGAAAGATCAACCAAAGGACTTATATGCAAGCATATAGGCCTAACCAATGGACACGGACAACGGGGGGGTGAGGGGGTGAGCGGGGAGAGGGGGGGGGGTAGAGGGTACACATATGTAATATCTTAATCAATAAAAAATATTTAAAAAAAAAAAAAAAAGAATTAAAATGCTTTTCTTCCTGTGCTTAACCAACATTCTGAACCCAGTAGACGGAGGAGCGAGCTTCTTTGGAACTTATTCAAAGTGCAAGAAAATGGTTGTTTTCCAGAAAGATTGAAAAAAAAAGCATCATGACTTATCACGCACGCACACATATTCGCTCTAATCAAAACCCCGCTGACGGGAGCCGCTCCCGGTGCACTGGCCTCCGCAGGCTCCACGGGCAGAGCTCCCACCGCAGAGTCTAAAATCCACCAAGTGGGGAACCGACAGCTCAGAAAATTGCAAGAGGCCTGTGATTTAAGGAAACATGCGGCACGGGAGGTAAATAAGCTCCTGATTCTATCTGCCTCCCGTTTCTTCACAGGCGCCCGGAGGGAGCACAGCCGTGGGAGGGATGGGAGGCAGGAGGCGCGAGGGGACCGCACAGGCTCTGGGTCCGAGGCCCAGCCTCCTGCCCCCCTGGATGTGTGTCACTCTAAGCCAATCCATTGACATCGCCAAGCCTCCACTTCCGTCTGTAAACCGGATCACCGGAATCTCCTCTCCCTGGGCTGGTGTGACTAAGGAGATGGTGGGCAATCAAATAGCAGGATGACTGGCAGGTAGGGTGCCCTGGCAGAGGTGCCGTGGGCGCCCCCCAGGCCCACTGGTGCTCCCCATCCTGCAAAAGCCAGTGGCTTCCTACTGCAGCCCTCGCCCTAGCTTCACTCACTGCCCCAGCTCTTCCCGATCTGCAGGAATGCCGGGCAAGTCGGTGGATAAACACCTGGCTCTTTGCCCCTCCCCTGGGGCACCTCTAAGGTGTGCTCTCCGAAGGCTCCTGGGGTCCCCAGGGGAGTGAGCCCAGTTGCCCACAGTGGTCACCTGCTCATGAACACACCCTGTCTGGCCTCCTACCTCTCCCAACTTCACTCCTACCAACCAGTGTTTCCTGGGATCACCCTCGAATGCACTGCTGGCATTTGTGTCTCTGTCCCTGTCTCTGGAGAGACTCAGTCATGTCAACTTTCAAACAATAGGAAGGGGATCAGGCAACAATGTGGTCACATCTTGAGTCTGAGGTCCCAGCAGAACATCTAGTTCATGTCCGGTCTACCGCGCCAGAGAGAAGGCGGAGGAGACAACTGGGGATCCCCCACGGAGACCAGATTGGGCTTTGGGCTCTTGGTTGTTTGGTTCTGATTTTCCAAAGACTTTTAGAAGCAGAGACGAGTTGCTCAGACCCTCGTTCGGGTGGACTGAACCGCGCACATACATCCCTGAAGGGAGGGTAAGGCAGGTCTTGATAACGGGATCTGCAGCCAGCGCTTCCTCCCCCTTTGGGGGTGTGCGTGCCAAGAACTACCGCCTCGTTCTGTCCTCCATCTGTCCGGGGCTCCCGGGAAGCGGCAGGAAAGCGCCTTCAAGCTGATCTTGAAGATACGCTTTCTGTTTTGTTCCCGTTGGTGACATCTTGGCTGCACTGAGCGTGAACCATTTCCCCATGAGGTCACTGAGACGTTAGCAAGGTGTGAGGGTGGCGCCGCCTCTTCTGGCCGCAAGTCTGAGCAATAGCTCACTCACTGATAATCACGTGTGGATTCAGGGCCCAGGAGGAGAGGGACAGGGCGCTGGGGGCTGTTTGAGCGGATGGCAGCCAGAGGGAGGGTGTTGAGCAGGTTTCACGCAAATTTACAAAGGGACGTCCGGAAAGAAAAGAAGGCGCTGGGCAGGTAGCTGGGGGCACAGACATGTGTGGGGCAGGTGGGGAGAGGGAACCCGTGCCGAGGTTGACAAGGAAGCGGAAAAGACACAATTTCAAAGAGAGGTGGGGCCGGGTAGGAAGATATTTCATTATCAAATTAGAAAAAAAAAAGTGGATGACCATACCCAGTGCTGTGGAAGACATGGGGAAAAATACACTCCCTAACACAGTGGTTCTCAACCTTCTGGCCCTTTCAATTCAGTTCCTCATGTCGTGACCCAACCATACAATTATTTTCGTTGCTACTTCATAACTGTAATGTTGCTACTGTTATGAATCGTCATGTAAATATCTGATATGCAGGATGGTCTTAGGTGACCCCTGAGAAAGGGTCGTTCGACCGCCAAAGGGGTCTCGACCCACAGGTTGAGAACCGCTGCCCTAACACGACTCGTTGGGTGTCATTTGATGTGTTTTTTCTGGAGGGCAAGCGAAGAAGGTGTGTGCCAAGTCTTTAAAACATAGACACCCTCTCCAGTAATCTGGCTCCCAGTCACTCATGCTTAGATTTCATTTCTGAAATGCTCTTCATTATCTTGTTTCCAATCATGGAAAATTGGGAACCATCTACATTAATTCTCAAAGGTCCCAGGCACAGGTCAGAAGGTTGGGGTTCTCATGGTGGGATGTGTGCCTTTGTAAGAAGAGGCACCAGCAGCTTGCTCCCCAGCGCCCTTTCTGCCACACGAGGACATAGCAAGAAGGTGGCTGTCTGTAGGCCAGGTAGGGAGCTCTCACCAAGAACCAAACTGGCCACACCTTGACCTTGAACATCCCAGCCTCCAGAACTGTGAGAAACAAAGGTCTGTTGTATAAGCCGCCGGGTCTGTCGTATTTGGCTGTAACAGCCTGAGCTGATGATGTGCGTGCATTTCTGGGTTTTATGTGGCAAGCCAGACTTCTGAAGTCCGATCCCCTCCCACTTTTTAAAGGTAACCTCTTCTGAACATGGACCTCCACGGGCGTGGCTGCGTTGGCCGTTTCTGTCGGGTGGCTGTAGCCCCGTTTATGGGGAGTTCCAGGGACCCAGAGTCCCGAGGCAGGGCTCAGGGTGGCAGCTTCGTCCCGACTTAGCAGCTGGGTCGGGGTGGCAGGGGTGGTGGCACCAGTCACGGTGAAGAGCAGCCCTTCCATCTCCACGAGATGCTGCCCGGCCACAGGAGCGACAGCCTCTCCCTGTTGGTGGCCCAGCTCTGCTTGTGGCGGAACGAATCGGACCGGAACCTGGGCCTTCAGCCCCCAGCGACTCTCTGGGCCGCTGAAAACTCTACGGAACGTGCCTTCACCCTGACACCAGCCCGAGCGTCCTCACCTCATTTCAGGGGCAGAGGGAGGCAGAGTTAGGCCGGCCCTTCTTCTCGCTCTGTCTATGTTTATGGCACAAACACCACACCCAGCTTCCCCGGGGCCTTCCCTTTGGGTTCTAACAGTGACTTCCCAACCACTCCTGCCTCTTCGTGCTCCGGCCATAATTAATCCTGGTGCCCGACCAGGACCAGGGGTCTACAAGGGCCTGCAAGGAGAGGAAGTCGCAAACATCTTATTTCAAAGATCTAGAACCCCGTAACTGGATGTGTCTGATATTTAGAAATGGTTGT
Source organism: Myotis nattereri (assembly GCF_964212035.1). Classification (NCBI taxonomy): domain Eukaryota; kingdom Metazoa; phylum Chordata; class Mammalia; order Chiroptera; family Vespertilionidae; genus Myotis; species Myotis nattereri. Next base: position 210,054,067 of record NC_138077.1, on the reverse strand, counting down.
GTGTTACTGATGGATAATGAAGGCTAAATAAGAGGTAGCACGGGAAGTTGTGGGGGTGGGGGTACGGAAAGCCGTGGGGGACAAGGGAACAAACTCTATGAATCGGTTCCCTGGGAAGAGGAGTGGAGGGTTTGCCCACTGGGCCCCCTAGATGTGTGCCATCCGATGCCGTGGCCGCTGGCCACACGCGGCTACTAGGCACTTGAGAGACGGTTAGTCCCAACCGAGATGTGCTCTACGTGTAAAAATACCAGATTGCAAAGTTGGTACAAAAATAAAAATAAAAAGAATGTGAAGTAGCCCATGAATAACTTCTCCATTGATTACGTTTCAGGTTGCAGTGATAATAGCTGGGATCTATTGAGTTAAATGAAATATATTATTAAAATCAATCTCACCTGTTCTCTGTACTTCTTGCCTGTGGCTGGGGGAAGGTCTTACATCCCGTGTGTGGCTGGCATCCTGTTTCTACTGGATGGCACTGCCCTGGAGCATCTCGGGGAAGCCTGAGTTTGGGGGCCAGGGAGTGACTCGATTAAGGGGACATGAGGGACTTGGGGCAAGAATTCAGACAATTGGCGGTGAATTAAAGAGGGAGCGTGGTGAATGGTTTGAGGGGAGAAAGGGTCCAGGGAATGATTTTAGGATGGGGAGTTTGGGGGTACAAGCCAGAAATTAGGGTCCAGGAGAGGGAGGGCAAGTGTGCCGGAGAGAGGATGACTCTCTGAGCCAGCCCAGAGCGGGCTGGAGGACAGGGGCAGACTCTGAAGAGGAAGCCCTTTGCGGGCTGGTAACACAGTAGGATGTGAGCAATACGTCGTGTGTCATCGACAAAAGACGGAGTCAATCCCAAAATGTCAGCGCTCTCTAGGGAGGGGGACGACCATTTCCCTCCAGGTGGGTTTCTCTATCTTCCTAGTTTCCATTGTACGGTGCTGATCTTATCATTAGCCACCTAATAATTGCTTTCTTTTAAGAATCCAGCGTAGCTCAGTGGTTGAGTGTTGACCTAACCAGAAGGTCACGGTTCGATTCTTGGTCAGGGCACACGCCCAGGTTGCAAGCTTGATCTCCAGTAGGGGGCATGCAAGAGGCAGCCAGTCCATGAATCTCTCTCATCATTAATGTTTTTTTCTCTCTCTCCCTAAAATCAATAAAATATATATATTTTTAAAATAATCCAAGAGGCCTGGGAAGCTTCTAGGTCAGAGAAGGACACACAGAGGCCGTTGTTCTGAGAACCCTGAGGTTCACCCCAGGCCCCACCCGGGCTTCTGGAGTCTGAATCCTGGGCTGGGGGCTCCCGGGATTTGGCGAGGAGCCCGCCTCAGAGCCTGTGGCCTTGCCGCACAGCCCGTAAAGCTGCCTGGAGGCACCACGAGGCTTTAATATACAGGCGTGGGCTCTGCTTCCAGGCGGTGGTGTCATCCGTCTCTGAGATCGATGGCCCCTTGGGGTTGCTGGCTCAGCAGTCAGTTCTCAGGCAACAGCCAAAAGTGAGGGCTGCTGGGGAGCCTCCCAGCCAGACCTGAGCAGGGGGAGGGGGGGAGAGAATAGGGTCAGCCACCACCCTGGGGGCCCTGCACACCACAGGTGCCCAGAATTGCCTATTGCCATCAATGCCTCAAGCCCTCTGACCTTCATCCCCTGCTTCCTGCAAGAGCTGGTCTGGGCCATCACTTTCCACCTTGAGCTCAGGATAAAATGAGCTCATAACTCATGTCGGGAGCGCGTGTGCCCAGCACTGGGGAAGCGCTGGATGAGCCTCGCCCCCCTGAACCTTCACACCAACCCTGGAGGTGCTGGCCTATTACCACCCCATTTTACAGATGAGGAAACTGAGGCGGGGAGAAGGTAGGCCATTTGCCCAAGGGAATGAAGGCCCGGGCAAAATGAGAACACCGCGGTGTGCTCACTGCAGAGCGACTCTGAGCTTTCTTGTTTACCTGCCTCAGCCCTCAGCGTGCACACCTGAGAGTCTCGGGCAGATGCAGGGTTTGGACTCGAGGCAAGAACAGAATTTTGCATCTCTCTCTCCATTACCCAGCAGCAAGGTGGAGGATGCCTGGGGCTGGCCTCCTGGGTGCCAGAGAGGGGCCCAGAAGGCACTGTGCTCCATGCAGCATCATTTCCAACCTGTCGGAACTTGCCAAATGAATTACAAAATAAAGCCCCAAATGACAGAATAATGAGCCATTCATTTGAAATGTAAAACAAATAGGTAACTCTCCGGTGAGCAGGCAGAATGAATGGCATTTGGATGACATTTGGTGATTAAGTTAAACAGTAATGAACTCCTGAATAATGTGCGAGAGGCTGCTGGGGAGGGCGATCTATTCTTCCGAAGTGAGGACTTCGGGCCCCAGCTGTTCTAAGGAATCCAGGAGCCCAGCTGGGGGTCAAGGGCTCTGGGATTGGAAGTGGGCAACTACTTCACCAGAGAGCTGGCCCCGAGAGAGGACCAGCCTGTGCATCGGGGAGCAAAGCCCAGGGCACGGGTGCCAGGGGAACCTTCGAGATCGTCTAGTCCACGTTTACCATTTCATACCTTGGGCAGCTGAGACCTAGAAAGGTCTAGATCAGTGGTTCTCAACCTGTGGGTCGTGACCCCTTTGGGGGTCGAACGACCCTTTCACAGGGGTCGCCTAAGACCATCGGAAAACACATATATAATTACATATTGCTTTTGTGATTAATCACTATGCTTTAATTATGTTCAATTTGTAACAATGAAATTGGGGGTCACCACAACATGAGGACCTATATTAAAGGGTCGTGGCGTTAAGAAGGTTGAGAACCACTGGTCTAGACACTTGTCTAAGGGTGACCCAGGAAACCAGGACTGGGTCTTCTGACCCATCGCAGAGACCTGGGAACTCACTTCACAGCAAGACAAGTGTGGCCATGGGCCCAAGCTCATGGGCTCTGCTGGTCTCACCATGCCCCCCATCCTGAAGCAGCTGGCTTCGTAGAACCATGGAATGGTCTTTTGAAGACTCATCTACAGCGTCAGCTGTGCATCGAAACCTGGCAGGCCAGGGGCAAGCTTCTCCGAGGGTGGTTTGTGCTCTGGGTCGGTGTCCAACAGAGGGCGCCATTTCCCCAATAGCCTGGACTCACGGGTCCCCCCTCTTCCAGCCTCCTGAGCTAACAGACAAAAAAGGAGTCACAGCGCTGGCTGGGACAATAGATCCGGACTCCCAGGCGGACGCTGGACTACCACTCCACGATGGCAGTGAGGGAAAGCGGAGGACAGGAGATCCCTGAGGATGTCTCTTAATGAATGAAGTCAGTGAAAAACGACAACAAGCCAACCCAAGCAGGACTGCAAGTGGCCCGGGCCCTTCTGGAATCTGAAGCATGACCAGCTGAGGTGCTTTCCGAAGGCCAAGGGAGCATAGACAGGTAGTTGGAGAAGGTACTTGTAAATAAAACCAGCTATGACCACGTGACCAGCTACCGAAATCAGGGCTGTAATTGCCATGGCTGTTTCCTCCTCCTTTGCTATGATCATGTTTGTGTGCACATGCACATACACGAAGCAGATATCTCTATTTTCTTTCCTCTCTTACTCCCTTATCTTCCTATATGATAAAAGCCCAGCGACCATAATGACCAGAACAACCGCTCGCCCAGTTTCTATGAGGTGCATTGACCACCTCTCGGTCCCTTTCCCCGGCCTGCAGGCTCCGATCACTGGATGGCAAACGGGGAACCAGGGTGGGTGGCGGTGGTGGGGCGGGACTAGGGACTGGCGAACGGGCAGAAGATGGCCCTGATGGCAGGCTAGGCTAGGGACCCTACCTACGCACGATTTGGTGCACTGGGCCTCTAGTGTAACATAAGATGCACTGACTTCATGTCCGTGTTCACGTATTGTTCATTTTACATAGAATTTAAGCCACGGGATATGGGGAGGAGAGCAAACATCACTCAAGGACTCTACCTCCTCTTCTGGGGAAGCAGTTAGTACGGCTTCAGTGTCCACAGCACAGTTCTGTCTTGTGAGGTGGAATGAGGATCTTGTCATTGTCCTTATTTGGAGATGGAGTCTGGTTTAAAGCAGGCGTGGGGGATGTCTGGCCCACAGCCCCTATAAGGCCTGCAAAATCATTGGGTCGGGCCCTGCCAAGGCATGAGGGGTGAGTGAATTCAATGTTTGACCAACTATAGAACCTAATTTTTAAGTTGATAATTTTGCATGGCCCGCAAGTGATGTTATGACTATCCAAACAGCCCTCGGCGGGAAAAGGTTCCCCACTCCTGGTTTAAGGGATGCATCTGGTGCCAAGTTGACAAGGGGTGAACTTGTGGTAGTTAATTTTCTGTGTCAGCTTGACTGGGCTAAGGGGTGACCAGAAAGTTGGTAAGACATTATTCCTGGTGTGTCCGTGAGGGCGTTTTCAAGAGAGATCAGCATTTGAATGGGTGGACTGGGGGACGGTCACCCTCCCCAGGTGGGTGGGCACCGTCCACCCCCTCCGAGGCCTGGACGGAGGAAGGGCACAGTCCCTCTCTTTGCCTGAGCAGAGCACCCGTCTTCTCCTGCCTCGGACGCCAGAGTTCCGAACCCTCAGGCCTTCACACTCAGACCAGGACTGACACCATCGGCCCCCCACTCTCAGGGCTTCGGACCGGACTCGGTGACACCACCCGCTGTCCTGGTCTCCAGCGTGCAGACGGAAGACGGTAGAACTCGGTTTCCACAATCGCAGCAGCCAATTCCTAGAATAAATCTTCTTATATATATCCCATTGGTTCTGTTTCCCTGAAGAGCTGACTTCTACAGCTACTAAATCTGGGGCAGTTTCTCACACAGCAATTTATAATCGCCGTACAACTGACTTTTCCAAGACGGCACAGCCGTTGTCAGAAAGTTAAACTCAGTCCCCTCACTCGCTCGGAGTTTAATGTGGGTTAAACTTGACCTCTAGATCTTCTGTGAGACCCACCCCTCCCAGGTCCAAGGGAGCCTGTTAGAGGTCATGGAGAAACAGAGTCTCTGGTTCATTTGCTCATTCATCCAACAGACATGAATTAAGTGCCATCATGTGAGCAGTAAAGAAACAACTGGGAGAGAACCAGACATTGATTTCAGGCTTTCGGGGCTGACAGTTCCGCGGGAAAAACAGACACCAATCAAGTAACCTTGAGGGTCAAGCACAGGCCGCCACCGCGGCCACCTCCTCGTCCAGCCCTGATGACCTCAGAGGAGATGACACGCGAGGAGGGACTTGGAATCACTGTAAGTGGGCGGAGCTTGGTGCTCAGTAAATGACTGAGCGGTTGTTTTTGTTGTCATTGTTGCCACTGTCATTCACAGATGTGGAGGCGCTTTACAATGTTCTCCTATTTCCTCCCCAAATTAATGGGGGTCTATCCAGTCTCTTCTCACCGCCTACTTGGTAACCCACCTGCACCTCGGACACTCTCCAAACCCCTGAAACTTGATGTCCCCACATCTGCCTCCTCTCAGCTTTCCCCCCAACGCCACCATCCTGGCTTCCCAGCTCTGCCAGTGGCTCCGGCATCCGTGGCTTGGGGACACTAAGAGCTGGGAGAAGGGACAGGTGGAGGTGGAGAGTAGGCTTCCAAAAGCCCAGAAGAACAGGTGAGCACCCCCTATCTGCAGCCCTTCAGGGTCCCTGGCAGCAGCCGCATCTCCCAGGCGGGAGCCTGGATCCGCTCCCAGAGGCAGGAAACTAATTTCTCACTTGGAACTCAAGCAAGACCTCACTCCTCATTGTGCCAGAGGCGGCGGCCAGGTGGCTGCCCTGGGCATCGGTCACTCCGTGCTGTAGGGGTTGAGGCAGCTGCAGGACGTCTGTGTTTTAACCACGATCCCTTACATTTCAAGGATGACTCTCACCTTTCTGAAGACTGTTCAATGCTAGGAACCCTCCCAAGCCTCCCTCCCGCCCACCCCCCCCACCCCCCCCCCGCCCAGGGCCACCCGCTCCTGGCAGAAGCTGCTGGTGCCCATGCATGCCGCTCACCTCTACAGCCAAAGCTGCTTAATGCAAACACCTGTGACCCATTCCCCACGTCCTGGAAGCATGGCAGCCACTCCGGCCACACCCTGAGCACAGCGTCCACAAGGATCCTTGTGGGTCAATGAAGGTGGGGTTAAACTTGAACTCTACATCTCCTGTGAGAACCACCACTCCCCAAACCTTATCAATAGCACTAGAGGCCTTGTGCACAAAATTCGTGCAAGGGGCTCTGCCCCTCACAGCCCCAGCTTCATCCAGAAGGTGGTCTGGACAGTCATTCTGCTGTTCGGTCTAATTAGCATATTAGCTCTTTATTATATAAGATGATTTACTCAGCCTCATGCACCTGACCCCAAAGCTCAGAAGCCAGAGCCAAAGTGGAGGCCACCTCTCTGTTCATTCATTCATTTGAGACCATTTACTGAGCCAGGTAATGAGGGGTACGGGGACTACAACAGTGAGCCAGACACCCTCAATCCTAGGGGTGCTCTCTAGGTGAGGTCTTAGGAGACAAGTGTGGCAGAGCCTGGCTGGGTGCTCACCAATCCCCTTTCCCTCTTCCAGGGCACACAGGAAAACTACATTTCCCAGCTCCCCTTGCAGTCGGGTTGGGGCCTGGCTAGGTTCTGGCCAATGAGATGCAGAATGAGTGTTGGGTGCCACAGGTAGGTCCACCCATAAAACCCCCTGTATTTTCATCTACATTTTCCCTCCCACTTCCACGCTGACTTCAAAGGCACAAGTTCAACACGGCAGCATCATAAAGCGGAGAGAACCAGGATCCCCATTTCCTGCGTGTAGGATGGCAAACAGGTGCCAACAGGTGTCGGCAAACCTGCATGGATGCCAACTAGAGTGAGAAATATGACTCCCTTATGTGAAGCCACTGAGATTTATGGCGGAGCCCGCCCACCCTGACTATTAAAATACACTGGTGGCCGAGTGTGAGAGGAATATTTTCCAAAGAGGGATGAGGCGATATCTCCCATGCACACGACTCTCCTGTGATGTGACCTCAACACTCCTCCCACTGAGTCATGGGGTCTATGAGTTCCACCTCCTTGAGTCTGGAGGACCTCTGTGACTGCTCCAACAGAGGCGCTGCTCTAGGACCTCCACGTCTGGGTCCTAAAAGGCGAGACAGCCTCCACCTGGCTCCCTTGGGACGCTCTGTGCCTGGTTGTGACTTTCGTCCCTGGGAACAGGTGTCTCTCTGAGCCCGAGTGTCCAGCCACCCCCAGGACCTCTACCCCGGGGACAGGAAGGGCAGGATTAGAGGGGAGGTGCCCATACACAGAGAGCCAAGGGCAGGGGCTCCTGGAGAGGTGTGGCCAGGGGGAAATAAGGACGCTGAGCTGGGACCGCATCGTCGAAGAGTCACAGTGACCAACAGACAAAACAATGTTTTCTTCTGGGAAGTTGGGAGGCCCTATACCCAAGCCCGTTCCCCAGACACCACATGTGTTCATTCCCACCCCACTCCCTTCTGCCCGGATGTCTGAACAGGGTCCCTCCAGCCAATCCCAGCTGCGGGAAACAGGCTGGCCAGGGGCAGGGGCGGGGGGGTGGGGGCCCTTAGAACAAATGAGGAATGAGCCAAACATCTGCCAAGACAGGGAGATGACTGCGACCTCCATTTCCTCAAACACCTGGAGGTTGCTGGGGAAGGAGGAAGAGCAGAGCGGGGAGTTTGGGGCCTCTGACTGTAGGCCTGTCTCTACCCCTAAAGCCAGTATTGCTAAACTGCGGGGGTGTCTGCTCCTGTCCCCCACCTCTGCATGGGAATGTTATGAGGCTAAAATAACATAACTGGGGTGAAAGCTTTCTGGGATGGAGGTGTTCCGGCACTCTCAGGCACTGTGGCATGGAGGGGCCTCTGCGATTCCAGGTAACAGCTCTATGAAGGCACTGGGCTATTATTATTCAGCGTCATCATGAAGGCACTTTATGTCACTGAACTTCCCTCGCATCCTCCCCCAGGGACAGATAGGAAGAGATTCCAGAGCAAACCCTTGGGGGGCTGAGAGTCCTGCCTGAGGGGTGGGGGGGACCCTCCTTTTCTCTTTCCCTAGAAGAGGCTCTTGACCTATATGCACTGGCTCCTTCTTGACCTAGAAATTATGGGAGAGAGGAAAAATATTTCCACTAGTGAATTTTCAAGCCTCTCTCTCTAGCCTTCAGTGAGGGACTTTTCCTCGCATGGGTGTGGGAACCAGGAACACTCCGCTGACTCTCATTAGCCCCCAAGTATGTCTGTCCTGAGGTGCCATTAGCCTCCAGCAAAGGGGCGTCTGTGCTCTGACCTCAGGGCCTTTGCACATGCTGTCCTTCTGCCTGCATTCTTCCCCCACCCCCGCCACAATATGCACACAGTTTACCTCTCATTCACTCAGATCTCTATTAAAATGCCCTCTCCTTAAAGTGACCCCCGCCCAACCTCCCTCCTAAAAAACAACCCAGTGATCTTCATTGCTTACCTCGTCTAATCTTTCTTCCTAGCTCTCAGCACTGCTCATCGTTACATCATATATTCGTTGGTTTGGTCACAGCCAATCTCACCCACTGAAGCCTAAGTTCCCAGATATCGTCTCGCTCACCACTGTGTTTCCAGCACCAAGGACAGAGCCAGGCACAGCGTATTTTCCGATGAAAACGTGAACCGGATACCTATGCTTTTTATTCATTCCTCACCAATTCTCCGAGTGGCCTCTGTCCCGAAGGCCCAGAGATATAACAACAATAAGATCCAGTTCTGCCCTCCGGGAGCTCACAGCCCAATGGGAAGCAGAGGCGTGAGGGAGCAGCACAGCATGAGACCCAGCAGGGGACCGGCCTCACATTTATCAACTAGCATTCACGTCTCCAGCCCTGACACCCCTCTTGAGCTCCTGTCTCACACATCCAGACGCTTTTCTTGAAATGTTCAGTAGGGTGGGAATTCAAAAACAGAAATCTCAATTTCCTTCCACACCTGCCCCTCCCTCCTGTTCCGGGCTCAGTAGCTCAGGCACCAGCCTCCACTCCACTCTTGGTCCCGCCCGCTGCAGCCAACTGGCTAGTCCTCTGGGCTCTGTCTCGAAAATATACCCAGCGGTGAAGGCGCTGGAAAGGCCCGGCGGGAGCTTCACCAATGCCAAGGGCAGGCCAGGGACCTGGCCAAGCCCAGGACAGGAGGACTTCTAACGCCCTCCATCAGAGCATTTTGCCAACTATCTTTCAAGGATGCTTATAACTTGGCTCTCGGACTTGTTTGGCTCAGGTACTGACGAACGGCAGTGGGCTGTCCTCCCGTGTGTTCTATGGCCCGCCCGGGGTTTCTCACCAGGAGGAAATACCGCCGGCACCTCGCTCTCGCGGGCAATGACATCTTTATGAATCTAAAGGTCGTAATTCATGCAGTTGACCTAATGTCACGTTTTATAGACGTTTAACATTTATTAATTTCCATTTCACAGTTTGCTCTGCCCATGGTGGAGCCAATAAATATTTTAAGGGCTCAGATTTGTTAGCAGGATCCTGAAAAGCCGGGAGGTCCACAGAGGGAGTGTGGCCTGGAGGAAGGAACTGAACTTGCCAGGTCTCGGTTTCCCCATCCTGCTCTCCAGGGCCCTCCCAGCCAGCAGTGTGCCCTGCAGAGATGGCCCACCCCCAGCAGCAGCGCCAAGGCCACGCCCAGCAGAGGCTGCGGCCTGGGACGGAGCGACCCTCCGATCCTCACGAAGATGGAGGCAGAGACCTCCCTCTCACCCATGAAGAGCAAAGCAATAAAAGACGCTATTCTGCAGTCAGTTGAATTTCATTTGTGTGGTTCGGAGTGACTTTCTAGGTAATGAACCTGCCACGCTTATGACCTCCATGGAGAGAAAGGGGGCAAGAAAGGGGAAAGGCCTGCACTATTTCCCCTGCACCCCCAGCCACTGAGAGCGGCAGGGCTGGGCAGACCCGCCCAGCTGTGGATGCGACAGTCAGGTCAAGGGCAAGGTCTCTGGGGACGTGCTTATACATGCAGCCTGAGTGGCCTGGGTTAGGCCTCGGGGAGAAGTCCCCACCCCCACCTCCAGGCATCTTTCCTGAGTAAAAGTGACCGGGTCTGCTGCTGCCTCTGCCAAGCAGGCCGGAGGCTGAGAACTGACCAGTGCCCTCTGCCCTGTAGATCTGGAAGAAGAGGCCAAAGAGACTGGCACGTGCCCAGGGGAGGAGGAGAGGAAGGGATGCCCCTGGCAGACTTCTCCACCTATGAGTGGCAGCTTAGATCCTGAATGATCCATGACAGATGGGACCAGCGGCTCTGGCTACACACACACACACACACACACACACACACACACACACACACAGGCTCCCTCTCCTTCCCTTAGCCCAGGAGGGAGGAACCAGAGGCCCCAACCTCTGGGAATAAGCACCTTGACTGTTGCCCCAGCAGGGGGCATCTCCACCCACACTGGTCAGGAACTGTGGGGGCAGAAACAGGAGTGCTTTGCAAGGTGGCAGCGGGGGTGGGGAAGCCAGTCCCTGTCCAGCTGGGGAAAGCCCTCGTCCTCTCCGAGTTCTCCCTGCAGCACCCAGGCCCCGCTCACCACCCGGCTAACCTGTGCAGTAGTGACCGTGTCCTCCTCCACCCACGCACACACACGTATTCGCATCCACTGCACGCAGGCGGGGGTGGAAGGGACACCGCGGCCACCCAGGCAGACCTCGGCCCTGGGCCCTTGGAGCTCACAGCGCTGCTGGAGAGATGGACAGGGGCGGCAGTCACAGAGGACGACCCGCACTCTGACGGAGGAAATACAGCTGCCTGGGTACACTTTACCAGGTTGGGGGAGAAGTATCCAGGAAGACTTCCTGGAGGAGGGGGCAGCTCAGCTGGGAAGGAGGAGGGAGTTGTGAGAAGAAGCCTAGAGCACAGGATGGTGCCTCTGTCACCTCCACCCGAGCCAGGCCAAGCGGGCAGAGGTGTCCCTGAGGGGCTGGGCGGGGAAGCCAGCCCTGAGCCTGTCTTGGGCTGCAGCAATCACTCAGTCAATGGGGCTAAAGGAGGGGAAACAACAAAGCCAGTCTAAGTCCCCATTTTCAGGCTGCCCGGGCCTCCGATCTGCCACTTTCACAGCAGCATGAGAAACTGGCAGCAGACAGCAACCAGGCCTCCTGGGGGCTTTGCATTTTCAGAGGAATCACAGCCCAGAAGGAAAGGCCCCCCCCACCCCCGCCCCCACCCCCGTCAGCTCACTCTCCCTTCTCACCCCCCTTTTGAAGCTTGCCTACCCCTCCCCCCTCCCAAGCCTCCTCTCCTTTCCTCCCTCTGGTCTCCAGACCCAGCACCCATCTTCTGGGGTGATCACCATGGTAACCCCACACTGGCCTGGAGCACGCTGAGTCTCACACAGCAACCCCAGCCTTGGCTGAGCCAGCGCGGAGCTCAGTGTCTCTCAAAGGCTATGGGGCCGGACAGGGCGGGGGGGTCGGGGGGGGCGGGGAGGGAGATGGAGGGTGAGGCCAGGAAAGGAGGACTATGGATTACACATCCTCTAATCTGGTAAGGCCTTCACATGGTAACAGGAATGTCTAGCATCAGTAACGCCTTAGCCCCGAGGAGAGGAGAAGGCGGTGACGCGGAAGAACCCGGTCAGGGCACATGCCCGGGTTGCAGGCTCCACCCCGAGCAGGGAGCAGGGAAGGGCAGCCAAGGTTGCAGCACTGGTAGGTGTCCTGGCCCCAATCTGCATCCAAATCTATCTCGTTCCAAAGGCTGTGAAACAAACTCTACGCCATCAGGCCACAAAAACCGCTAACACCTGCCAGGGCTGCGTAGGTGGGGGGTTGGGTGGGTGGGACAGCACCTGCTAATGGGTTCTGTTGGGAGTTAGCAAGCGCAGGCCCATCTACACAGATGGCCCAAATCCTGCTCCAGTTGGCAGCTGCCGTGCGGAGATGTAGGCCCCAGGTGGCAAGGACATCTAATTTCCCAGAAAGCACGAGTCCAGGTCTTTATACAAGAGCCTCTGGTTTGTAAACGTTATCTAATTAAAGTACATTTGATCAGATGCTGTGTAGATCAAACAAGACACGCCTACCTCCCGTTTGCATGAACGCAGTTAATAAATATTTAATGGACACTTACGACGTCACAGGCTGGGTAGCCACCAAAAGTCCCACATCCTGGGACCCCCTCGGTCCCTCAGACAGGTGCTGAGCCCTGACCTTTTCTTGCTGGAATATCTCCCTGCCTCTGATCAAGCCTCTAAATCAGCAGTTCTCAACCTGTGGGTCGCGACCCCTTTGGGGGTCGAACGACCCTTTCACAGGGTTCGCCTAAGACCATCCTGCAGATCAGATATTTACATGACGATTCATAACAGTAGCAACATGACAGTTATGAAGTAGCAACAAAAATAATTTTATGGTTGGGTCACAACATGAGGAACTGTATTGAAAGGGCCAGAAGGTTGAGAACCACTGCAAATCAACTGCCACTTTGTAGGGACAAGGGACTATGTTCGATGACACCGTTAAAGATGCAACCAGAAAACTTCAGACAACTGGAAACTCTAAAATATACACAATTCAGCTTTTTTGGTTTTAATATATCGACCCTCCCAGCTCGTGGCTGTGTTTCACTAGGTGGAGATTTTTTAAAAATATGTTTTTATTGATTTGAGAGAGGAAAGGAGAGAGAGACAGAAACATCAATGAGAGAGAAACATCGACTGGCTGCCCCCTGCACACACTCACGCCCCAGGGATAGAACCCGCAACCCAGGCATGTGCCCTGGCCGGGAATTGACCCTCTTGGTGCATGGAATGACACTCAACCAACTGAGCCACATCTGCCAGGCCACAACTCAGCTTTTTCACCACATCAATTGCAAGGAGAGAGGGAAAGGGAGGGGAGGAGAGAGGGGCAGGGAGGGGGAGGGAGGAAGAGGAGGCGCAGGAGATGGAGAGAGAAATGATGTGTTAACCTACAATAAGGCTTAAGAGACATATCAACAAATTGCACTGTTCAGACTATCCTGTAAAGGTATTTCACAAACTATTTAGAAACTTTTATAAGATGTATGACCACGGCTTGGATGGAGGAGAACGCGCAGACCAGTCACTGTGGGGAACTGAACTGGGCTGCAGAACCGAGATGCGGAAAAGGTGCCCCGAGGCTGCAGAGGAGAAGGATGGGGAAGCGAGTAATGAGAGAGAGAGAGAGAGAGAGAGAGAGAGAGAGAGAGAGAGAGAGAGAGAATGGAAATCAGCGAGATTGTAACCTAAATACGACGGGTGTTCGGTGTTCTCGAGGAGAACAGAGCAAATGGGGCAGAAGCCTGAGCCAAGGGTAACGCGAGAGGATTCTTCGCTGAATGAAGAAGCCACCTGAACCTGGAGATGGGCCGGAAGCCGCGGTGCTCCAAGCAGAAAGGCAATAAAAATAAATGGAAACGTTGCTGTTACCAAGTAAATGTCTGAGCCAGTGGGGAAGATGTGAGCGCCGACGGGATGTTGAATGGCGCCGAGGGAATATGGTTGTATTTCTCAGGTGTGATAATACTGCTGTGGTTATGTTTTGGGGGGAAAGTCTCTTTATCTTTCAGAGATAATGCTAAAATATCTACAGATTAAATGACAAGATGTCTGGGTTTCGTTCCACAGCCACACAGAGGAGAAGTGGGTAGAGCTATAAATAAAACAAGACTGGTCGTGAATGAATAATTGATCTGAGTGATGGATAGAGGGGAGGTTTATTGTTATTATATTGTCTTTGCTGTTGTATCTGGTTGAAAGTTTTCCAGAATATCCCGGCCAGCGTGGCTCAGTGATTGAGCATCAATCTATGAACCAGGAGGTCACGGTTCGATTCCTGGTCAGGGCACCTGCCCGGGTTGTGGGCTCCATCCCCAGTGTGGGGCATGTAGGAGGCAGCTGATCGATGATTCTCTCTCATCATTGATGTTTCTATCTCCCCCTCTCCCGTCCTCTCTGAAATCAATATGTATATAAAGAAAGTTTTCCAGGATAAAAAGTAAAAACAAAGAAAACGGGATTTGGGGTGAGAACTTTCTAGGCCGAGGGTATCAGCCATCACTGAGGCCCTGAGGCGGGTGTGCATGCGTTTGGCCACCTCCAGGAGGTCAGTGTGGCTGGAGCACGATGGCCAAAGGCTACGGAAGTCAGAAGGGGTCAGACACACAGGAGGTGGCTGACCACGCAGAGCCTCAGGCCAGTGCCGTGAGAGAGCCGCGGGCTGGATGTGGAAGCGGTTGATCTATGCCTCTAAAAGATTTGGCTCGGGGGATAGAGCGTCAGCCTGCAGACTGGGGGGTCCTGGGTTCGATTCCGGTCTGGAGCACATGCCCAGGTTGCGGGCTGGGTCCCCGGTGGAAGTGTGCAGGGGGTGGCTGGTCGATGATTCTCTCTCATCATTGATGTTTCTCTCTCTCTCTCTCTCTCTCTCTCTCTCTCTCTCTCTCTCTCCCTTCCTCTCTGAAATCAATAAAAATATTTTAAAAATCTATTATATAAAAGCCTGTGGTTGTCACGCCATCACACCATAATGACCAATCAGCAGGAGGCTGTGTGCTCCACAGGCATGCACAGGTGGGCAGGGACATGCTGTTTGTTCCCTAAAGGTCAGAATACACAGACATTCCTCCGATCCACCTTCCTCCCACCGCCTCCTAGCGTCAGCTGCATCTGTTTGGGAGGACCTCAGGGAGCACTGGTTCCTCTGGGCTGGTCACCTGCCCACTATCCTTTCCCCCGACCTGTTTCCTGACCGCCCACCCGGGGCGGCCCAGACCCTGGTCAGGAAGTCCCTCCTTCAACTGACCCAGGTTTCCCCTGCGGTCAGTGCACCACTGCCCGTGCGGCGCACAATCGGACGGGTGTTATTTTAAACCCATGGACTCATTTTTATGTTGTTCTGAATTTATGACTACGGACGCTGGTTGGCCGTTTCTGGTGGTGATATAAAGTTTCCCTTTAAATGAAATCTAAGTATTTTTAAAGTGAGTGCATGGAAATCAAACTGGTAAGTAAATAATAAGAACAAGCAGTATGTCAATGCGGCCCAAATAGACCTGAAATGGCTGAGGTTTTAGAAACGCTGGATCCGTCGAAATGTCGCCTGCCACCATTCGACCTGCCTCCACTAGGCCTGCGCTCTGGGAAGGTGAAGGCCAAAGGACATAGTCCCGTGTGTTACGGAGAAGTGTTGACTCCCCCACCTGTGTCTGGCTTGGAGACCCGTGGCCCAGGTACCATGGCCTGTCCGGCCACCTTTCCCAGAATCCTCCAGGCCCTGGAAAAGGTCCCAGCACCAGGTCAGGGCTCCCAGTGCCTACCAAGCCAGCATCTCCCCAGGACCCACTTCCTCTCAGGCCTCCCAGAAGCGGAGTCCTGTTTTCCCACCTGGACCACCCACCAACATGGAAATAAGCCATTGCCCGCACATAAAGGCCTACGCGGTAATTAAAACCCAGGTCATTTAACTCGGCGGCAATATCCTCGCCATTAATAAGCTAGCTAAGCGCGCCGCTCAAATTAATAACTCGCAAGTGACCCAGGAGCCCTGGCTTCATGCCTTCGTTAAAAAAACAAAAACAGAATTTAAACAGTAAAGTGATTTTCACTTATGAGCCAGAATCATTATTCATAACTGGAGCCCTGTAAGGAGTAAAAGCTTTTTCCACTTAATTAAAATCTTAAACATCACAGGGAAAGGAGACCGCATCGAGCACAGGGGATGAGGAGTGCGCATCAAAAGGGAAACCCCCCCCGCCCCCCCACCTCACCCCCCCCATGTAGCTGCGGGTCTGCACAGCAGGACCTGGGTCTGTGCATCCACCGCAGCTGGAGAATGGAGCGCTGGCAGGCACGTCGGAGGCTGAGGCTGGCAGGGGAGAGACATGCAGAGATGCCAGCGTGTCATATCCGCGTCCTCAAGACACGCTGAAGCCTCATTTTAACAAGGAAAGCTGAGACGCCGGAAGGGAGAGAACAGAGGCAGCGAGTGGAGACGCAGAGGCGAGATGACAAGCCGCACAAATCCCGCATTTTGGGACAGGTAAGGAGGGAGAGGGCGGGGGACTTGCCCTGGGGTCGTCCAGCCGGTGAGTGGCGGAGCTGCCAAGCAAATCCAAGTCCTTCTGATTGCACGCCAGGCCGGGCCACCTAGCCATCAGCCCCTTCTGTTTGCACAGCTGTCTGCTGGGGTCATTCTCCCCTCTGCCCTCTCCTTCAAGCCCCCCAGCCCCCTGGTCAAGAGGGCACCATCCTCACAATTCACAGATCTGGGAGCTGAGGGTGGGACGAGCTGAGGGTCAGTCCTGGCCAGAGCCAAGGCTGGGACTTGAACCCAGGCCTTGGACTCAAAGTTCAGCGCTTGCTTCATACCAGGGCACAGACATCAGGAGGGCTGAAGGTTCAACCAAAACACACCGAGCGGGGCTGGGCCCCGGGCTGCCTGGAGGGCCAGTACCCACCTCCCCCCGCCCCTGGAGCTTGGGGGGAACAGTCAGTAACTGTATGGACATCACTGTCACAGTTCACCTCGATTATTAATGACACCAGCAGCAAGAGTTGCTCTTTTCAGAGCATTTGCACGGGCTGGGCACTGTGCTGAGCCCTCTCCCTGGAAATTCACTGAGGACTCACTCCAATAAGTAGACACTGTTCCCCTCCTTCTAGAAGTGGGGAAACTGAGGCCTGGGGAGGCCAGGCATCAAAGTCACATGGCCTATCAGTGGCTCAGCCCCCAGAGGCCTGCTCATCACCACTCGGGGACACGCCCTCGTACGAATACACTGACAGCAACGCCAGCTAGCTAAGTGCTGGGTGAGCACTGCCCTGAGGCCTCGGTCGTCCTTAGGCCCCCGGAAAGGTGCTATTGCCATCCCCCACTGGACACGTGAGGAAACGGCACAGAGAGGTGGAGTGGCTTCCCCAAGGTCACACAGCTGGGGGAGGCTGAACTGGGGTTTGAACCAGGAAGAGAAGCTCTGGGGTCTGTACCTTTGGCCCCTCCCCTCTGGCAGTACCAAGGGGGTCCTGGAATTGTGGATCCCGGAGGCGTCCTGTGGCTTCTCCCATTTCTACCCTGTCACCCACCTCCCCTGCTGAGCTCTTGCTTTTCTACATCCACGCCACCAGGTTGGCTGGGGGACTGAGCTGCCCACTGGATCCTGTAGGCTGAGCGCCTCCCTCCTTCTCCAACATGAGCAACCTTCCCATCGCCTCCCACAGCTCCCCACTGTGGCCTCTCTCCCCAGCTGAGTCCCCTCTAAGGCTAGATTAGAATCAGAATGCCCGAGCTCCAAAGCCCTGACAAGTCATGGCATCCATTCCCACACCCATTCTACAGGTGGGGAGACTGAGGCCTCGGAGCGGATGCCCTGATTGCCCAAGTTCACAGACTGCTCCAATTTCCCGCTCCACTCAAGCAGCCTGTGCCATGGGCTCCTGGGTCCACCCCAAGCCCACAACCTCATCGCTCCCCCGCATCTCATGCCCAGGCACTGGCATGGGCTGAGACCTCCTGACGATGCCCCAACATACTTCAGCTGGCAGGCCTGGTCCCCATATGGGCCACCTCCACACGTGGGCACAGGGCAGTCACCACAGGAGGCTTATGGTGAGTGTGGGCTCGGCAGGTACTGCCTCCCCAATTGTGTGCCAGACAGGCCTGTTCGCTGCCCAGCCAGCAGGGGAGGCCGGCGGTGCCGCAAACAGAAGCTAGGGCATTGTTCCCTTTGAGGACCCAGGTTCGGTAGCAGTGGTTCCCAAATGCCAGCTTATGAACCAGCCCCGTCTGAATCACTCCTCAGAAATACAGCTTCCTAGGCTGCACCCCCAAAGTGTGATCTGGCCGGGCTAGGAGAGGGCCCAGGAGTCGGCACTGAAAAGCCCTGCCCACCCTGCTCACTCAGGCAAGCAGGCTTGGGAACCACTTGAGTCACACAGGGTCACATTTGGGGGCAGCTCTGGCCCAGCCCACCCATTGTACAGATGCAAAACTGAGGCTTGTGATGGCTCAGTGGCAGTGCTACGACTCAGACCCAGGTGCCCTGGCTCCCAGGCTGAGACACTTGCCCTGCTGTTAAGCCATCTCAGGGAACAGCTCAGGGCTGAAGGCAGGACCTGGTGAAGTGTCTGAGGGGCATGAAGAACATTGGAAGGAGAAGATAGTGCCTGTTTCTGCCCCCTCTCTCCCTGTTCCATGAGGCCCTAACGGAGCTTAGTCACAGTGCTCTGCGCAACACACACACACTCACACTCACACGCACACTACACACACACACTCACACACACACTACACACACACACTCACACGCACACACGCACACACTCACACACACTAACACACACACTCACACTACACTCACACACTCACACACACTCACACACACACGCATACTCACACGCACACTCACACACACTCACACACTCACACGCACACTACACACTCACACACACACTCACACACACACTACACACACACACTCACACACACTCACACACACACTCACACACAGTGCGGGTGGGTGGTGACTGAACCCAGCTGCCAGAATTCTTACCCCTCATCACCACGCCTCCTCCTCTTGGGACTTGTGAGAAACAAACTGTGTTACTAATGGCAATTGCCTCCTGACCGCCACGCCTAAACAATAACACAACTGTGTTTCACAGACCCCTGAGCCTCGCTTTCCCTATTAATAACCCGGGTCGCATCCACCCGCGCTGCCTCAGAGGGTCTCGCAGGAATGAGATGTGATTATGCCTTAAAAAGCCTTAAACTACGAGGCTTGCCCACAAGACACGGCGTACCCGACCCAAAGGCAGCCCACAGAAACACCCCCTCACATGGCCTCCAGGCCACACCTCTTTGGAGCGGGTAGGGCCCAAATGATCAGCCCCCTCTCCAGATAGGTAAACTGAGGCGCAGCAAGGTAAATGACTGCCCCAAGGACATACAGCGGGTTCTCCGAAGATCCAGGCCTGGACAGCAAGGCTTGGGAGAAGGTGTAGTACAGACCAGAGAGCGGATCTTGGAGGAGGAGGGGTAGCGGGTAGATGGGCACACGCCTCACACGAGCACACGCCTCACCGATCACCCGCATGGATGTGCACACACGTGATCACACCCTCTCCTAGCAGCACTGGCAGAGTTAGGAAGGCGTGCGGTGTGGAGAGGACTGGCTAGTCAATTAACCTGCCACTCCCGCTCCTAATTCTGCCTCCTCGTCCTTGGACACAATTGGGAATCTCCTTTAGGCTCCCAATTAGGCTCCTTCTCCAACTGGCATTGTTTCCGCGCCTCACCACGTGACTCCCTGCCGGGGTCCAACCCCAGCAGGTCCAGGGGTCCCCAAAGGTGTGGACGGAGTCGGCGAAGAAGGGATAACACGGAGACAGCGTTCAGTTGATCAGCAGCCTAGCCAGGATCTCCAGCCAGGATCTCCAGCCAAGTTCTGGTCTGGATCTCCAGAGAGGTTCTGCTTAGGATCTCCAGCCAGGTTCTGTGTCCATGTTCTCTTGCTAGGTTCTCCAGCCAGGTTCTGTAGCCATGTTCCCTCACTAGGTTCTCCAGCCAGGTTCTGTCCAGGTACTCCAGCCAGGTTCAGTCACCAGGTTCTAGTCAGGTTCTCTTGCCAATTTCTGTAGTCAGGTTCAGTCCAGGATCTTTTGCTATGTTCTCTCACTAGGTTCTGTCTCTAGGTTCTGAGGCCAGTTTCTGTCCAGGATCTTTTGCCATGTTCTCTCCAGCGAAGTTCTTCTGTCTCTAGAGAACGTTCTGTGTAGGTTCTGTGCCTAGGTTCTGTCTCTCTCCGTTCTGTCTTCTTACATCTGTATTTATACCAGTTGATTCAATCCTATCAACCTCTATTCCAAAGGTTAGGGCATTTCTTATCTCCATTCCAGGGAGTAAAGATTATGTAGCTTAAGCATGATTGTTCATAGTTAAAGTGATTAATTACCCGCCTGGCACTTAGTTGAGGGGTTTTATTCCCTCCCTAACTTCAGGGGAAAATCCCTACCTGGGGAAACAACCTTTCTCAGAGAGGAGACCTTGGTTAAAACACATAGTGCCAAGAAGGTGAGCAAACATTTTAAGAACAGTATGCCATATATGCCAGGTCCTTTGAAACAGCAAGGATGGACCGGCTCCCGGCAACTCCCCCTCCCCAAGCTTTTCCGCCACAGCCCAGCGAAGCCACACAAATCCTCCCTGTAACGTGTATGTCTCAGGCTCAGAGTAACCTCCCAAATAACATAAAAAGCCTTCGAAGTGATTCCATTGGACTCAAAGGCTTCTGTGCACAGCGGCATTTTAGCGTCTGTTTTCTCCCCTGGTCATGAACGTTTCTTATCCCCGGTAGCCATTCAGGCCACGCCCAAGGACAGCCAGGAAGCCCATTGCTCCAAAGACCCCAAACAACCGAACCACAATGATTAGACACCCCCACCTTCCCGCCTTGAGTGCGCTGGGGGAGGAAGACATCTGGTCTCTTGTGAGGATAGAGAATAATCATTGCAGTCATTGTCAGTACAAGTAATTGCCACTTACCATATGCCAGGCACTGTTCTGAGCACTTTGCACTTACTAGCTCATTTGGTCCTCACCCCAGCTCCATGAGACGGGAAATATCCTTGAGCCCATTTCACAGATGGGGCACTTGAGAAGACTGAGACCCCCTGACGGCCAGAATCAGCATCCTCACGTGGCAATCACCATTGGAGCAGAAAAGACATGGCTGCCCCTTTAGGTGGCGCATGCACACTCCAGTTAGCCACAATCCCCACCACCCCCTATTGTCTTACACCCTGTCTGCCTGGCTCCTTTAAGCGACTTGCTCCACCCCAGCAAGTGCCTGAGCTTTCAACTCCTCCACCGCGCTGCCCCTCCCCTGGGCTTCCTCCACCCGCACCTGGTTCTGAAGGAATCAGGATCTGAGGCCTACAGACCTGCAAAAGCCTCCACGCTTCTCTGTGCTTTAGGCCCACCCCTCCAGGAAGCCTTCCTTGTTTCATCATCAGCTTCGCAAATGCCGGAGCTGCAAGGGTTCTTGGAGGTCATCTGGTCCTAACCCAGCAGTTACAGACGAAGAGGCTGAGGCCCAGGGAGCCATGAAGTACATCCCTCCCTCACCCGGTCATTCAGCCTCCCCACCAAGTCTCCGCGCCCCTTCCTACCTGTCGGTGCTGTTCTCATACCCATTTGACAGACGAAGGAACTGAGGTGGGACACTGGGTCTTTCTCTGCAACATACGAGGCGGCTCTCACTTCTAAGGTCTCCCTGCCCACCAGCCACAGCTGATTCCCTCTCCTGATCCCTGACTCTCCTGTTAGGCCGCCTCGCCTTCACCTGGACACAGGCCACGAGTAGCCTGAGCCTGGTGCCCCCATCAACCTGCCTCCACTGAGACCGGGACCCTTCATTCTGCCCCCCTACACACAGCTCACACCCACCCCAGCAACGTTCTCCTTCCGGCCCAGGCTGGGCCTGATTCTGCCCCTAATTCCCCAGCAGAAGAAGGCGCATCACAGAGGCTCCTGGTAGTCACAGCTGCTCCTGGTAGAGCTGAGACCAGCACCTGATCCCTGACCCCTGACCCCTGACCCCTCTTCACCGTGTTTGCCGCTGCACTCCGCTTGCCCTCCCCCTCCCCCCAGCCCGGCCCAGAAGCCAAGAAGGGACTCTGTGATGTCACTGTGACTATTCCCCTTGCTTGGACCTCCCTCCAAGCACCCTGATCACCTGGGAGTCACCCCCTTTTCTGGGTGGGCAGTGGGGTCTTGGGCTCACTCTGAGATAGTCATTTTCTCAGCACCTTTGCTACACAGGTCCTGGCAGATCCCTGAACTCCCCTTCCTCCTCCTCCCCAGGACCCTGACAGCTCTGGATGCCAGCACTGTCCATACAGCTGAGCAGGTGGCACACTGCCACTGCCCCTCCCCCCATCCCCGCCCCCCCACCCCCACCCCCAGCAACGTGCTGGCTTGCAGTCGTAATTGTCACTCACCAGGCATTGCCATTCATCCTACACAAGGCAGCTGCCAGCCACAGGTCACGCTGCAGCAGCCTGCCACTCCTCAGACCAGGGCGCCCTTCCTTCCCCACCCCTGTCCCCCCAGCCCCAGGGCCACTCAGCTCCCTCAAGCAACTCTGGCCGGACCTGGGGCCTGGCAGGAAAGGCCCCCCGAGCAGGGGGAATCTGGCTTGGCTACAATTAAATTCCGTCACCGCACAGGCTGCAGACAAAAGGGAATCCATAATAGGATTAGAATTGTCATAAATTAAAATCCTGAATTCAATCAATGCCTTATCGGCCTCCCTCTGAAAACCACTGGGCCACAGTGGCTGCCTTTGATAGGCTTAATGGAGAGGCCTTGGAAAGAGGGGTCAGTGCAACCAGGCAGCCTGCAGGCGGGCGAGACGGGCCGGGCTGCCAGCCCAAGTGATGGGGCCAGGGCAGGGGTCCTTCTCCAGAGAAGCCTCCTGCAAGGGCAGACCTGCCCATAGTGCTCCAGGACCTGCCGGGCTCCCATCACCCCCACGATCTGATCCAGCCCAGCTCTTCACCAGCTGACACACATCTCTGCCTCCCACCACATGGGCACCCATTGCATGGCCTTAGGCCTCCAATGGGTGGTGTGGTTGGATATATATCGACATGGCAAAGCTCTGGGTTTGAATGTGAGTCCAGCTCATGGGGTCAGGCACGACCTTGGACAGGTATCTGTGTTCAGGAGCATCTGCCTTCCCGCCCACCCCGAGAGTACCATCCCCCCACCCCTCCACCCATCCTCACATTCCTCACATCCTTACAAATTCCTGACTGAGTACCAGACTACGCTAACCACTGTGGGAAACAGCAGTGAGCCAGGTCCTCAAGGTCATGGAGCTGCCATTCCAATGGGGAGACAGACATAGCAGGCAATTTCATGAATAATTGGCTGCAATTGCAGAGGGGCCACAAAGGAAAAGCCCAGGAACCCAACCAAACTGGGGAGGAGAACATGCAGTGAGAGATTTATATGAAGGACTAAAGCTCAGGCTGAAGGATGGACCAAGAGGAGAGGGTAAGGGACGTATAAAGAGCTCTCAACATAGGGAGGCACATGTGCAAAGGCCCTGGGGTTGGGACATCAGGGGGACCTGAAGTTTATACAATTTGGGTGAGGGCAGGAGCTTTTTTTAAAAAAAAGAATCTAAGAGATGCAAAATTGAATTCTTCATTCAAAGGAATGCAAAATGGGGCATGAAAGTTAATGATTATTTAGAATTTTTTAAAAGTGTTAGTAAATTACATTTCCAAAGCTAAAAAATTACACCAACATCACACAATCCAGGGGGGAAATATTTTTATTAACTGCTTAATACAACTCTATAGTATTTTCTTCTTACACTTTTGGCTGCATGCTCTTGGATTCCCTCTTCATATGTCAAGATTTTGTAACATCATTTTCTACAGAGAAGATAGAAAGATAATGGCTGCACGGTCAGCAGAATAATGGCCTCCAAAGAATTCCATACAGATAGAATTCTAACTCCCAGAACCTGTGAACATGTTAGGTCGCATGGCAAAAGGTGATAACGATTGCAGATAGAATTAAAGGTATTGATCAGCTGACCATAAAATAGATTACCCAAGTGGGCCCAATGTCATCACAAGGGACCTTAAAAGTGGAAGAGGGAGAAGCAGAGAGCTGGCAGCGTGAGCAGTATTCTGTCCGACATCAATGAAGGAAGGGGCCACAAGCCAAGGGATGTGGGCAGCCTAGAACCTGGAAAAGGCCAGGAAACCTAAGGCCTCCAGAAATGAATGCAGTCCTGACACCTTGATTTTAGCCCCTGATCTGAGACCCATTTTAAACCTCTGACCTCTAGAACTTTAAGATAATAAATGTGTATTGTTTAAGCCACTACGTTTGTGGCGATTTGTTACAGTGGCAACAAGACAGTAATATACCTACAAACACATGAATTCTGATCAATTCTATGTTACATGATTACCTTCAAGAAAGAAATACACACAGACACACACACTGCATTTATTTGTAAACTAGAGGCCTGGTGCATGACATTCATGCACTGGCAGGGGGGGGGGGGGTCCCCTCAGTTCGGCCTGTGCCCTCTCGCAGTCCAGGACCACTTAGGGGATGTCCGCCTGCTGGCTTAGGCTCGATCCCCAGCAGGCAGACATCCCCTGAGGGGGTCTTTAGCCAGCCGTGAGCCTGGCTTCTGGCTGAGCGGTGCTTCCCTGTAGGAGTGCACTGACTACCAGGGGGCAGTTCCTGCATTGAGTGTCTGCCCCTGGTGGTTGACTTTCTAAAAGAGGTCAGTGCAGTTGTTCCTCCGTTCAGTTGATTTGCATATTAGCCTTTTATTTTATAGGATGATGCCTCCTCATGTGTATTCCTGACTGGAGAGAACACACTCCTCTTTGGATAAGGCCTCGATAAAAACCTCCACTTAAAAATTTCCACATCAGAGAAATTCCACTCCCCACTCCGCCTATGTCAATCCTTCTGGCCTGGGCACTGAAGGGCACGTACACCTCCTGCATCGACCCCTGGCCCTATGTCTTCACGTCATGAGCTTGGATGAGTCATGGGCGGGGCGTAGGAGTGCTCCTTAACTAGCCGCAGAGACCTTGAACCATGTGTGTAAGTCCCATTGAACCCTCACTAAATGAACCCCCCACTCCACTTGCCTTAGATGGATCCCAAAACTGCCCCGGCCCCGCCAGCACCCCTGCCCCAAGGGCAGGGAAGACGGAGAAGTCTGAGTGGACAGAGGCAATAGGCTGCAGCCTACGTTAGCAGAGCCCTGAGCCTTGAGTGCTGGAGCTTGTGGCAAATCCACACTTACCCTGTTGAAGTAAGTCAAAGCAGGTACGTGCCTGGGGCACAGAGAGCCTGGAGGGGTGATGGGGGCACGAGGTGGGCCTAGGGGAGGGGGCAGGCCAGGCAAGCAGGGCCTTGTAACTCAAAGCGGGGCCTTGAACCCGTCGAATCCACCCCGTCCAGGCCACCAATGGTGAGGTCACAGCAGCTGCTGGAGGTGAGGGGCTGGAGGAGGAGGAGGGCGTGGTGTGGGAAGGTTACTGCAGGTTCCCAGGAAAAGCTCGATGGAGCCCCATGGAGGCTGGGAAGGGGGCAGAGGGAGGAGGGGGGAGGGGGGAGAACCACCTAGAAGGCAGCAGCCACGGGATTTGGCGACAGGTTAGAGGTGGGGCTTGAAGGAAAGGCAATGTCAGGGGTGACTCCAGACTTCTGGCTGAGAGATGGGAGGACCCCAAGGGGCAGGACTCCAGGAGCAGGAACTGTGAGGGGAAAGAGGGGACCTGTGTGCCCACCTTCCCTCCCCACCCCCAGCCCACAGGACACAGAAGGAAGTCTCACCTCACTTCCCCTGAAGCCACCACACCCCCACGCTGGGTGAGACCAAGACCACCCCACCACACAGTCATGCTAACCGGGGCCTCAGCCCAGAAGGCAAAGAACTGGCAGAAACAGGCACGGGCCCTTTCCTGTGCACAGCACTTTCACAGCCTCTCAAGAACCCCATTCCCAAACCAGGTGCCCCCCCCCCCCCCCCCCGCAACCTCTCAAACCCCACCCCTGGCCCTCTGGAGGGTCTTCATCCCCCACACACCCAACTCCCAAGCCAGGGCCGGAGTCATTGCCAGCGCTGATTAAGCCACTAATTAATTGAATTTCCCCCTCATTGCATGCTGTTAATTAGTTCCTTGTAGTAACAGAGACTGTGATTCTTGGAAATAATAACTTGGTCCAGGAGGCAGTGTTAATGCTACTTCTAATTGCTGGAGGAGGAGGGGCCCTGAGCTCAGGTGGGCAGGGCCAATTCAGGAAAACTGCAGCGATTCTCTTATTTACACTAGTGGCCCAGTGCACGAATTTGTGCACCTTGAAAGGAACTGTGGGCCACAGTGAGCACAGGGGCGGGTCTCTGCCCATCCTCTGCACCCCCACCCAGCCCCTCCCACCACAGCCCCAGGTTCCCTGTCTGTCAGCAGCCCGGCTCCCGCTGCAGACACTCCCATGCACTGACAGCACTGGCCCCACTCGCACCCACTGACAATGCGGAGTGATTAGGGCTGGCTCCAACAGTGGGTGTGAGCGGTGGCTCCAGCGCCAGCAGCCGGTGCAAGCACTGGGCAGGACAGCAGCAGGCAGGAGCAAAGAATTTTTAGTAACCACTAGAGGCTCACCCTGATGACAATGACTGGCACCCTGCCTTGGTCTGGTGCCCCTGCTCACCTGCTCCACCATCCCGCCAGGGCTGACACCCGCCATGTTCCACGCTCTGCCACCTGCTGCCGACACCCACCATGTTTCACATGCACCCCCTGGTGGTCAGCACACATCATAGTGACCGGTTGTTTGGTTGTTCAGTTGTTGCACTGTTCAGTCTATTTGCATATGAGGGTTTTATATATATAGATGACTTTTCCTTTGTCTTAATGTTGTTCTGTATTTCCCAAATTTCCTCCACTGGAAAGCACTAATTTTACAATATCAAAAATAAAACAATATAAATAATCTAAAGCAGGGAAGGCCTTAGGGTGTTTAGGAAACCTGTGCCTGGGAGAACGAAGCCACAGCGCTGGCCTGGGGCCTGGGGCCTGGGGCGTGGCTGCCCTGGCTCCACAGCTTCTGTTCCAGGCTATCCTTCTCTGTTCCCTCCCATGACCCCACAGCTCGGGAGCACCAAAACCAGGGTACAAATCAGGGCTCTGACTATGAGCCGGGGACTTGATGCTGACCCAAGCTGAGTTATAAAAACAGCCGGGAGCCTGGCCGGCATGGCTCAGTGCTTGAATGTTGACCCATGAACCAGGAGGTCACTGGTTCGATTCCTGGTCAAGGCACATGCCCGGGTTTCAGGCTCAGTTCCTAGTGGAGAGCATGCAGGAGGCAGCCGATCGATGTTGTTTCTCTCTCATTGAGGTTTCTCTCTATCCCCCATCCCTCCCTCTCTCTCTAAAAATCAATAAAAACATATTATTAAAAAAAAATAGCTGGAGGTAATGTCTTCCCCAGATCAGGAATTGTGAAAACAAGATGCGTTGATGAGGAATAAGAAACATCTGGAATTGCTGAGGCCCTCTTGCCTCAGTTTCCCTGAGCCTGCATTCTAGTGAAAGAAACAAAGAAATAAGTAAACTAAAAGTAAGCTAAAAGGGGAAGCTGTGGGTGCAAAGGAACGTACCATGTACATGGGATGGTCGGGTCTCCGTGAGGGGATGACATTTAAGCTGAGGTCACAGGGATGGGGGGGGGGGGGCGGGTTCCAGCCGTACAAAACGGGTATTCAGAGAACAGGTCTGCGTTTACCCCTGAGAAGGGGCCTCAGTATCTGCCCTCCA
Source organism: Myotis nattereri (assembly GCF_964212035.1). Classification (NCBI taxonomy): domain Eukaryota; kingdom Metazoa; phylum Chordata; class Mammalia; order Chiroptera; family Vespertilionidae; genus Myotis; species Myotis nattereri. The sequence continues at coordinate 210,026,694 of NC_138077.1, read as the reverse complement.
CCAGATTCCTGTGTCGTCCTCAGAGCAAAGCAACGAGCTATCACTCACACCAATAAAAGCACAGATTAACCTTGAGCAAGACCTCAATTAGCTGCAAGGTCTTAACTCCATCATCAGCCTGGATGTGAGTGCGGAGGGGAGTGGGAACCACATCTGATTCCCAAAATGGTCTGTAATGTTGAAAAGTGGCCAGAAAGAGGCCGGAAACCCCTGCCTCCCTGCAGTGGTGTGCTGATAAATGCTTGACAACCAGCTCCAAAGGGGGAAAGCCCTGGACGGTAGCATCTGCCAATTGCCGTGGTGTAAATACTCCCCCCAGGGCCAATTGCAAACTGCCCACCTGACGTCAGCAGCAAAGGCCCAGCTGGTAAGAGTCTGCTGGGCACATCCCTGCTTTAAGTACGACCCTGGGCAAGTTGCCTCGTCTGTGAAGTGAGGGTTGAATGAGATAGGTGAGGAACCTTACCATCTAGAAGGGCCTGCCACAGGTTGGTGCGGGTAAAGTAAGGGTTTCTTTCTGCCACCCGAGGAACGCAGAGGAGTCCTGGTGCAAAGCTGGGAAATATCACCAGAGGATTTAGGGAGTGGCTGTCTTGTTTAACCATCTGGGCAGAGATGGTGTGAGTGGGTTTGAGGTGGGGGGGGGGCCCGGGGGGGGGAAGGTGTGGGGGGGCCGGCCAGAGAATGTAGGGATGAATTCCCACCCCCAGCCCGAGCCCCGAACAAAGTCTCGCCTACTGAGTGGTAGCAGATGGAGGGACAGTGTAGCACGACTTGGGCTCCCCAGGACAGGGACCAGGCTTGGTGGGTTCACCCTTGTATGCCTAGCCCCCGGCCCAGTGCACAGCGAGAAACAGCAGACATTTCATACATGTTTGCCAAATGAGTGAATGAATGAATGAGAGTCCTGTCCCAGTGGAGGGTGGCAGCCTCCTCCCCATCTCAGCCCACGCACACGCATGCCAGGCCGCCTCCGTGGTGGGTTAGCAGGCAGGCAGCCCCTGGGCCACTGGGAAAGTGCCTTGGGGACTGCGGATGGGCCTGTGAGAGCAGGTGAGAGACAGCCCTGTGATTAATCGCAGCAAATGCCCAGGAAATAAGTATCACACTGCCTGTGCCCTTCCCACCTCAGCCTCTTATATCCTTTCTGCAGGAAGAGGCCCTATTATTCAGTGCCCGTGGTGACAGCTAACGAGTGAATCGGTGCCTGGCGATTGCTCCTGGGGAAACCGGATGTAGTTCCTGGAGGCCGGCGGCGGGGAGGGGGGGGGGTTCTGCAGGGGCTGTGTGGGAGGAGGGGGGTCACTTTGGGGAGAAGTGGGGCGGGGTTGGGTATGGAGAAACTCCCTGCCCATCCTCCTGCTTCCCACCCACTGGGGAGCCCCACCCTCGGTGCGGTCACTCCCCAGGTTCTCATCTGATTGGCAATGCCCCACCATTGCTTGCCTTCCTGAGACAGAACCAGAACCGGTCCTTTCCAGAGCCTGCCCCCCAGGCCCTAAATCCTGGACCAAAATCCACCCTCCTAGGCTGGGGAGGTGGAAGCATGTGTACCAGTCACGGTGATCAGAGACCAGAGGGTGGACACCTCATTCTTTGCTGTTGTCCTGGCACATCATAGCCCCTCAATCAATATTCGTTGTATGAATAGGTGAATAAACAAAGTCATGACGACGTGGTTACAGAACAGAACGGGCAAGGTGTGCCCTTTTCAGCCATCTCTCTGCCTCATTCTGTTCCTGATTTTCCCAAGGGCACGCCACCTTTTTTCGTCGCAGCAGCAACGTAATTCACTGGCTCACACTCACTTCTAGTCTCTTGCTTCAAAGTGCTGCTTGGTTCTGCTTCCTTTCCTCCTGCTGTCAGAGTGTCACTCCCCTGAAGTCCTCTCCCCCCTCCAGATGGTGGGTGTCATAAGCAAATTGGCCCGTGTCCACTGACCTCCTGGCCTTCTGCATCCCTGCAGGCCCCCTGAGGTGCCCTTCATGGTCAGAATTCCAGATGCTGGACCAGGCCATGAGCCACTTAGAGGGCAAGCGGGCTTTCCTGTTGCCTTGGAACTTCATGGAGGAGCAAGTTTCTAGGGGCGAGGGCCACCAGCACTTTGTAGAGAATGGGAGCCATGAACTTGGTAAGAGTGAAAGGCCCAGTCCCAAGTTCTTCCCGAGGTCAGCAGGCTGCAGCAGCGCCAGCCCCGCTGTCTGCCACTCTGGCGGATCTGTCTCCTAATTATATCTGAATTATGCAAATCAATACCAGTGTCAATTTACGATTTCCTCCAACAAGTTGAGAACAGGCAAGAAGTGAAGACCTGGGGAGACGGAAACCCATCTAATTAGGAATGAGCTTCTCTGTTTTTCTCTTGGCAGAGGGAACAGAAGGCTATGTGACAACCCCAGGGAGGGGACGGCCCGGGGACTAAGCAGGCAGAGGGCAGACGGAGCAGGACGGTGGGATGTGGGCTGGAGGGCTTGGGAGGTTGGGGCCGTGCTGAGAGCGTGGTGGTGTAGCACCAATCACAGAACAAGCAAGTTATCTTGGAAATTCTCTCTCCACTAAGCAGCTTAAAGTCCCCCGAAGCTGGAAGTCGGAGACCCAGGGACACAGAGCAGGCAGTCTCTTCCCCCAGACATGGGCTAAGAAGGAAATAGTGAATGAATGAATGAATGAATGAATGAATGAATGAATGATACAGCTGCCGTCATTGGACCTTTGCTAGGTGCCTCTGTGAAGCTCTCTACCTCCGTGTTCTCTTTGAATCCTCAACACGCCGAGTTAGGCGCTTACATGACCCCATTTCAAAGATGAAGACAGTGAGGTCACAGAGGTCAAATGTCAAGCCCAGGGTCCCATGGCTGTAAGTAAGACGCTGGACACCAACTCTAGTGGTCCCACTGCACCCCACTGCTTCATTCATTCAGTGCACCTGAACGGGGGGCCATAGGCAGAGCATGGACAGGCAGGGAGTTGCTGGTGGAGGGATGGAAGAGGAGGCGAGGACTCCCGTCTGGAAGCCATGGGGGCCTGGGGCACAGGGACCCCTTCCTGCCGCCCCCGCGTGTGCGGAAAAGGCAGCAGCCTGAGCTCCCAGCACAGGAAGGCCAGCAAGGTCTGGCTCAAATCCCTTTGGAGTTTCTGCCCGAGCACCTCGTTGTGGCATCTTCTCCTGAGACAGAGCCCGGGACACACCTGACCAGCTCTTCGTGTGTTTAGTGAACAAACATTCTCTAAGCTGAGGGCCCAGCGTGAGGCGCTATAGCATAGCGGTGAGGAGCCCGGCCTCTGCAGGCAGACTGCCTCCGTCCGAGTCCCAGCTCTGCCCCTGGTAACCACCCGGCTTATGGCAGTTACTCCCCAGGGCTCAGTCTCCCCATTTCTAAAATGGGCCTGATGACGGTGCTTGATATATAGCAAATGTTCAATACGTGTCAGCTGTTGTGATTGCTCTGGACAGGGCACAGGGTCTCAAGATATATGAGACTCTGAGGAGCTCATACGCGTAAGGGATGGGGAAAAGATAGCGCTGCGGTAAGAAAGAAGGGTTAAGAAGGAAGTAATGGTGCGTGGTAAGTCAGGGAGGTGACTAGAGGGCCATGGGAGACCACGAAGATAGCACTTACCCTTGTCCGGCTCAGGGCGTCGAGGAAGCATGGGGCAGTCAGGGAAGGCTCCCTGTAGGTGGTGACACCAGGGCTGAGTCAGGAATGTTAAGTGGTGCTCACCAGGTGGACAAAAGTAGCCGCAATGGCTTTGCAGGACGCAGGCTCAGCCCGTGCAAAGGCCTAGGGGCATTCCGCAGATGGAGGTGGCAACTTAAGCTGGAGAGGTGGGCAGGGCCTTGTCTTCCTGAGGCCTTGAATGCCGGGCTAAGGGGTTGAGATTTCATCCCAGAAGTGCCAGGGAGACCCTGAAGAGGGACAAAATGAGCCCTGCACTTTGGAGAGGTTGCTCCGCCTCTGAGCGGAGGCTGGAGAAGAGGGGACGAGGCAGGAAGCTGAGTCCTGGAGCCCAAGCCCCACACTCCCAGCTCCCAGCTCCCAGCTCCCAGCCAGACTCCCTCCGCCTCCATGGGGGCTGCGGTGGGAGCCGGAGCTCAGCAGGACGGGAGAAGTTATTAATCGCTCCACGATGCCGCAGGCCATGGTCCATTTGCTGCTTTTCTTGGTCTGTTTTGAAACTGTGAAATGAGCCCTAGTCTTTAAGGCAGCCATAATAACCATCCCGCTTCTGACATTTAAATTACAGATGGCATTTTCAATTAAACAGGCGCGCTCAGCAGGTTTAATTTAGCTATCAGTTCTGGTCTGTTCTTTAAGTGCTTAAAAAAAAAAAAAAAAAAAAAAAAAAAGCCAGCAGTGAATTCTAGAGCTCTTTCCAGGAGAGGGAGGGTCTCCACGACATGACACCAACGCGAACCTACTGGCTCCCACGGGGACTCGCACACCCTCCTGTAAGCAGTCACACTCCGCTGAGTTCACCCGCATGCACACCCAGGGCCACACACACCCAGCCGCTTTGGCGTCATCGTTGCTGCAAGGGTGCAGAGGCTGTGCGTCTCCCTCTGATCAGAGAGACGCTAAGAGACTCTGCGCTCAGAAAGGCCTGGATCGAGGTCCATGCTCCACCACTAACGAGCTATGTGGCCTGGAGCAGCTTACGTAACCTTGCTGAGCCGCATTTTCGCAGCTGTCACACGAGAAGGAAGATGAGGCCCCGTTGGAATCATGTATTCATGTCCAGCACTGGTTCTGGCTGGTAGAAGTGCCCAGGAATCCTTGTGCCTTCCCTCTGTCCTGCCTTAGACTATGTCACCCCAATTCGGGATTGAAGCTCCCTCATTCAGGATTTCCAGTCCTGGGGTCTCTGGCTTGTTGGCATGGGGGGGTGGGGGGGTGCTGTCCGTGGTGCTGAACCACACCAACCAGTTCTGTTATCTATCTACTAGAGGCCCGGTGCACAAAAATTTGTGCACTGGGGGGGGGGGGGGGGGCGGCCTCAGCCCAGCCTGTGCCCTCTCGCAGTCTGGGACCCCTCGGGAAATAACGACCTGCTGGCTTAGGCCTGCTCCCGGGTGGCAGAGGGCAGGCCCAATCCCTAGGTGCAGCCCTTGGTCGGGCTCAGAGCAGGGCTGATTGGGGTGTTGGGGCGCCGCCCCCTGTCATGCACAGAGCAGGGCGGATTGGGAGGTTGTGATGCCACCCTCAGTCACGCTCAGGGTAGGGCCGATTGGGGGGTTGGGGCACCGCCCCCTGTCACACTCAAGGCAGGGTAGATGGGGAGGTTGTGGCACCACCCCCTGTCATGCACAGAGCAGGGCCGATCAGGGGGTTGAGGAGCTCCCCCCTGTCACTCACAGAGTAGGGCCGATAGGGGAGGTTATGGCTCTACCCCATCACACACAGAGCAGGGCCCGTGGGGTGGGGGTTGGGGCGCCGCCTTCTATCACCCACAGAGCAGGGCCAATCAGGGGGTTGGGGCACCGCCACTCTCACACTCAGGGCAGGGCCGATGGGGAGGTTATGGCTCTACCCCGTCACACACAGAGCAGGGCCGATCAGGGGGTTGGGGTGCCACACCCTGTCACACACAGAGCCACAGGGCAATCATGGGGTTGGGGAGCTCCCCCTATCAGGCACAGAGCAGGGCTGATCAGGGGGTTGGGGCGCCGCACCCTGTCACGAACAGAGCAGGGCCGATAGGGAGGTTGTGTCCCCGCCCCCTGTCACACACAGAGCAGCAGGGCGATCAGGGGGTTTGGGCGCTGCCCCCTGTCACACTGATCCCAGTGCCGGGAGGCCTCGTGGCTCCGCTGATCCCGGTCCTGGGAGGCATATTACCCTTTTACTATATAGGATAGAGGCCTGGTGCATGGGTTGGGGCTGGCTGGTTTGCCCTGAAGGGTGTCCTGGATCAGGGTGGGGGTCTCCACTGGGGTGCCTGGCCAGTCTGGGTGAGGGGCTGAGGGCTGTTTTCAGGCTGGTGAGTGACTGAAGCTCCCAACCGCTCCTTTTTTTCTTTTTTTTTTTATTCTGGGCCAGCTTTAGCTTGGAGGCTTGGTTCCAGCTCTTAGGCCTCTGCTGCTGAAAACAGATTTCAAACAATGTTGCGATCCTGCTGGCTGAAGCCCGACGGACTAAAGCAGGTTTCTGGGGTTCTGTTTAGCTTCTATATTTGTAACATAGTTGCTTAGAGTTGCAGCTCAGAGGCCTGCAGTGGCAGGCGGGGAACGTTGGAGTCCTCCGTCACTGAAGCAAGCAAGCCTCATGTTTGCTATAAGCTGCCTGGCTGCCGGCAGCCATCTTGGCTGGCAGTTAATTTGCATATTGCTCTGATTAGCCAATGGGAAGGGTAGCGGTCGTACGCCAATTACCATGTTTCTCTTTTATTAGATAGGACTAGAGGCCTGGTGCACAGATTCGTGCACCAGTGGAGTCCCTCGGTCTGGCCTGCGCCCTCGGGAGATGTCGGAGAGCCAATCCCCACAGGCCAGGCCGAGAGACCCCACCGGTGCATTAATCCGTGCACTGGGCCTCTAGTACGCATATAAGATCTTTGGTTAATCTCTTCTCTTTTTGGAGTGACCCACCTGTTGCAACTCCAGTGTGACTGGTTGAATGAGAAGGGACTGGGATCTTCTCTCACCTCTAAGAATGAGCTTCCCTTCTGAAATGCTCATCGACTAAGACTTTATGAAATGCTGACGGTGGGGTGGGAGGGAGAAGACTGCTTAGACCTGCCAGTAGGGAAGGGAAATCACATTGAAAGGGAGAGGAAGGTGACGTTATGCCCTTCTTGTGAAAAAGTCAGCCCTTAGATTCTGAGAATATGGGGTTCTCTTAACAGAAATAGGGTGGATGAACAGCTTGGAAAGAAAGGTTCTGAGTTGGATTATATATACAGTGGGGCCTTGACTTACGAGTGTCCCGACTAATGAGTTTTTCGAGATACGAGCTGTCTCTCGGCCGATTTTTTGCTTTGAGTTGCTAGCTAAAATTCGGGTTACGAGCCAGCTTCAGATACCCCACCGCTAGTTGGTGCAGTGAGCATCACAGTGATTTGGCATACGAGTAATTTGAGTTACGAGCTCTGTCACGGAAAGAATTAAACTCGTAAGTCAAGGCCCCACTGTATGTTGATTTTATTAATCTTTTTGCTGGACATAAGTAGGTGGATTGTTGGTTCCCAGGAAACTTCTCATTGAAAATACCCTTCATAGCTCACCCCTTTCTCTGGGGAATCCATTTTCTTTCCCCCACCTTCCCCTCACACCTACACATAAAGCAAAAATGCAGTCATGTGATTTGTCTGGAAGCAGCCATTCTCTTACTCGACCCTGTCTTCTTGACTTTTATCATGGAATAAGAAGAGCACTTGACTCATGGGGGACCTCTCTCGGTCTCCACAGTGATTGGATCTGGGATTGACACATGACTCAGCCTGAACCTACGAAATAAGGGTGTCCCAAAATTCACGCAAGAACTAATTCTGATAGAAAACACAGGTTTATAATTAAAAATTGTAAATTTTTTATTGATTCATAAAGTATACAGTGTAAGGTTATGTATGGAATAGGATATCGGGTAAATGGATTATCATGTCACGATAGCGAGCACCATTAACTACTGTTCTTGCCTGACCAGCTGCATTAAAGGGTGACGGCATTAGGAAGGTTGAGAAGACCTGTAATTAGAAAAGAGTATCAGAGTGGTTATTTCCATCCAATATGACTAGAACCATGACAGAGATAAGCACAGGATAGCCCTGGGCCCCAGGGGAGAGGACCTGGCACAGACAGGAAAAGGTATTACAAAGACTCTCCTGGAGTACATACCCTTGACCAGAATCGAACCTGGGACCCTTGAGTCCACAGGCCGATGCTTTAGTCACTGAGCCAAACCACTCAGGGCTCTTCTCCTCTCTTCTTTTCCCTAGAAGAAGGAAAGCGGAAAGGCAGAGGGTTTTGAATCCGTACCAAAAGGAGGGAAAAAGAACTCTACATGAACACAGCAGTCCAAGTAAGACCCCAGAGGCTTGAAATAGTGTACAACTTGGGGGATTCGGATGTGTTCCGACCATAAAGTGAAAGAAAGGATGGAAGGAGATGAGGTTGGAGAAAGGGGGGTTCCAGGCTGTCCTCACGTGGAAGTCATTACAAAGCCTCTCTCTCCCACACTCCCTCCTCACTCTCTTTCTCCCTTTCTCCAGGTCATCTATTTGCTTTCAGATAACCCCTCCATTGAAAATTGAAAACAATTCAGGCCTTCGTCAGGATGTTCACCTTTATCCTGAGAACAATAGGAAACCATTTGGCAGACTTAATTAGATGAGTGGTCAGAGCAGGTTTTCTTTTTAAGTTTATTCTCGTTGCTGCATTGAGAATGGTCTGAGACGGAATGGACAGGAAAGATTTGGACAGAGCAGTCAGGTGGTGATAGGTAAGAGAGATCACGGTGAACTGAAGTGGTGGGAGCAATAAGATTGAAGGAGTATTGGGCAGGTGTGGAGAGTATTTCCAAGGTAGAATTGATAGGGCTTGCTGATGGGTTGAATGATCTTTTACCCTCTCTGCATCCACCCCCTTGGGCTTTTAACTTTGAAGTGTCCTCTGCCTCTGCCTCCTGACTTGACCCTGTGCCTGGCTCTGGGGAATAGAGTGAAGCAGAGGTACAAGTATGGTGCTTCTAAGTCTACAGCTCGAGAGGCCTTGCTCTTTCCTGTGCTTCTGTCATCTCCATAAATAAATAAATAAATAAATAAATAAATGTAAAAAAAGAAAACATTTCATGGAGATACAGAAAGGTAGACACTTGCCCAAGGCTGCCAGGCTTGCTAATGGTACAAATCAGATTTGAACCCAGCTCCTGGCTGACTCCCTTTTAAGCACACTGACCCTCAAAGAGGAACATTCATTCCCTCCCCCAACGTGGCCTCAGTTCCGGCATCGGTCACTGGAAAGGTGCAGGGCAGGGGCTGCCTGGAGAGCAACCCCTAAACAGACCACGGCAGCAGCACCCCACTCTGTGGTGGGTGCAAAGTAAGATGTTCATCTTCTCCGCCCCCTCCCCCCCTCCCCGGCCCCACCTTGATCCCTGGGGCAGGTGGCCACCTGCTAGAGGGGTCAGAATCTCTCAGATGGGGTTGGAAGGTGGGGAGTATAATATGCAAAGGCAATTACAATATTATTACATGACTTGATATTTGGAGGAAATAAAACAGATACCCAGTGTTTCCATAGTGTAGAACAGAGAGAACCAACTTGGCCAAATTGTCCTGGACGCTGGGGTATTTTCTACATGGGGAAGGGCAGGAGGAGGGCAGGGGTGAGCTCCGCTCAATCAGAGGCCCAGAGCCCCCTTGCCCCCTCCTCAGGCCCCCAGGCCTCTCTCCCCGTCCAGGCCTCCAGCCCCTGCAGAACCCCAGCCTGGACCAGAAGCCCCCTCCCCAGAATCTCCCTGGGCCCAGCTCGTTAGCCCTGACAGCCTGCTCAGGCCCAGGAGGAGCTCCAGCTCAGGCTCCTCTTCCCTCCCTTCCCCACATCATTAGTGAGAGTGCAGCCTCTGCAGCTCCCAGGGCCCCTCCCTGGGGATCCCCGGGCAGGCAGAGGGCTGAAGGCTGGGATCTGGCCTGGGGGTGGGCTGGGGGAGCAGATGAAGCCATGAGGGAGGCAGAGCAAATCCGGGCAGAGCCCCTCACATCCTGCCCAGGACACTGGCCCGGTCAGTGAACACGAGCAATCACTGTCCACAGGGCCCTGGTTAGCTGAGAGCTTGCCCTGTGCCAAGCGCTGGGCCAAACACCCCCCGATCCCTCCAGGGCCTGTGAGGCGGGGACTCTGTGTTAGTTTTTTGTCCCAGCACCCAGTCCCCTTTCTCAGGGCCCCACAGCATCTGCCCCCTTCCCTCAGCCTTGCGGTTCTCACTGGGTGACTGGACCCCAGGCCTTACCCATCTGGGCATCGGCCATCCCTCTCACCACAGGCTCAGAGGTGGGCATGTGAGTCCCCTGGGTTTACTTCTGGAAAGACATAGATGTGGGCCTACCTGGCCTCTCCTGGGGGAGCCTGCCTGGGATGAAGCCACACAGAGACAAGGAGAAAAGCTGAGTTCTGAATCCACCCTTGGAGCCTCTGGACTGAGCTATACCTGAAAGAAACCCACCCTAGGCTTTTCTGTCCTGTGAGCCCCAAATTTGCTTTTTAATTAAACCACTTTGCACTGCATTTCTCTCATTGGTCAGTGACAGAGTGGCAACCAGAGTAGGGATTTTAGTAAACCCCATTTTCAGATGAGTAAACTGAGGCCCAGAGAGGTTAAGCTACTTGCCCCAAGTCACACAGCTACGGATGGGCAGAACCAGCGTCCAGAGTGAAAAGCTCCCAACCCCAACTTATTCCATCTAAGGTTCCCTGAGGGGCCAGGAGCCAGCGGACAGGGGACAGAAAGGAAACAGACTGCCCTGCTGACCATGTCCCCGTGTGGCCTCGGACAAGCAACAGCACTGCTCCGAGCCTCAGGCTTGGAACAGATGTCTTCCCCTGCGGGGTGCAGGGGCGCCCCTGGGGCAGGCAGGATGGCTGCCTCTTGTCCCCACCCCAGGGGACTGTGAGCAAGGGCTCCCCCAGCCAGGGGACAGAGGCCAAGGTGGCAGTCAGACACCCCGCCCCCCATACACACACTCCACCTGCTTTTCAATGTCTCCAAGACCAAATTCAATTTGGTCTAACTCCGCCGGCTCTGCAGTGCAGAATTCATCGGATGAGGAGCCTGCTTTTCAGGGAATAATTCATTTTTCCGGTGTTGGAGAGGAGAGTAATTGATCCAGGGGGCTGATGTCTCCCTCCCTCTCTCCCCCCCCCCCCAGGACCATCTGATTCCAAATGCAGCCCGAGACTGTTAGACCAAAGTCACAGCAATAAATAGGAGGGGGCTTCTGCTTTAATATATTGGATTATTCCACTCGGTGGTGACAAAAAACAAGATTTAATTCCCCGAGAAGGCCAGCCGAGAAAAATCATTTCCCTTCCTGCTTCTCCCTATATTTTTTTCTTTAGGTTTTTTTTTTTCAGAGACATCTTTGTCTTTATGGCTTGGAGGGCCTGGCGGCAGCCTTCACTACCAGAGGCTCCCCTGCACCTGCCCGCCTGGCTAGGGCCTTCCTCCGCCGTCCCAGAGAAGATCTGGGACCCCCTGCACCCAGCCCCCTCAACCCTGGGTCCCTGAGGACAGAGACTTCCATTTGAATTTAGATGCCACTTCGGTGCTTAGTACATGGATGAATTATGACCATAAGCCCTGGGAAAAGGCCAGTGAGGACCACAGCTGTGACTGGCAGGGAGCCTCCTGGGCTAGGGAGGTAATTTAGCATCCTACCCTTCCTCAGGTCGAGCGTCCACTCACTGCCTCCTCCGAGAAGCTTTCCCTGATTGTGGTCCAGGTTAGATACCCCTCCTTTGGGCTCCCCTACTACAGGGGCTCCCCTGTCCCAGTCCTTGTACTATGGGACTGTCGTTGCCCGACTTGTTCCTTGTATTTATTTAACAAACTCATATACAGCACTTTCTATGTGCAGGCCCCCATCTAAGTGCTTTACAAATATTGGCTCGTTTGATCCGCATAACAACCCTGTAAGGTAGCAACTGTGATCGGCCCCATTTTGCAGACGAGGAAACTGAGACACTTCCTGGTTAAGTGACTTGGTCACGGTCACACAGGCAGGGACTTCAGACCTGTCTCCCCCTTTAGCCTGTGAGCTCCCAGGGGATAAGGACCTCGTTCGCTCACTGTTGCATCCTGGGAGCCAGCAAGGTGCCTGGCGCGCAGAGGCGCTCAGCACACGCGTGGCACTAGGTGCTTGCACATATGAACCGCAGGTCTGCCGCTGAGGCTCAGCTTAAAATCCCACTGGTTCCCCTAAACACTGCGGCCCTTGCCCTCCACCAACCCTGCCTCCCACAGGACAGGACTCCCCGTGAGAGTCACCTCCTGTGGGGAAGCCCACGGGTGTGGGGAGAACTCCAAGTCTCGGGTGGATTTCAGCCTTGCCTAGCGGTGTGACCTGGGGCGAAACTGCACTTCTCTGAGCCTCGGTTTGGCCACATGGGGATGAGAGTAGTACTTAAGTGTGCTGGGAAAATGAAATAAAACCATGTTTGGCCTGGCCGGTGTGGCTCAGTCTTTGAGCATCGACCTATGAACCAGGAGGTCCCGGTTCGATTCCAGGTCAGGGCACATGCCTGGGTTGCGGGCTCGATCCCCAGTGTGGGGCGTGCAAGAGGTAGCCAATCAGTGAGTCCTTCTCATCATTGATGTTTCTCTCTCTCTCTCTCTCTCTCTCTCTCTCTCTCTCTCTCTCTCTCCCTCTCCCTTCCTCTCTGAAATCAATACAAATATATCCATAAATAAATAAATAGATCCATGTTTGAGCAGTGCTTTGACACACCTTGCCCGTAGTGAGCACACAGTAGGTGTAAAATAGCGTGGGTGATAAAATGTGGACGATGGGGCTACTTTTGCCAGGCTCTGAAGATAACGAAGTACATGTAGCAAGCTCTGAGACGTGGATGGAAGGGTGGATTTTTCTTAACAGTAGAGGCGAGATGGGCGAGTTGCCGAGAATTACCAAGAAGGACTTTGTAAATCACCCCCAATCCATTTCCTCCTGGGAGTTACCGAGCGGTGGGAGAGTCTGAAACAGGGACTTACTGGACCGGAAACGGCACTTGACGGGCGTTCCATTCATCAGCCCAGCGCGTGATGAACGCCTTTCACGGGCAGGAAGCGACATGGATTCAGGGAGGAGCACAGCTCTGGGGCCTCTCAGACCCAGGCCCCGGCCCAGCTAGCTCTGCAGGTCACAGCTTTGTGACCTTGACCACTGGACCTTCCTCTCAGAGTCTTCGCTTCCTCTTCCATAAATTGAGTGACAAACTGAACCCTCCCCAGGGGCTGCTGTGGGCGGTCGATGACATAACGTAGCCGGGATAAGAGAGGAACAAATGTTAGCTCCCCCAGCCCCGCAGCAGTCAGCCCGTCCATTCGCCTCCGATCTGTGCAGAAAGCCCCGTAGGTGCTGGGAGCTGTCTGGGAACCGTGGGCACTTTAGCTCCTCGGGACAGCAGAGCAGGTTGGCAGGTGGGGCTGCAGGTCCCATTTTGCAGCTGGGACAAGGGACAAAGCCAGGTGAAACCCAAGTGTTTCTGTCTCCAGATCCATGCTCTTAACCCTGGACATGTAGCTTCCCTGATTCCTAGGAGAGGAAGGGAGGAGGGGGAGCAAGTGGGGAGGAGGTTGGAGACTTCTACATGCAGGGTCAGAGGTGACCCTGGAATGGAGCCAATGAGGCAGAGAGAGGCCACAGGGACATCCCCTGAGGGAAGGAATGCAGGGGAGGATGCAGGTGGCCTGGGATGGGGATGGGTGAGGTCAGGGGCTTCAGGGAGCAGGTGCCCAGTAGTGCAGGGGTCCAGGAATTCCCCTGGAGCCCCCTCCATGTCTCACAAACATCACCTGGGTGGGCGGTTCCATGACCTGCACATCCCCCTCCTTGACTCCGGCCCCTCCCTCTCCCAGGCAGTTCTTCCTCACATCTAACTGGGATCTTTCCTGCTGCATCCCCGGTGGGCCCCGGGCCTGCCTACCCGATCTGCAGAGCTCCTGGCTCTGGGCACTAATCCTCCTGGCAGTTCATTTGTTGGAGGAGAATGAATACCATCTCATCTTAATCTTCCTCATTATTCTCCTCATTCAGCAGAGTCAACACAAGATTAGGTCTAATTTATGGTGTAAAAAAAATAGCAAAGCCATTACTCACCAGGAGATCAGGATTGGATCTGCCTGGGTGGCCGGTGTTCATTGCAGGCCTGGGGCTCTGCCTAAGCGGGACAGACTGGGGGTTTCAGGACCCAGACCCACGTATGGTTAGATCCCTGGAGACCACCCACCCTTCCTTGTCTGATAGGACTTAGACCTCAAAGGACCCAGCCTCCTAAATGTTTCTCGGGAGCCTGTGGTGTAAGAGCGGCCCCAGAGCACGGCAAGGGGCCCAGCCTCTTCAGACCCAGACTTAGCCTCAAGCAATGGAAAGAAAACAGGCTTTGGGTTCAAATTCAGCCCTCTGAAGCCCCCAGCCCTGGGAAGAACTGGGTAGAACCAGCCCACTCTGGGTACTGCCTTGACGATGCTGCCACCTAGTGGTGTGGAGAGGAACTGCTCCTCTAGGTCCACAACTACAAACGTACCATACATACAAAAATCCAGATTTACAAAGTGAATGAATCAGAACGAGGAAAGGGGACTTTTTTCTTTTTTTATTGATTTTTTAAGAGATAAGGGGGGGGAGAGAGAGAGAAACATCGACTTGTTGTTTCTCGTATTTCTGCATTCATTCATGCTTGTATGTGCCCTGACCTGGATCGAACCCAAAATCTCCGTGTATGGGCACGTCGCTCTAACCAACTGAGCTGCACAGCCAGGGCCGAAAGGGGAATTTTTCTACTGCAAAATGGTTAGAGGGCTCCACCAAGAAATCGAAAAGAAAATTCATCTCAGGCCCTGACCCCTTAACACAAGGTGGCCCATGAACGCTCAGCACCTCCCCCTCCTCCTGGCCAAGAATATGCACAGAAGCCCTAACGCCCACAGTCCTTGCCACCTCCAGCTCTTTTCACTCCTCCTAACTGCTGCCCCTGCTCGGCCCCCTGGCATGTGCCCCTCTTTGATCACGTACCATGGCGAAGTGGCTAGGACTGGAGCTGGAGACCCAGCCTCAACTACTTACTCATTGGATGGCCCTGGGTCACTTGCCCAACCTCTCCAGAATGGAGCCCGTGAGGCTGAGACAGGCCCCAGGGACATCCCCCGAGGGAAGGGATGCAGGGGAGGGTGCCGGTGGCCTGGGATGGAGATGGTGAGATCAGGGGCCTCAGTGAGGCCCTCTCTGTGTCTTTGCTCTTTCCCCTAAAAAATAAGGATATCTGTGTCTACCAGAGAGGGCTGTGGAGCAGCTTAAATGGGCTGCTGTGCTTAGCACAGGAATTGGCACCTGTAGGGCCTCAGCAAATGCCTGTCATCGTCGCCATCATCCTCGTCTTCATCATGGTTCATCCTGCTACTCTTGGGGAATTTGGTTTCATCAACTAGACTGTCAGCTGCTGGTCTCTAACACCCTGTCCCAGCTCCTTCCTGTTATACAAAAGAAGGTTTTTCTGTAGAGGACACTGATAACATATCTGCTTCCCATAGCATTTATACCTTATATGTCAGAGCACACAGTAGGTGCTCAGGAAACTCTCAGAATTGCCTGCCTACATGTCCAACCTCGTGTCCAACCATTCCCCCCCATTTGCTCACTGAGCTGCAGCCACGTTGGCTGCCTTTCTGGTCTGTAAGTCAGTCCATTCCCACCTCAGGGCCTTTGCACTCACTGCTCCTGCAATGCTCTCCCCCCAGTTATCTGCACGGCTGGTTTCTCCTTAGCTCTCAAACGTCACTTCCTCAGAGAGGTCCTCCCTGGTCACCTTGACCAAAAGAGCACCCCCATCCTCCCGCTCTACTTTGCTTCCTACCCTGTGGAGGTCAAGAGCCGAAAAGAATTCCAGTTCTGCTCTTAGCTGTGCTTCAGTTCTCTCATCTGTCAAAACTGGAAGTAATAACAGCTCCCACTTCCTAAGGCTATTGTGAATTAATGTGCCTAAAGCTCTTAGCAGAGCGCCTGTCGTGGACATTAAGTGCTACACCAGGTTAGTGGTTTTCTTTTTCATTCATTTAACCTCTTGTGTTTAGTGTCTCCACCTAGACTGTGTATTCCAGGAGGGCAGCGTCCTTGTCTGTTTTATCTCTGCCTGACAGGTAGATGGTGCTCAGTAAATATTGATTAACTAGAAAGGGGACATGCAGGCCGCTCTCCTTAGCCAGTGCTCACAGGCCATTGAGCTATGTGGCTGGCTATAGCCTGTCTGCTCTCTCTGGCTTGGACACTCCAGTGTCCGGAAGGCCCTGAGGCGCCCCCTGCTGGACAGCGTGTAGGTTTCCCTTGAAGGAAGCTGGTATCCGCAGTCCTATAACTGTACGCTCCTGGGGGGTCCACTCTGCCCTGTAGAGCAGGGACGATGAAGTTGAGGGGTTAGCAAGCCCTTTGGAGCAAGATGCGCCTGGATTAGAACTTGTGCGTCTCCGATTACTCTGTGTGTCATTTGCCAGGAAAGTCTCTCACCCCCAGTCTTGTCATGTGAAGAAGGGGGATGGCAATACCCTCGCCCCCTTCCCCACCTCCTGCTAGGGTTCAGGGCTGGTGTGACAGGACGCCCCCTGGGCACAGTGAGCCTCGCAGGCCCAGCTTCCCCCTCCCTCCCAGCGTCAGCCCTCTGACAACTCAGGGGCAGCTGTCTTGCCTTCCCAAGCTAAGCACCACCAGTCTATCCAATGGGCCCTCCAGTGACAGGTGCTCAGGGACGGTGGGTCTAGACCACCCCAATATCTGAGCCCCTCAGCGCTCCTCTGCGGGCTCTGGGGAAAGAATCTGGTCTCTGGGCTTCTGGATCTTTCCTCTGAGAGCAGGCAGTTGGCTGGGGGTGGCCTTGCTGGACTTGCACCCTCTTACTCACTCCACCCCCCGCCCTGGCTTTGCTGTCTCCCCGTCAAAGCCCCAGAGACCAGGTTCCCTGGGCCCTCACTTCACAATTGTTTCCGGCCCTCAGCGGTGCCCTTGGCTTTGACTGCTGGCCACATACACTGCAACTCCCAGAACCCCAGACACCACCTGGCCTCTTTCCTGAATCCCCACAGGGGAGCTCCCCCACCTGCAGCACCTTCCACACACCCCACATCCCTGCCCTGACATCCAGTCCTCACAGGCACCAGGACCCGGATCCCAGCCTCTCAGGCCCACTGATCGCTCTGTCCAGACTCCACCCACAGCCCCAAGGAGTCCTCTCCCAGCTCATCCCCACCTGGCTCCCCACCTGCCCATCCTAGTTAGTCCCTCACCCCAAAGCTTCCCAGGTTACTCCTCTACTTGAGCCTGGGAGCTCATGGGCTGGCCCTCTTCCTCCGTGAATCCTCATCAAACTGGGCCCCCAGCGCAAGGCACTGCTTCCCCTGCCGACTGGCAACTCAGGTGGGTGTGGACGGTGCCCTCCCCACCGGACTGTGCAGTCTCCTAGGAAGGACTGGGAGCAGGGGCTGGGCCTCCGCCTTCAGATGGAGCATGTCCCCAGAGCAGGGGGTAGGCCTCCACCCTTAGACTGGAGACTCCCTTCCCGGGTCCCCCTCCTCAGTGTAGCCAGGACGATACCTCTTCCTGGGACGGGGAGTGTCTTGTTCACCCTGTCACTTCGGGACCCTACACAGGGCCTGTCCATGATGGGGACTTCAGGAATCATGAGTGCATGCATGAGCCCCAGCTTAAACCCTGCAATCCCACCTGACTAGCAGGGGGCATCATGGCTCAGAATCAAAGGAAAGCTGGAGGGGCACAGGGGTTTTATTGGTCCCCACGTCGGAGAGAGCAGATGTCTCAGGACCCGCCCTGGCCCAGGACCAGCAGCTGAGAGTCCTGGGGAGGGGCTGGTTGGAGAGCTGCTGGTGAGGCCAGAGCCTGACCTCTGCTGGCACAGAACCGGGCACCACACCCTAACCCCCTTCCCTCAAACAAGTGCCAGGGGCCAGCCCCTGGGCCAGGCTTAGAAAGTGACCTGTGAGACCAGATGCTAAGGACTCCTGTGCAATTCAATAGCAGGGCAGGGAGGACAGTGAAGTGGGCGTGAGCTGAAGAGGGATGCCAAGCTGGCCTTCCTGTGGTCCCCACCCTCACCTCCCCACCCCCCAGCCCAGGCCATGGGCATCCCTATATGAGGTGTTGCCATCACCCACCAACCTGCCTTCAGAAGGAAATGAGAATGGGGATCGAGAAAGGCCTGGAGCGTGGCCCCACACACAGAGCCCCCCCTCATTCCGGCCTCTGGGCAGCTTGGGTGTCAGTCAGGCGCCAGGCCCAGCTCCCCACTCCTGGGCCTCACAATCCCAGCCTTTGTCCACCGGCCCAGGCCTGGCTGGCTCTGCCCCGGCCCAATGGGCCCTGGAAACCAAAGCAGCTGGAGCCCCACCAAGTATTTTTCCAGGCTGAGCCAGGGGCCTCGGGAGACAGGGAAGGGTGCAAAGGAAGGGGGGTTTATTCATCCATTCGTTCATTTCTTCCTCGAACAAGTAATGTTTATTGAAAGTCCACTTTACGGCAGGCACTGTGCTAGAGGTGGGGGATTCCGCGGTGGGCCCGGTCCAGGCCCAAGCCTTCACCCATCTTATTTTCCAGGTGCAAACATATGCCAGCAAAACCCTTCTCTACCTGCGTGGGGGCTGGGCTTGGAGCGGGGCGGGAGAGGAGTGCGTGGGGAGGGGAAGGGGAGGTGCTACCACTAAGGCGTGTCTACCCCAGGCCTCTGCCCCTGCAGGGCAGCTGGGGGAGCGGGAGGAGGGGTCACTCAGGGCTCCACCCACACGCTGCTGTTGGTCACCCGGGCCCCGAACCAGCCCTTCCAGTAGACGGAGTCCTGTCCCGCGTGCTCGAACCGGACGAAGCGAACGCCGGGCCCGTAGTCGGTGAAAGTGTGGGAGATCTGGGGCGGGAGAGGAAGGGTCAGACACCCGGCGCACTAACTCGCCTCCAGCCCCAACACGATTTCTCAGCCCCAGGCCCTCTCCCAGCCCGTGGGCCCTTCCGCCCCGCCCACGGGGCGTGGTTTCCACAAGCCCCGCCCTCCGCCTCCCGGTCCGGCCTCGCCGCCCCAGCGCCTCCAGGTTCACCTCGATCCAGCCTCCGTCGTCGCTGTCCGGCGGCACGGCCACCTGCCCGCTGCTGAACTCGGCCAGCACGTCTTCGTGCTCCGACAGCAGCTTCACCGTGAGCTCATACAGGCAGCCGGCGTCGCTGCGCCCCGAGTACCTGCCGGGGAGGGAGCGAGCGGCCGGCCTCAGCCGGGGGGCGGGGCCTTCGGAGTGCCCCCATTTTACAGATAAGGAAACTGAGGTCAGAGAGAGAAAGTAACTTTTCCAAGGTCCAAACCCAAGGACTAAAATCCAGGTTGGCCAGACTCAACCTTGGGCCCAAAGCCAGCCCGCCAAGACATGTTTCGTTTGGACTGTAGATGGATTAAAACCAAAAAAAAAAAAAAAATTTTTTTTTTTTTTGCCAACATTTAAACTCAGGAGGAAATGTCACCCTCTCCTGGAGACCCGGCCCACATGGCCACAACCACTAGCGTGGGGAGGCAGTGGCCCTGAAGCAGGGTAGTGACTTTAGTCCCCTCCTCACCACCCCACGCCCACCCCACCCCCACCCCTTAAGTCCCCCAGGGCGGCTCACCAGTCCTTGACCACAATGGCCGGCTGAGTGGTGTCCAGCAGCTCCTCCCAGTAGCCCTCAGCCTGCAGGTCGATGACCTGCGCTTTGCGACACCACCTGGGGAAAGTGAGTTAGGAGGAGTGGAGGCCCCTCTCCCCCTTCCCGCCCACCCCCCTTATCCTTACTCGAAGGAGGAGGCGAAGAACTTCTTGACGCTCTCGTCGTGGACGAATTCCATCCCACAGTCTCCGGGCAGCTCCTCCACCCTCCAGCCGTCCCCGCCGTGCTCCACGTCGCACCAGCCCTCCAAGTCCTCTGCGGGAACAGGACAGCCCCACCCTCGTCACCCGGGCCCCGGGGAGGGTGTGACAGCGCTGGCTCTTGCCCCTGAATCAGGTGCTGGGCCAACTGGTACAGTGGGGTTGGATGGCAGGCACTTCCTGTTTGTCCCAGATTCTCTCTCCCCCCTGGGAGGGTCGTGGAAGAACCTGGGAAAGAGCCCCCCGGGAGCAGAGTTTATCGGGGCTCTTCTGTGCTGGGCATTGTGCCTCGCGCTTTATCTCAGCGAACCCTCCGGGCAGGCGGGCATTGGATGGGGCCCATTTTCCGGAGGAGCAAACTGAGCCCCCCAGCCACAGGCGCCTACATAGCCTGACCCTCACCTTCCCCGCACGGGTTTCGCAGCAAGTTGCGCCGCCTCTTGCTCAGGAAGTAGAACTGCTGCCAGTGGTCACGCTCGTCCTCGGAGCCGCCCTCCGGCACCAGCCCCTCCTGCTGGCACTTGAGCAGCCACAGGGGGGCGCCGTCCACCAGCTCCTTCCAGCGCAGGCACACCAGGCGGCAGGCCTGCACCAGCTCGGCGGCCGGCAGCTCGGCCAGCACGCGCAGCAGCAGCGGCTCGGGCAGCTCGTCCAGGTACGCCGTCTCCTCCTCCTCCCCGCCGCTCGCCTCCGGGAGGCACACGCACCCCTCCTCCTGCTGCTCATCCGAGCTCGCCTCCTCGGGCTGGCCCATGCTCTCTGCGGGGATGAAGGGGCGAGGAGGTGGTGACTCCCCCCTAGACTGTCCCCTTGCACGCCCCAGAACCCAGATGTGGCAGGTATCCGCCCCCACCCACCCTCGGACAATCGGCAGCTGGGGCCAGAGATCCTGAGACCAGAAACGGGTGCCCAGTGGAGGAGCTCGCTGGGGACCTCCCTGGGGACCAGGGCCACAGGCCAGCATCAAGTACAAAGAGCCGCCTCAGAGGCCTGTTTCCCCTGCAGAGCCAGTACACCCCATGCCTGCGCAGATGACAGCAACTGATACGATGAACAGGATTGCCTCACGTTTCACTTTCACATATGAACTTCTTTAATCCTTCCAACCACCCTCTGAGAGGCCTGCTCCTGTCACCTCCTCAGGGAAGCCCTCTTGGATTTACCCCCTGATATATCCTCTCACCCCCAGAGTTCCAGTCCTTTCCAGGTTTTGTCCTAGTGTGTGATGGTTTATAAAACACCTTAGACTGAGGACATGAGGGCAGGAACAAGGTCTGGGAAACTCACTGCTTCATCCCCAGTGCCTGGCATCTGGCACACTGTCAGCAGCTAATGTTTATTGGGCACTTAGCAAGTAAGTATAGGCCCTTTTTGAGCATTTTAAGTTCATTTACTCTTTTTTAAAAATATATTTTTTTATTGATTTCAGAGAGGAAGGGAGAGGGAGAGAGAGTTAGAAACCTCAGTGATGAGAGAGAATCGTGGACTGGCTGCCTCCTGCACGCCCCCTACTGGGGATCTAGCCTGCAACCCGGACATGTGCCCTTGACTGGAATCCAACCCGGGACCCTTTAGTCCGCAGGCTGACGCTCTATCCACTGAGCCAAACCGGCCAGGGCCATTTACTCTTTATAGCCCCAAGCATCTCTGAGGTTTTTTCCTATTGTTGTCCCAGATTCACTGCAGAGGAACCTCTGGCACAGAGAAGTGAAACAGCTGAGGGCCACACTGTGGTTGGAGCCTGGATTTGAAGCCAGGCAGCCTGGCCCCAGAGCAACCTTAAACCATCACACATCAAAAACATAATTCATTGAATTAGGAGGCACTATCTTGATTTTGATTCTGTAGGTGAAATTGCTCAGGCTCAGAGATGTGAAGTAACTTGCCAATGGTCACCCTGCTAGTATTAGGGAGGGGACATTGGAATCCGAGGCCCGAGGGGAAGGGGACAGGAATCTTTGAATTGGGAATGGGGGCAGGGGGGCTCATTAAAAGAGATCATGTGAGTGTGAGTGTGTGTGTCAAACAGGGAGATGTAATAAGTGTTTGGGATAGGAAGGTTTTTCTCACTTTGGCCCTCGGTTTCCTCGTCTATAAAATGGGGATGCCAGGCCATTCAGACAGTGTTGATGTTCAAGCCCCCTGAGGAGAGGCAAGGGCATTCTCGGTGGACAGATCTCAGGAGCTGCAGGCTGGACTATCTCCGGGATCCCAGCCGGCCCCAGCCAGGCCATTGAAGCCTTGAGTAAGCAGATACCAAGTGCCCAGTGTCTCTGGAGGAGGGAGAGACAGTGGGGAGGAAATGGGGCCACTCTGGGTGGGGGCGGCCACAGCTTTCCGACTTAGGATGGGGGGTTCCTAAGGGCTGAACCCTGAAAAGCTAAGGTGCCATGCACTGGGGGAGGGAACAGGCAGGGCCTGGACCCGAGACTGGGTGTTGCCCAGCCTACCAGCCCTCTACCTCCTCACATGCAGAATTTTCCCCCTCCCCACAGTCAGACCCTTGATAACTGAATCAGGGTTTACCTCTTCAGAGCTCAGAGCACACAGTGAGTCCTCCGTAGATCTTATTTAGTGAATCTTATTATTCCCTTCATTATTAGTTTTTTGTTTGTTGTTTTTTTGCCACATCTTTATGACATGGGGCTTTACCGCCTTCCTTTTGGCGAAGAGGAAAACTAAAGCCCAGAGACACTTCCTGGGTTTGCCCAGGTCACACTGCAGAAGAGTGGTCAGTCAGAGAGGAAAATGCCAGGCCCTGAAGCCATATCACCTGCCCATCCTGCTGCCCACAGCTCTCTGGGGAGCAGGGCCCAGTGTCCTCACCTCTCCACCCCTGCCCTGGCCCTGGTGGACACCTGATGCTCCCCGGAAAGGTGCACCTCGCCCAGTCCCCTCTCCTGGCCCCAGGCCTGGCACTTGAGGCCCCAGATCTGATTACGGCCCCCCATCCCCCGCTCGGGCACACACAACTCCCCACATTGTTGCTGTCGGAAAGTTATCTGGGCCCTGGAAACTGCCTCCAAGGCTGATTCATGCACCTGGATTGGGCCCTGGAGTCCAGGGAATAGCTGGGCCCTGAGAAAAAGCAGGAGCCATTCTGGGGCCCCGTAAAGGGTGTGGCGAGGGGGCCGGAGGATTGGGAGTGGGAGCTGAAGGCGCTGGGATTTTCAGGGCTGGGAGGCGGGGCCTGGGCGACCTGAGCAGGCATCAGTCTGTTTCCCATGGCCTCCCCCAAGCAGTGCCCACTCTCAGATGGGCCTGCTGAGGAAGGGGTTGGGGGTGGGGGGGCGCGGAGGAGTCTGCTCGCTCCCACCCTGACTCAGCGGGCAACCCCTCCAGGCCCAGCCAGCTCAAAGCATGAGGAGGGGGGGTCTTGGTGCCAGACAAGATGACTGGGCAGTCTCAGAAGGCCCTGAGCATTGGCAAGAGCTGGTGCTCCAACCTCCCTCACCGCTGGCCTGGTCCCCAATGGGCAACTGGCCACCCAGATGAAGGGTGGCCCCTCCAGACAAGGGAACCCAGGAGGAAGGCTGGGATGGGGTGGGGAGAGGCTGATAACCCCCAAGAAATCCATGGGGATTCAGGCAGCTCACCGGCCAGAGCTGGCAAATGGAAGAAGTTGACGGAAGAAGAGGGCTTGCAGCCTCCTGCATCCCAGATGCGTCCCAGGCTCCAGCCCTATGGACCTCGGAAAGCCGGAGGTGGGAACGTGGGATTTCGCCTCTGCTGTCTCCTGGGTAAATGGGACCAGGAGTCCTCCCTCCCTGCTGTCACCTCTCGAGGCCTCCATCCAAACCAAGGTACCAGACAGAGGACTGCATTCTAGAGACGGTCTCAAGGACTTTCTTAGGTAAAAGTTTGCGGCGCTGGGTTTGGGCTGCCCACCTCCCCACCGCTACCCCGCATCTCTCCAGCGCTCTCCCGCCGGACCCGCTCTCCCCTCCCAGACTGAGCGCGTGGGCCCGGCTACCTGGGTCCCCGTCTCCGTCCATCGCTGCGGAGGGCGATCCCGAGGGAAGGAGAAGCCGGAGCGCTGCGGGGCTGCCCGAGTCCCGCGGCGTTGGCAAGGCTGGGTGCTGCCCGCGTCTGGGTCGGCCCCGGCCCGCCGCGCCTCTTAAAGGCCCCCGCCTCCGCCCCCGCCCCTCCCGCCCCGCCTTTGGCCCCGCGCCCGGTCGCCCCGCAATCCGGAGCGGGCGGCGGAGGCCTGAGGCTGCAGGTTCCTCGGCGGACCCAGGGGGCCGAGAAAGGTCAGGAGTCAGTTTTGTGTGTGTGTGTGTGTGTTTTAATGGGGGAGCGGGGGTCCGATCTGAGGCTTCTCCCCGCTCCCTCCGGGGTGGCTGCTGGGAGGAGGAGGCAGAGGGCAGGGAGTCTAGGTCATGCGGAGGGTGCGGGGCGGGCGGCCCAGGCAAAGGGGAGGGGCAGAGGCTCCTCCCGGCACCCCCCAACCCGGGTAATTTTCCTATTTCCCGATGGGGGGCGCGTCCCGGGCCCCACGCACCACGTCGCGGCTCGGCGTGGAGAGGAAAGCGGGCGGCGAAGGGGGGCCGGGGGCGGGGCCAGGCGGGCGGGGGCGGGGCCAGGCGGGCGGGGGCGGGGCCGCATCCCCGGGAACGCGAGCAGCAGCCGGCTCAGCTCCGAGCGGGACAGCGCGGCGTCGGCCGAGTGCAGGTGACCCGCGGGAGTGGGCGCGGGGGCGCAGGCGGCCGGGGGCCTGGCGGGGGGCTCGGCGGCTCCCGGCCCCGCAGCTGTGCGCCCAGGAGGCCGGCGCGGACGAGTCCCAGGCTGCTCGCGGGAACTACGTGGCGCGGCCTCCTGCGGCGGTGCGAGCGGAAACCGGAGCTGGGGTCTGGCGTAGGGGTCCGAGCCCCGACTTTGGGGGACATTTTAAAGTCGCCACGAGGAATGGGAGGGTGAAGACACGCTAGGGAGCCTGGGGCTGGAGCCCAGCCACGGGCATGCGGGTGCGAGTGGGGGGGTAGGGAAGGTCTTTGCATTGCCCACCCTTCTCCAGGCCCAACTGGGCAGGTCATTTCCATTTCGGCCTTGAGAAAGTCGCGTGAGCCCTTTGGACCTCGGGCGGAGACAATCGTTACTCCTGCCCCCCGACATCGCCCTCCCCCCTCGGAGGACAGGGGAGAGAATGGAGAAGGCAGCGCACCGGCTGGAGTGCTCTGCGGGGCTGCGCGCCGTTACCCACTCTAACAACCGGCCTCTTGGAAAAGGCTGACTCTAGAATCAGAGAAGGCTCGGCCTCCTTCCCTCTGCTCCTGTCTTTGTGACTTTGGGCAGATCCGGCCACCTGGCCACCTCTCCGCAGGCCTCCCTAGCCTAGAGGCTGTTGGGAGGTGCCAGTTAAAAACAACACAACACTCACCTTGTACTGAGCTTCTGCTGTGTCACAGGCTCCTTGGACCTCCCAGGGGGTGGCAGGTGCTGTTCCTGGCCCCTGGCTACCGAGTTGGACACTGAGGCCCAGAGAGGCCCAGGGACTTTCCCGAGACTGTAAACCCGGGCTGGGGACCTCCGCCAGCACGGGGGGCTGCAAATACCAGGCCCAGGGAGAGGGTCTGTAGCCTCGCTTTTCAATAGCCACAGGAGTGTCCGGGAGCCGGGAGCCATGGCGGTGGAGAACATCAACGAGCTGCCAGAAAACATCCTTCTGGAGCTGTTCACCCACGTGCCCGCCCGCCAGCTGCTGCTGCGCTGCCGCTTGGTCTGCAGCCTCTGGCGGGACCTCATAGACCTCGCGACCCTCTGGAAGCGCAAATGCCTGCGTGAGGGCTTCATCACCGAGGACTGGGGCCAGCCTGTGGCCGACTGGAAGATCTTCTACTTCCTACGAAGCCTCCACAGGAACCTCCTGCACAACCCGTGTGCCGAAGGTGGGGTGCAGAGTGGGTCTGGCGTGCCCCCAACACAAACACTGTCAGGATACTAGCTAACATTTATTAAGCACTTATTATGAGCTAGGTACTTTGAATGGCCTAACAACTTTAATCCTCTCACAATAATCCTAAAAGGTAGGTAGGTGCTGGTAGTGTACCCATTTTTCAGATGAGCAAACAGATGAGGCCAAGAGTGGCATTTCTTCTTCCACCCTTAAACTGATATCCCCAGTGACCTTTCCTAGGAGAAGGAATGTTGATTAGTTGGGATTAACTATGCCCCAGGCACAAGACCAGGAAGTCAGCTGTTTTGTTGGCCCTAGTTCCCAGACTCCAGGGCTAGGCCTACTAGGACTGTCCCAGAGGTCAAAGGACTTTGCTTGTGGAAGAATAAGAAGTCCAGTCTTCTTTCCAGCACACTTCAGCCACTTCCAGCACTTCCTTGTTCCCTCCCTATGTTAACTCGTCAGCTAGACACTGGGATAGGAGAGGATGGGAGCCTCATTCTCCATTATGTGGCCAAATTCTGGAGCAAAATGATAAAACAGCTCCAAGCTCTCTAGGACTTTCAGATGCCTGCCTCATGTGACTCCCCAACAGCCATGTTCTTCACCAGCAGTTGACACACTATGGTCCATGAGCCAAATCTGGCCCAGGAGCTAAGAATACCTTTTACCATTTTAAAGGATTATTTTTAAAAAAAAAACAACAACAACACATACTATGCAATGAGACAATAGATAGCCTATAAAACCTAAAATATTTTGGCCCTTTACAGAAAGTTTGCCAGTCCCTAATCTTTGACCCCAGAGGACAAAACCAAGGCTCAGAGAGGGGAAGCAACTTGCCTGATGTCACACCGTCAGTACTGGTAGAGGCAGGACTAGCCTCAGATCTGGCCAGCAGCAGAGCGTTCTGCATCACAGAAGGAATCCGGTCCTTCATATCATCACGTGTCCCAGGAGTCCCAATGGAAATCACTCACCGTAGTGCCTGACACAGGAAGCACTAATCCCAGGCAGGCACCATTGATCTGCAGTTCCACAGCACAGGCCTGAGGGCAACTGCCGAGCTGCAGGGAGAACCGGAAGGAGGGGCTTCCCTCTGATGTGAACTGTGCTTTCCTGCCAGAGGGATTTGAGTTCTGGAGCCTGGATGTGAATGGAGGCGATGAGTGGAAGGTGGAAGACCTCTCTGGAGACCAGAGGAAGGAATTCCCCAATGACCAGGTCAAGAAATACTTCGTGACTTCTTATTAGTAAGATCCAAGGTCAGGGGGACTTGGGGTGAGGGGGAAGCCACAGTCACTGCCCCCCTGGGGTCTCTCCTCTCTGGGAAAGCAGCCTAGCCTCCCAGTGCCCTGGTGATGAGCCTCAGCCCAGCCCACCCTCCGCCTGCCCCCCAGCACCTGCCTCAAGTCCCAGGTGGTGGACCTCAAGGCCGAAGGGTATTGGGAGGAGCTGATGGACACTACACGGCCGGACATCAAGGTCAAGGACTGGTGAGTGCCTAGGGCGAGGGCCTGGGGGTGGGCCCTGCCACTCAGGTGCCCCACCCCCACCCTGCCCCCCCCATCTCCAAGGCCTTGATGGGCCTTCTCTCTGCCTGCAGGTTTGCAGCAAGGCCAGACTGCGGGTCCAAGTACCAGCTGTGTGTTCAGCTCCTGTCATCAGCGCATGCGCCTCTGGGGACCTTCCAGCCTGACCCAGCAACGATCCAGCAGAAGAGCGATGCCAAGTGGAGAGAGGTGTGTGGGACAGGAAGGGAGCAGGGGGCACATTGCCCAAGGCTGAGACTACAGCCAGACAGGCCTGGGTTCAAATCCCAGCTCTGCTGCTTCTCACCTGGGCTTCGGCTGCTCTGACTTCAGTGAAGCGATGCTGATAGAGCCACATTCAAAAAGGTTGACTATTATTAATTACTAATATTGGTGGTTACTATCATCTAGACCAGCGGCCAGCAAATGTTTTCTTAAAAGGCTAGATAGAAACATTTCAGGCTTTGTAAGCTGTCCTGTCTCCGTCACAACTACTCAAGTCTTCAACTCTGCCGTTGTGTTGTGAAAGCAGCTTAAGCAAGTGAACATGGCTGTGTTCCAATAAAACTTTATTTACAAAAACAGGCAGGCGGGCCATCGTTTGCCAAATCCTGACCTAGGCCAGCGTTCTCCAATAGAACTCTCAGCAGCGGCAGAAATGGTTTGTCTGCACTGTCTGTATGGTAGCCAATGGCCACATGTGACTGTCAAACACGTAATAAGAACCAGTTCCTAGTGTGACTGAGGAACTGAATTTTAATTTCATCTCATTTTACTTAACTTAAATAGCTAAATGTGCCCAGTGATGACTGTACTGGACACCCTTCGTCAGCCTGCGAAATTTCCTTCTGTTGCTCTGCGCCACACTTAGATAATCCTGTGGAGTGGCCCCTCCAGGAATCGACTCCATTTTACAGACGAGGAAACTAAGGCATAGAAGAGGGGAGGTGGTCTGCCCAGCTTCACAGAATGAGAACTAGAACTCAGCTCTGGCCCAGCACTAAGAGAGCAGCCCCTTCCTTGCCCCCCTGCCCCTCAGGCAGCGCCACCCTCAGGGTCAGCTCCCTGACCTCTCCCCCTCCCTCTACCTGCCCCCTTCCCAGGTCTCACACACGTTCTCCAACTACCCACCCGGCGTCCGCTACATCTGGTTTCAGCACGGTGGCGTGGACACTCACCACTGGGCCGGCTGGTACGGCCCGAGGGTCACCAACAGCAGCATCACCATTGGGCCCCCCGCTGCCCTGACGCCCCCGAGGCCCCGTCCGCAGAACCCTGACTGGTAAACTTGCTGTCAGAGAAAGGCTGGGCTTGGGAAGGGGCGGTGGGCCAGCTTCCCCAGACCTCCTAGTTCACCCTTGCCCCCCAGTCGCCTCTTTGTGGAGCCTCCCATGCTGCAGACAGCCAGCGCTCTGCCTGAGGGTGCGAGCTGAATGATGGTGAGGGCTGTGTATACCTTTAAGAGGCAGGGCCCTTTAGGGAGGTACAGGATGTTCCCCCAGGTTCCTCCCCAGACTCCTCTGAGGGTGGGTGTCCAAGCTCAGATGGCAACCTAGATCTGTGTTCCTACCTTCCCCTCCTGGGCCTTGCCCCCTATCTTTTTGGGGGGCCCTCAGAGCAGGGACGGTGTGGAGGACATCGGGCAAGCCTGGGGCTGCCCTGGACAGTCCAGATGCTGGGAGCGACTGTGTAGCTCAGACAGATCTGGGAGTGGAAGGAGGGCTCTGCCAGCCTGTCCCTGTCCCATTCTCTGCTGCTCCCACGCTCTCGCTAGACCTGCCTGCTCAGAGAGGTGGCTATGGCCCAGAGGCTCAGGCCTGGTCTGAGACGGGCAGGCCCAGGGTGGGGTGGAGTCGACGCCACGTCTGGACTGTCCTTACCGTCAGTGAAGTCCCAAAAGCCAGATGGGGTGGGACTCTCCAGAAGAAGGCTCTCTGGAATCCAGTGCGTGGGAACCCAGGGCAGGTGGGTGCAGGATTGGGCTCTGATTCTGAGAGCTAGGATGTGTGAGCACAGGATGAGTATGGGGTGGGGGGTCTTCAAGGACCGCCTGTCCACCTCCATGCCTACACCAGGCTCCCTGTGGCTTGGAGAGCAATCCAAGCCCCACCCCACATTGGAACTGCCATTCACAGACCCTTCCCACCCTGCCCTCTGCCTCTGCCTCTGCCTCCTCCGGCAGTGCTCTGATCCTACCCCTGCTGCATGCAGCCAAATAAAAGGTTTTCCCAGCCCAGCCTGTGCCCTGTGGTTTCTGGGGCGAAAGGGCAAACTTCCGGGGAGGCCCCAGACATGCAGAAGGTGCAACATGTGTGGCTTCTGTCCAAGGTACGGAGGAGTTGACATTTCAGGAGCCTGACAATTGCAGAACCAGGGCCATAGGACAAAGCTCTCGGTGAGCTGCAAACACCTCCCCCCAGCCGCCTTCAGCATTGCTAGCTTCCTCTGTGGCCTCGCCACAAGCCTGCGGGTCACACACCTCACGCTGGGTCAACAGTGACATGTTAGGCACTGCTTACTGGTGTTTCCCTTGCTCTGCCAAGAGCTTTACTGACATTAGATAAAGCCAAGGCATTGAGAATAGTGCCTGGCACACAGTAGGTGCTCAGTACTATTCAACTTAATGCTCTCAGTCATTACCAAGCGAGATTAGGGCCTCGGCCAGGGCAGGGACCGCCCCTCACGAGCTGTGTGGCAAATTAGCAGAGAACACCCTTCTTGGAGAAGAGACAGCCCTAAGGAGTTCATGTGATCTGGCCGGGCACCCCTGTGCAGCGCACAGCCTGCACAGCCTTTCGTGGCTCCCTGCAGCCCCGGGTGCTCCATCGTTATTTGTACAATGAAATGAAGAAAGCATCAATGAATTTAATCGTGACAAAAATGCGGAGAGATTTTTACCTTTGAGGACATTGAGGCTTGCCCTTGGTTAAGCCCTAGAGAAGGTAGGACTAAGCCTGGCTGGTGTGGCTCAGTAGGTGAGCATCAACCTATGAACCAGGTCGCAGTTCAATTCCGGGGGCTCCACTGGATCCCAGTAGGGGGCCTGGAGGAGGCAGCCAATTGGTGATTCTCTCTTATTGATATTCTATCTCCCTCTCCCTTCTCCAAAATCAAAAACATATTTTTAAAAAACTCTTAACAGCCTTAGCCGGTTTGGCTCAGTGAGTAGAGCATCGGCCTGCGGACTGAAGGGTCCCGGGTTCGAACCCAGCCAAGGGCACATGCCTGGGTTGCGGGCTCTATCCCCAGTGTGGGGCGTGCAGGAGGCAGCCAATCAATGATTCTCTCTCATCATTTATGTTTCTATCTCTCTCCCTCTCCCTTCCTCTCTGAAATCAATAAAAAAATATTTTTAAAAAATTATAATAAAAATAAACTTACAAAAGAAAAAAAGACTGACTTTCGCTTTCAGCAATCACCCTCCAGGGAAGGGCCCACCGGTCCGGGTCCTACCGCTTTCACTTCCCTTTCATATTTGGGGAGCAGGTTGAGAGGTCGGTGCAGCGGCTGGTGCAGGGACGGGCCTCGGGCTCCCCGGAGGCAGGAGGAAGCCACGGGAAGGAACGGTCCCGGCGGCCGAGCCGCACGCCGCCTGGAGGGAAAGGAGGAGGCCGGGGCCTGGGTTCCCGACGTGCGGCCCGGCCCCGAGGACTCCCGACTCCTTCGGCTCGAGAGCGAGGCCGAGGTCACCGGGTCGGCTCCAGGGGCGGGGCGCGCGTGACGTCAGCGGGGGGCGGGGCGGAGCGCACGGAGTCGCCGAGGCCTCGGACTCCGAGTCAATGCGCAGCTCGGTCCGCCGGCCGTCCCGCCGGCCGTCCCGCCCGGTGCTCAGGTCGCGGCCAGCAGGACAGGCAGGGGGGCGACAGGCGCGAGAGGGTGAGTGTCCGGCGCCAGCAGGGAAGGGGCACCGGGCGTCTCCCGCGGGCCGTCGCGGGCGAGCGGGCGGGGGCTCCGGAGGCCGCGGGGCGGGGCTCCCGGCTCTGCGCCCTGCGGGCATCCGGCGTCTCCCCGCCCTGAGTCTGACTCCGGGCCGGGCGGCCGGGCCACGCCCCAGCAGGCGAACGTCCCGGGCACCTCGCGGGCGGCACCCCCGCCTGGCACGGGAGCCCGACTTCCCCTCGGAGAAGCGGGCGCAGTGACAGCGCCTGGGGGGGTCGTTGGGAGGGTCCACGGAGCAGAGGCCAGCGCGCGACTTGGGGCCGGGCACGTGGGCAGCCCCCTAAGTGCGAGGTGGCTTCTGGGGCTGGAGTTCCCACCGCACACGCCCCGGGACGGGCTTCCCTTCCGCTCCCCACCCCGCGCGGCGGGGCCCACGAAGGACAAACCGGGTGGGTGGAGTGGTTACCGGGGACCAGAGCCAAAGACCAGGCTTCGGACGCCCGAGTGAGGAGTTGTGGGTACCGAACAGCCCAGCCACCTTTGCCTAGACAGTGCTTTTAGAAGCCACCGATGTTTAAAAAGTCACAGGTTCCATTTTATTTGTTTGTTTGTTTACAGTTTCTCCTGAAATATCAGATCTGGCCACATCAAAGTTTTTATCCATCATAATACTTTGCACACCGTACAGAGTGCCTTATATATCTATTGTTTATTCTCTGCCATGCTAAAATGCTCCTCTCTGCGCCCCCTCATTTTTGGGGGACAGGAGCCTAAAGAATCTGAACTGCTTCCTTATCCCAGGCTCTGTGGAAAAGGATGTCTTCCCAGTGCCTCTCGGTGTAGGTGAAGGTTCCCTCCCCCACCCACCAGGGGATCAGCTTAGTGATCTGTGTTATGGGAAACACCCCACCCCCCACCCCCAGGCAAGTGACGGTAAATTCTTCAGCACCCTTGCGCAGTTTAGATGGAAGAGGAAGGTGCTCTTGGTTTTGGTTTCGGTTTTGTTTTGCTCCGATGGTAGAAGTGTTAGTAATGACATCCTGTGCTGAATTCTTTCCTGGGCCATCTGAGGTTGGATGTCAGTTACCACCTTTACACAGCTTCTGGGTCGGTCACTGCAGGCCAGGGTTCAAACCCAGGCCCTCAAACTGCTTTTCGGTTTCTGGGCATTTCAGGGTGGGCTCTGGCCTTAGGTAGCCCAGTTGGTTAGAGCATCGTCCAATAATCAACCAATGAATGCATATACAACTGGAATAACAAATCAATGTTTCTCTCCTCCACCCCCCCACCCCCCCACACACCTTCCTCTCTCCCTCTAAAATCAGTAATTTTAAAAAAAAAAATTGGTCCAGCCAGTGTGACTCAGTGGTTGGGCATCAACCTTGGAACCAGGTGGTCACCATTCTGTTTCTTCAGGGTACATCCCCTGTGTGGGGTGTGCAGGAGGCAGTTGGTCATTGATTCTCCTTCATCACTGATGTTTCTCTCCCCCTCTCCCTTCCTTTCTGAAATCAATTTTTTTTTAAAATGTATTTTTAAAAAGTGGGCTCTGGCTTGACACCTCGCCCCCAGAACTGGGATGGGTAGAGCAGCTCCTCGTCTGGGTGTTTTATCACATCGGACTTCAGGCCATAAGCAGCAGCGTGGAGAGAAGTTGATGCCTCCGTACGAGCCCCACCACTTAATGAAGTTGTGACACAGTCTGGGGGTGTAGTAAAGATCTTATGACAGTGAACTCATACACTACAATATCACCACAGACCCTTACAGAGTTCACAGCCAACAGCGTGGCCTTGGCAGAATCTTACTGTTCACCAGGCCCACCAACTTAAAACTAAGCAATTATTTCCTTAATGGGGGAAAAGGCCCCTTAAAACTTAGTCCATATTCTGAGGGCCTGCTATGTCCTGGAAGGATGCTCAAATGCTTTTTATCTTAACCCCTCTTGTTTTACAACAGAAGCAGGATTAGGGGGCCCAGGCCCAGGACCCTGAAGATCTGAGGAATCCACCTCCTTGATCAGGGCTCATAACCACCATTGTTGCCCCACCCCCACCCCCACCCCCAGCCCCACCCCCGCCGCAACCCCACACACAGGCCTGTGTGTGCACCCCAGCTATGGCCCTGCTCACCATCAATGACCTGCCTGAGAACATCCTGCTGGAGGTATTCATATACGTGCCTGCCCGTCAGCTGGTATTGGACTGCCGCCTTGTCTGCAGCCTTTGGCGGGACCTCATCGACCTTATGACCCTCTGGAAACGCAAGAGCCTGCATGAGGGCTTCATCAACGAGGACTACGACGAGCCTGTGTCTGACTGGAAGAGTTTTTACTTTTTGTGCATCCTCCGCAGGAACCTCCTACGCAACCCATGTGCTGAAGGTGGGCGGTTTCCTTCCTCCCTTTCGGGAACCTCAGGGCCTTTGCACTTGCTATGCCCATACTAGCTGGAATGTTCTCCAAAGCTGAGCCCCCACCAGGCTCCCCTGATTCCTCCTCATTCTTGAGGTCTCAGTTCAGAGACCTGCCCTGGTCCATCCAGAAACAGTGCTCCCTACCTCCGTCCTATCACCCCCATTTAATTCCTTCATAGCACTTTTCATACCCTAGAATTACCTTTTTATCTCTCTTTTTTCCCCTTCAAGTTCCAGGGACCTAGTGGATCTAGCTTGCCACAGTACACCCAGTGTCCACAATTAGACCTTACATAGCAGGGGCTCAAGAAAACGTTCGTTGAAGAATCAACCAACTGCAGGTCCACCTTTCCCCCTTGAGCTCAGTCCAAGCTGCCTAACGTTTAGGAGGCTTCCTCTACGGGCGAGGCACTAGCCTGAACTCTTCCCAAATGTCAATAATCTTCCCATTACCCTAATTATACAGATGAAAATGAGGAGTTTGAGAGGTGACTGCAATCACATCATTGAGTTCCCTGTTTAGCTCGAGTTCTCTTGTATTTGCCAGGGTGTTTTCCTTTGTTCAGTACCTACTACATGCCAGGCACCTTGCTCCTTATTGGGGCCACGGCAGCAGTTGATGAACAGGCATTGTTTATTTACTTAGAATCCCTCTCATGCCTGTTTTTCTCTCTCTATCCTCACGTGGATCTCAGGAGTCGGCTGCGTGAGGAGGGTTAGCTCCATTTTGTAGAGGAGAATGTTGGGCCGCAAGCGAGATGTGTCTTGCCCAAAGATCCAGAAATGCTCAGCTGCTGGAGGCCCTCAGGCCCCTCTCAGAAGCTGCCCAGCCTAGCCACCAGCTCAGCTCACAACCCCAGCCTGCAGCCTTGCCTG
Organism: Myotis nattereri; assembly: GCF_964212035.1. Taxonomy (NCBI): domain Eukaryota; kingdom Metazoa; phylum Chordata; class Mammalia; order Chiroptera; family Vespertilionidae; genus Myotis; species Myotis nattereri. The sequence continues at coordinate 209,992,504 of NC_138077.1, read as the reverse complement.
CACGGAGCCCTGTATACCCGTCTGGCTCTCTACTGGGGGGACCCTGGGCACACAGGGAATAGGTGTGGGTTCCTTATAGAGGGAGCAGGGGGGTAATTTGGAAAAGCTCCCCTGGTGATTGTTCTGGAAAACCTTGGGGAGAAACACGCCAGTTTTCTAAGTTCCTCTCAGCTCTCTCTGAAGAGGGAGACCAGGACATGGTGAGCCAGCCTGGTGGGGATGCTCCCATGAATATGGGGTTACTACATGCCACCGACTCAGAGGCGCCCCTTCTCCTGATTATCATCCCTCCCACCCAGGCCAGAGGGTCCTATGACCCAGCAACAAACCACACACCCTCCCGATCTTAGTTACATAGTGAGGATGTCAGTTGTCAACGGAGTGATTCCCCACTGGGACAAATTCATATTAGCCATTAAGAACAAACGTACCAGCACAGGCCCTTCACAATGTTCTGAGAACTGAAACTTGGGTATTTCCCAAAGGGCATCAAGTGAAGATAGTTTTCCCCCCGCTTCATGTGGGAGTCAAGCTGGTCAGGCACAAGGGGGGGAGAGGTGGGAATGGGTTGGAGTTTAACTTTGTAGGGGTGCTCCAAGGCACAATTGGGGTGCACACCTGGAGATCAGAGCATGAGCGAGCCCTGCATTTCACCCTCGTACCAAATGGGGAGGACCAGGCTACACATTTACTAGGCTTCTATTTTTCCTAGAGGGTATGAGATCCTGGAAAATCGACCGCAATGGGGGGGACCACTGGAAGGTGGAGCACTTACCTGGAGGCCATGGGCAAGGTTTTCCTGACTCCAAGGTCAAGAAGTACTTCGTCACATCTTATGAGTAAGAAACTGAACTGAGCAGGCTGTGTTGGAGGAAGAGGGTCGCACACCTTTTGCCAAACCCCAGGCCTGCCTACCTCAGGGCCTCTGTGAAGCTCAAAGGAGGTGTTCCCCAAACCAGCTCAGTTACTGCCTCCTGGGGCAGAAGTAAACTCAGTGACTGGGGGTGGGGACCGGTTTAAGGGGGCTGGGAGCCCCTGGGGCAGTGGGCTGTCAGGAGTGTCCACAGGCTGTCCATAACCGAGGAATGCGAGTTCTTGGGGCCCCGGGAGACTGGGTATACATACAGATTGGGATCAGGTGCTGCCCAGGCACAAGGGAGTCAACTCCCTGTGTATTTCTCATGGGCCCACACCGAGGTCGGAGCCAGCATCAGCACCAGCCAGGAGCTGTCCTGTAGCCGTCAGGGGACACACTGCTGAGTCCCCTGAACCACCTCCCTGGGTGCAGGCCGCGCAGAGCATACCTAGGAATACAAGCTTTTCCTTCTGCTCCCCAGCTTATGCCTCAAGTCCCAGATGGTGAACCTCAAAGCTGAGGGCTACTGGGAGGAGCTAATGGACACAATCCGGCCTGACATCGTGGTGAAGGACTGGTGAGTGAGGCCCGGCCCCACACTGCATCCTCCCCTTTACCTGAGAACACCTGGAGGGAGTGCCCACTCTGCCCAGCAGTGCCTAAGGCAAGGGTAGTCCCCGAAGCCAGGCCAACCCGGCTGGCTTGTTCCCTGCCCCCTCCACCCCCAACACACACCTCCTGTGGACAGACCCAGCACTTGCTCATCCAGCAGCACCTCCTGGCCTCCCCACCATCACATCAGGAGGGGATAAACCTTAACCCCAGTTTACAGATGGGGAGACTGAGGCCTACAGGTGAGTTATCTCAGACATGCACGAGAGCAAGACACCCAAGACCCAGCTTTCCCAGACCTCACATCTGCGCACATGCCTTCTCATCTGCCTCCCCTGCCCCCTTCCACCATTTATCCCACAACTCTTTCTCAAGCTCCTCTCTGCACAGAGCTGTGCCAGCCGCTCTGCCTTGGCACATGGCAGAAACAGGGCCCCAGGGCCACCACTCTGAGGGTGGGCGGGTGGGATTTGAGGGGTGTGCAGAACTGCTGGGGGCGGGGGAGATAGCAGGGCTGAGCTCTGTGCCAGCCCACACCACACAGGCCACCCCTTGAATCTTCCATTGAACCCACAGCCTGGCCTTTACTATCTCTGTAGAGAGACTTTTGCCTTTTAAGATGCAATCTCTGAAATACCCAAAAGGGTTGCCCTTTTCCAGATGGGGTAACTGAGGCCGGCACAGATAGAGACTGCACACCCTGGGGGTACAGGGAGCACTGAAGATGGACCTCATGGGCCCCACAGGGAAACGGAACTCTAATCTGTAAGCCTGTTGCCTGCCCACCGCCAGGGCCACCCTTTGTCTTGGGGTGCAGTCCTAAAGCCCAGCCTCCCCTAGGTTCGCTGCCAGAGCAGACTGTGGCTGCACCTACAGCATCCGAGTACAGCTGGTCTCAGCCAACTACATCGTCTTGGCCTCCTTCGAGCCCCCACCTGTGACCATCGAGCAGTGGAGCGATGCCCAGTGGAGAGAGGTGAGACCTCAGCTGCTAGCCTGCCATCCACTTCCCCCAGGGCCTGGATGGCCCAGCTCTCCCACCTGGGACTCCCCCTTCTCCTCTCCAGTTGAGTAGTCACCCCATCTCACCCCCTCCCCAGTCCTGGTGGTCACTCCCTCTCCCTTCCTTCCAGGTCTCTCACACCTTCTCAGATTACCCTCCAGGCGTCCGCCACATCCTCTTCCAGCATGGGGGCCAAGACACCCAGTTCTGGGCAGGCTGGTATGGGCCCCGTGTCACCAACAGCAGCATCATCATCAGCCCTAAGACGACCAGAAACCCAGCAGCCTCCACAACTCAGCCCGAGACCACACAGGAGCAGGAGCAGGGGCAGGGGCAGGGGCAGGAGCAGAATCAGGAACGAGAGCGGGAACAGCCACGGCCATGGAATGCGTACTTTAATAACCTGTCCTCCCGACTTCGTTTCTGCAAACCCCTCTGACAGTCTGGATCCGATAGCCTTTCATCTGCCCTCTGTCCCCGCCAGCTAAGTGCCAAAGGTCTCCTCCAGGCAAGAGATGAGCCTGTGGTGGGCAGGGAGGCCCCTGCCCCGGGACCTCCTGCCACAGTTCTAACCCTGGGCAAACCCACTGTTGTCTGGCTCTCACTTGTCATAATAAATGTTCCCAGTAAAACCAGCCTGGGGTTGGGTCTAGGGGTAAGGAGTAAGGGGTCCGGGCTCTGCACCTGCCCCTCCCAATACAATTAGTGAGAGCCCAGGTCAGCCCTTGGGGCCCTTTATTGAAACAACTCACAGCACAGTATTTGAGACAGACAGTGTTGACCGGCTGAACCCCGGGAGGCTGAGAAATTGAGATCCCAGCACCTTCCTGCCCTCCTGGGGGGCCATTCCTCCGTGAAGGCAACCAGACCTGAGCAGCTCCGGGCTGGAGGATGGGCAGTCCGCACAGAGGCAATAAGAGCACTTGGAAGCGGGGTGGCCCTGCAGCGCTGCCCGAGGCTGGGGGCCCCCAAAGTCCGATAGTTGTGGCATCCATGGGGGCAGACACACTCTCAGCTGTTTTTATGAGCTCGTTCTTCCACATAGAGCTGCATCTAACGGACAGGAACACACAGCCGTGTCAGGTGGCAGTCAGGGCCCCTATGTGGAGGGTCTGCAAGCCCCTGGCAGGCAGATCTCTCTCTCTCTCTCCAAGTACAGGTTGCATGGCCACAGCCGGGATGGGGAAGGGAAAGGGGATGGGAGGAGCCTTGTGCCAGGTGTTGCCTAGTAACCTCCAAGCTTTGTCCACAAGGCCTTAAGCACACCCTAAATAAAGCATACCTGGTCCCCATGCAGCTCACCTTTAAAATGTCTGATGTCATGGTTTTTAGGGGTATCAGCCGGGGGTCATGCATGTGGACATCCTGCTCATCTGCCAGGATCCAGGGGAAGTCCTAGGGAGGAATCCAGGTGACGGGGTGGAAGGGCGCTGGACCTGCCTGCCCTCCCTTTGCCTTCCCCCTCTACCTCCAGAGCTGGGGCCCTCAGACTTGGGGACCATCAAATCACTAGGGAAGTGCAGAATCCCGGGCTCCTCCACTAGACAGGCCACGCCTGTGAGTCAGAGCTGGGCTGGGAACCTAAGTGACTTAATAAGCCCAAGCACCAATTCTGAAAGGGGTCAGAAAGGAGAACCTCACTGAGCTGGGGGCCCCAGCACACAGCCCACTCCTCCAGTGCTGCAAGCCCAGGTGTAGCAATGGCAAGCATGTGGCCGCAGTTAGCACACAACCAGAACCTACTGGGTGCCAGGCACTGTCTTAAGCAACGTTATGGGTGCAATGCCCACGGGCAGCTCCCTCCCACTCAGAACTGTGGCATCTGCTTACCAGAGCCTCCCGCTGTCTCACTGCCCACCCCCCTTGACCAGTCTCATCTCACCTTGATGACCTGGATCTTCTCCATGTTGCGAGTGGCAGCTTCCCTCGTGTGCACCAAGACGGTGAAGGTGCAGCCTGAGGAGGCAAGCGTTTGATCAAGGCCGGGCCACACCATGCCTGCCACTGGGCAGAGTCTCTTCCCACCTCCCTAGTGGCTCAGCAGCCCCAGAGATCAAAGTGTAACGAAAGCAAGTGTTAAGACAAGACACAAGTAAACAGAGACTGAAGACAGAGTGGAGTTAACCAGGGAAGTTCCTGGAGGACGCAGACTTTGAAAGGAGTTCTAAAAAGCAGGAAGAGACAAGGCTCAGAGGAACTTGAGAACATAGACCAACCCAAGATAGCCATGGAAACGCCCAGGGAAGAGGCAGTAGAAGGTGAGCTCACCTGGGGGGTTGTGGTCCAGGACAGCATCACACACACTGATCTTCAGGATGAAAGCTCGGAGCAGCTGCTCCACGTGAGACAGCAGGGAGTCCGAGCTGGGAGGGAGAGAAGAGGCAGGTCTGTCACACTGGTGCCCCCCTCCACAAGCAGTCAACCCCAGAAGCAGATGGGGTCCCGAGCCCCTCTAGTCCTTCTGAGTGTTGGCTTCTAAGGGGGCTACCTGTCACCAGGGGAGTTTAAAACCAGTGCAGAGCCCCATCCCAGACTAACTAAGCCAGGATGGGGGAAAGGGGTGTAGAGAGCCCCTATAGGTGGTTCTAACATGCTAATGTCCCCTTTCCCATCTGAGGACCAGGACCCCAGCCGAGAGGGCAAAGGGCTTGCCCAAGGCCATTCTATTGTCCTGATCTCACCACAGGAAGCCAGCAGCTGACCAGCCAACATTCCTGCCCAAGGTCAACTTTTTTTTAAATATATATCTTTACTGATTTCAGAGAGGAAGGGAGAGGGAGAGAGAGAAACATCAATGATGAGAGAGAATCATTGGTTGGCTGCCTCCTGTATGCCCCAACTGGGGATCAAGCCCACAACCCAGGCTTGTGCCCTTGACCGGAATCGAACATGGGATCCTTTGGTCCGCAGTCCGACGCCCTATCCACTGAGCCAAACCAACTGACTGGATTACACCACTTGATGGGAAGTTAGGACCCTGGATTGTGTCCTGGCTCTGCCACCATTTGGGTGACCCTGGGTAGTTCATGTCACATCTCTGGACCTCAGTTTCTCCATCTATAAAAGAGGAGGTTGGGACTAGCCATTCACCAGTGCCATGGTTTCCCACGTGTGACACGGGAGGATCTCCATGTAACCTGTGTGATGTCCAGAGACCACAGGGTGGCCTGCCTGCTAAGTTGGCATGCCTTGCATTTCCCCAAGGTATTCTGGGAGCTGCTTAAAGGCATGAAGGTGGGATACTCCTAAGGACCTCGCACTGTCTAGCAGGTGGATGGCGGAGAGGCGGCTCACCTGATGGACAGCAGTGGAGGCTGGGTGATTTCAAAGACGAATTTCTCCACTGGGCGATGCTCTTTGTCCAAAATTACCACCACCACTTTCTCCACATCATTCTGCAAGGACAGAAATCTCCTACTCCGGAACTGGGTCTCCCCCGCACCCCTACCCCAGGAAGGGTGGGAAAGGGCCCATTCACAGCCCTGCTCAGCCTCTAGGCCCAGGGTCCCCAAGACCCTGGAGAGATGTTTGACATGAGTGGTACAGGCTGAAGGGAGAGACTACCTGGGCCCCTTAGGGGTCACAGAAGGCGGACACCGTGATGGGCGAAGCCCAGATGGAACTTGGGGGTGGATGGAGAGAAACAGATGTGAGAACCCAGAACCCACCCAGGCAGGCCCCACCCAGAACCATCTACAACGGCTCTGGGCCCAGCACACCTTTCACAGAGCCCAGCACACCATTCTCTGGGCCCACGTGCCCTGGGGCCTGTCCTTGGGCTCAGGGGTCTCCAGGGTGCAGGAAACAGGCCTCTGGGTGTGAGAGCCCTGGGTCCCCTGCCAGGTCCAGCATCACCCCATCCCATATCGGGTGTGAGGTGGGCCGGTGCCCTCACCTTCTCCAGGAGCGGCTTGACACAGTGCAGCGTGTCCTGGATATACTGGTTCAACTCCGGGTGGCAGGACATCTGCGCACAAGGCCATGATGGCTGGTGAGGCCCCAGCACCTCTGGGAAGCCTCCCCCACCCCCTCCAGGAGCCCAAGCCTGCCTGCCTTCGGAGAGAGGCCCGGCAGCTCCCCAGGCTTCCCACCTGAGAGACCAGCTTCCCATCATGGGGCTCAGAACTCCGCATCACCCACAGACGGGGAGAAGCCAGAAGGTACGGATTCAGGCTCAACGTTAGCACGTCCAGCATGAGGGTTTCCTAACGTGGGGTCCTTCAGCTCCTCCAGAGTCTGAGAAACCCCTACGTTGTGTTTGAGTATATGGGCATTTTCTTTAAGAGAAGGGATCCAGAAATTGAATCAGTTTTCAAAAGTTAAGAATCTGGAACGAAGGAGCCATGTGGCCTTAGACAAATTGCCTCTTGGAGCTTTAACAAACTTCGTCTGTGAAGATCTCGAAGGCAGAGTGAGGATTCAGTGAGGTATGTACCTAGTGGGTGCCCAGGCAACGCTGCTGCTCTTTTCCTTTTCCCAGTACATTCCCCGAGCCCCACCACTTCCAGCATTCTAATGTTTCTTCTAATGTTTACTGAGTGCCTTGTAAGGGGCAGACACTTCTAGAGACTGGGAATCGAGTATTGGGGGGCTGTGTCTCCCTTTTAACCTACAATTAGGGAAAGTGAGGGCAGAGGGAAGGTGCCTGAGGTTTACAGAAATCCTCTCCCCCAACCAACCTCAGCGCAACTTCAAGACCAGCTTCAAGAACTCTTAAAATACAACCATGCCCCAGGGCAACTCCGCTGCGAAGTCCTGGTCCCTAACTCCTGGAGGGCAACTCCCAGCTCAGAGGGGATGGAAGGAGCCGCTGCAGCAGCGGGGGTTGGGAGGTTGTCAGGCTGCCAGCAGCCGCCAGGACCTGGAGGCCAGGTCCCCCCGCTGGAGAACGAGGGGAACCGGGCCTGAAGGTGAAACAGACGCTTAACATCCACTCCCTGCCCACTCTGGGATTAGGGGGTGACCGGCGGCGCCGGCCCGGCCATGGTGGCTCACCTGGACAGGCACGTTGTACTTCTTGCGCTTCTGGAAGATGCCCACCGGGTAGACCTCGCGCACGTAGAGGATCAGGTGCACGGCCACCTCCAGGAACTCGCACAGCACGTCGGCCACCACTGCAAGGGGCGCAACCCGCGCGCTCAGCAAAGTCCGCCCGCACAGACCCGCCCTCGCCCCGGACCCGGTCGGCAGGTCTCCCGGTCGGCAGGCCCGGCCTCTCTACCTTGGCCAAAGTTGAGGTCCTGTCGCGTGAGCGTAGTCATCCTTCCCGTCACCTAGGGAGTGGGACCGGAGTGAGGGCTAGTTCCAGAGACCCAGGCACCTGGGGCCCGCCTGCCTCCACCGCCCCTCCCCTCCCCTCCCCCTGGGGGGATCGGAGCAGGACCCCCCTGAACACAGGATCAGGGCAGCTGGGGACGACCCCCCCCCCCCGCTGGCGTCGTACCTCGAGGGCATCAGCTGCGCCGCGATTAGCCTGTTCCCTGGCCACCCACCCGCTGTCTCGGGGGTAGGAAAGGCCGGAAGGGCCGCAGAGGCCGGAGGCGCAGGGCCGGGAGCGGAAAGCGGCACCGGCGGGAGGAGAAGCCGGGCTGGAAGGAGGCTCCACCCCGGCCCGGGTGGTCCCTCCCCGGAGGGAGTCCCGCCCTTTTCCCTCCCGCGGCACCCGCTTCGGCCTCGGTTCGCGGGTCGCGGCTCCGGCCCCGCGCGGGGAACCACGGACCGGACCACTGGCGCCTCCAGCTCAATGCGCGCGGCTGGGCGCCGCTTCGTGACGTCCGCGGCGCGGCGGCGGGTCCCGGAGGCCGCTTGGGGGACACGCCTACTCCCCCCAGCGGCCGGAGCGGGGGCGGGAGGGAGCAGCGCCGGGGGCGGGGCCTCGGGGGCGGGGCTTGGAAAGGGGCGGGGCCACGCCTCCGCGCAGGCGATCCCGGGGCGCCACGCCGCCTCCTCTCACTTTCGGGTGAGCGCGAAAAAAGGCAATTTCGGTCTCCGGGTCGGATCGCTACGACCTTCCTCCCCCAGGGCATTTCTCCCGCTCAGGAGGCGCGGTAGGGGGTGGGCACGCGTTGCTGGTGCGGAGCAGGTGGAGTCACAGCTGGGAACTGTGGACAGCGACATCTTCCGCCGGCTCCGACTTCTGCGGGTTCCCGGACGCAGCCGCCCAACCGAAAGCGAATCCGCCGGCTCCGGGGCGGGGCCAGGGGCGGACCCGGGTGCACCTGGGACGCCCCCACCCCCACCCGGAACCTCACCAGCCTGACTGCACCCCCCCAGGCCCATGCACCCTAACAACCGCTGGCCTTAATATATACCAGGCGCTGGGCTGTGTGTGTCCGTGGATTATCTCGCTAAACTCTCATCAACTCTACGCGACAGTGACGGTAATTGTCCCTATTTTACAAATGAGCCAGCGAGGTTTAGAGGAGGAGTGAAGTAAAATGTCACACAGCTAGTGAGGGAGGGGCGGGCAGAGGTGTCTTCTGCCACTAGCTCGTGAGTCATCCCTTCCCTGCCCCACTCCCCGACTCTGAAAGGGCTGTGAGGCCTCTGGGAGATAATGATTAATTTTAAAATTACCAACATGGATTGAGCACTCATGTTCAAGCATTGATTTCATTCCCTCATTAACCTTAGGAGCTAGGCACCCATTATACAGCCCCACTTTCTAGATGGTAAATCAGGCACAGAGATGTTCGCTAATTTTCCAAAATCACACATTTGGAGTACAAATCCAGTTCTAACTCCTAGTCTAACTCCAGGAATTCAACTTATTTTCAGCCCCTAAGGTCAGAGAAGTGGCTATGGAGTTATGAGAAACAAGTCAGGATCAGAAGCCATAGACCTTGTCGCTGACAAGAGCTTGTCAGCAGTCACACTCATCTGTGGGTACACAGATCTAGCCAGCAATGTTGGGGACCTGTACCCCCCCTTTACCCCAGAAGCCTTCAAATCTTCATTTACACACTTCCGTTCAGGTGGGGGCAGAGGAAAAAATACCTAACCTGGCCCATTAAGCCAGGAATGCCAGCACAGCAGGTCTCAAAAGGAGCCTTTGGAAATCTACATCTTAATCCCTGGGGAGCCCATTAAACACTAGGAGCCGTGGCCTCCCTGACCTACCAGATCCGTCTGTGTGCACAGCATGGCACTGGCCCTTTAACAAGCTCCCCAGGGGCCCTGATGCCCAAGAAAGTATGGGCATCACCACAATGGGTTTGGGCAGTTCCCAAGGGAAGTCCGCATTTCATAAAACTGCAATGCTTAATCCACAGGGATGGATGATTTTTTTTTTTTTTTTCAGAAACTGATGCACCAGGCGGCGCATGTGGGACACACCAACTCTTCTCCAGACTTGGGGAGCCTGCTCACATCATGCCTTGCATAAGAGGACCATTTCCACGCAGAGCCAGCCAAGCAGCTCACTGGTTTGTGGAGGTGTCCCTGGCTCCTTGAGATTTAATTATTGTGATGCTTTGGCCACGGGGGAAAGTGGACATCCTTAGAGGACATCCTTCTTTGCTTCTCTCTGGAGCAAGCAAGTCAAACTCGTCATGCGGCCCGCTGGCCGCAAGTTTGACATGCTTGCTCCGGAGGCTACTCAAGTAGCTTTTTCATTGGTGACAGGAAGTGGCAGTTTTAGGGTGGTGATTCCTTGTAAAGGGCCCCCTAGGATTGGGACCTGAGGTGGAGGAGCTCAGAGCCCAGCCACTGTTGTGGGATGGCCTCCAGGGCATAGTGTGAGCAGCACGGGGCTCATGCCAGGCCCTCTGCCCTGAGAAGACACAGTGCAAGCCACCCATCCTGACACGCAGCTAAAGAACTCCGGAGAAATATTCGGGGACACACAAGCCACCACTTACATTTTTCCAACTGGGAAACTGAGGTCCCAACAGCCTTTGTTTGACACTGGGGTGCCCACTTTGTCAAAACCCGTAGATGAAAATGCCTGGGCTTGGGGCTTGGATTCAGAGTCAGCCATAAACAGAGGAAAGCAGGTGGGAGACAGATGAGGATTCGAACTGATCTGACCCCTAATCTCTAAAAGGCCTCTTCTCCTCATTTGTGAAAGGAACAGGCTGGACAGATATTCCTAAACCTCTAATGGCCTTGGGTTCCATGAGGGCCCAGAAGCTGGGGCTGGGGCAGGGACCGGGGGCTGGAGGGGAGCTCTATGCAAACTCATCTGTCATTTCCATCCACAGGGCTCTGCAGCATCTGGTTTTTCATATCTTAATCTCATCAGCATGATGGATGGTCGAAGGACCCAGATTACATGATGGGGTTAATGTATTACATTTCTGAATACCCGGTTGCTGGGAGACTGTTTTTCAAAGTTATTTGCATATTTTTCTCCATAAGGACAATATGTAGGAGGGTGTCTGGGAGGGAAGGATGGATGTTTAGGAGGAGGGAGAGCTTATTTGCCAACTGGAGCAGGTCCCTGAGGGTGTACAATGGGGACAGAGAGAAAATCACTCCCAGGGGACATTTAAATGGAAACTAAGAGAAGGCAAGATGCAAACAAAGTCTTTGCAAAGAAAGGCCTTGCACAGACTAAGGCCTGCATGGGCAAATGAGGGTTCCTGGGGTTCACCGAGCAAGCACCAATGAGTGAACTGGGAAAAGCAACAGACAACAGTGTCCAGACCGCTAAGATGCGTTCAAAGTCCCTCCCATACACACCAGGCTGATCACAGGCGAAATCATGGATCCAACCCCTGCCTAAGGTTCCCAGGACACCAAACACAGGGAGGTGGGGGAGTCACAGAGTCAGCCACATACAGCCTGGTGACAGTCCCACCCAATGCTCAGGGACCAGCCAGTTGGAACAACCCCTAAGCAGAGACCAAGCCTCATTCATCCTTTTAGTTCAGCACCTCACCCAGTGCCTGGCCAAATCCAGGTTCTCCACGTATGTGTGTTCAATGAGTGAATGAAAGAATGGAGGAACGAAACAATGGCAGGCAGTGGTCATTGCCACTTACCTGACTCAAATCCTAACAGCCTGGACAAGGAGCAAAGACCTTTGACTTCAGTGCTTTGGCGTGGTGTGCAGAGAAGAGCTGCTTTCGAAAAGAAGCAACGGATGTGGAATGCTCACCGCGGTGCCCCCACACGCACCCGCTGCTCGTGTATCCAACCTGCTGTTTCTCTCCCACCACCGCTGCTGACACAGCTGCTCTCTCTCAACCTCAGTTTCCTCATCTGTAAACTGGGATAGTGGTAGGAACAAGTCCATAGAGTTGGACGGGAGTAAATGAAATAACATTTGTAAAAATACAGAGTGCGCAATGCCTGGCACATAAATGCTCAATTAATGGCTGTTATGACAACGATATTAAAATGGACACACAGTACCTAAGCCCCTAGAGCAAACACTCCGGACCAGCCATCATGCTTAAGTGTCCCTCCTGCCTTGTTTTCATGTCCCAAAGCACCAGGCAGCCTTCAAGGTGCCTAAGGAAGGACATGCATCATCATGGCCCAAGATGCCTATCCAAGGGACTGCAGCAGACAGACAGCTCCTCTCCTCCCTCGCTGGACTTCTGGGGTAAGGCCTGACCTGTGCAGCTGCCCCAGACCCTGGGATCCACTGCCCACTGCAGACCCAAAGCCCTGACTTAGGCCAGTAACACTGCCCGTTCCCCCCCCACACACACACACTCCAGCCAGGACAGAGTTCAACTGGCCATCCCTTCCCAGAGGTCAGCTGACTCCCCAGTGTCCTTGACCCCTTGTTGGTCAGGAAGACTTAAAGATCATCTCTTCTTAAAATCTGAACCTCTGCCCAAGTGCGCAGAGACACTACATGCCTTCCACAATGTTAGGCGTGTCCAGGCCCCCGGAAGTCATCCTGGACCACAGGGTAAAAACCCTGATCTAGCTCAACTGCCACTTTTTAAAAATAACTGCTTTATTAACATACAACTCACAAACCGTAAGGTTCACCACCACCACACTTTTCTTCTCTTTTGTGAATCCTCCTCCGAGGATTTTTTTTTCATTGCTTTTCAGAGAGTGAAAAGGAGAGAGGGAGAGAGAGAGAGAGAGAGGGAGAGAAACACCAATGTGAGAGAGACACATCGATTGGTTGCCTCCTGCTCATGCCCCACAGGGGCCAGAATGAACCTGCAACCCAGGTCGGTGCCCTTGGTCAGAATCGAACCCGAGACCCTTTGGTGCACAGGCCACGCCCTTTTAAAGTGTGCAATCCTGTGATTTTTAGTAGAGTCACAAAGTTGTGCATCAATCACTACTGTCTAATTCCAGAACATTTTCATCACTCCAAAAAGAAAAAAATTCCACACACATTAGCAGCCAGTTGGAACAACCCCTAAGCAGAGATCCCGCCTCATTCATTCTTTTAGTTCAGCACCTCACCCAGTGCCTGGCCAAATCCAGTCACTTCCCAGCCCCGGCAACCGCTAGTCTACTTTCTGTCTCTATGGACTTGCCTCTTCTGAACATTTCACATAAACTCAGTCATGCAATATCTGGCCTCGTATGTCTGGCTTTTATGCCTTAGCATAATGTTGTCAAGATTCATCCAGATGTGGTGTGTTCTGGGCCTTCACTCCTCTTTATGGCCAAATAACAGTCCATTGGATGAATATACCACATTTGGTTGATCAGTTCATCAGTCGATGGATATTTGAGTTGTTTCCACTTTGGCCATTCAACTACCACATTTTACAGATGGCGAAACAGAGGCCGAGAGTCACCATAACCTGGATGGGACAGGAGCCCCGGCCTCCCCTAACATCCACCTTTTCCCACGGCATCGCCCTGGGAGAACATAAGGAGCAGAGGGTCTAAGCCCGGCAACAGATTCCCTGCTGGTTCACAGCAGCAGCCTTCAAACCGGAGTATCTCATAATCTGCTGCTGGTTCGATAAATGCCCGGCCACAGCTCAGCCTTGAAAAGGAGAATCATGGCCTCTGTCCCCCTCCCGGGCCCAAGTCACCATCCCCTCTTCTCTGCTCAGCTCCTAACTGGTCTCCCTGCTTTTCTCCCTGCCCCACTACCGTCTTTTCTCGATTTTAGGAACCAGAGGGAGTCGCTGTTAAAACCCAAGTCAGGTCACGTCACTGCTTTGCGCATAACCCTCCAGCGGCTCCCATCGCACTCAGACTAAAAGTCAACGTCCTTACTGTGGCCTCTGCATGCTCCCATGATCCTCTCCATCTTTGACATCATCTCTCTGTGCCCCAGCCTTGCTGTTCTTTCTCAAACACCAAGCACTCTCCTGCCTCAGGACCTTTGCACTGTTTCTTCCTTCTGCTTGCATCACTCTCCTCCTCACGGCTCGTTACCTCATTTTCTTTGCTAAAAAAAACTGCCTTACCAAAGAGGCCTTTCCTCAAAACCTTATGTAAAATAACTCTTCCCTTTCCTGTTTTCTCTACTTATGCTGCTTTTTTTTATAGTACTAATTACCATCTGGCATATGATATAGATATTTGTTCACTTGCTTCTCATCTGTCTCCTTCACTAGAATGTCAGCTCCATGAGAGCAGGGAGTCTGGTTCATGTTGTTCATTACTGTAGCCCCAGTGCCCGGGACAGAGCTGGCACATAGCGGGTGTTCAGTAGGCATTGAGAGATAAGGGATTCAAACCCTCCAGTGAATAAGCAGTCTAGCCCTTTCACCAATCCGCCCATCAGGCTGAAACTATGACAATAACAATAGCAGTTAATTGTTCTAGAGCATTTCCTATGAAGCCAGGACCTTGCCCTTAATCCTTGAACCCTGAGAGTTAGAGATGATAATGAGCTCAGAGAGGTTAAGCGATTTGCCCAAGGAGACGGGAATGGCATCAGAAGAGGAGCCCAGGCATCCTGCCTGCCTCCTGAGCAGCGCTCTTAAGCCGCTGAGCCATAATGTGCCATACTCTCAAGAAAGAAAACAAAAAACAAAACAGTTGAAATGGAAGCCACGGTTGAGCTCTGCGCGCCAGGCGAGACTGCGGCTTTCCGCGTGCGCGGCGGTCCCGCCCCACCGCTCTTTGATCTTTGCAGCGCCCGCGGCCCCGCTGACCCCGCCGTGAGTTATGGGGGCCCCGGGACCCATCACACAGCATTCCCGGACTCCCAGGGTCGGCAGGACGTGGCGCCCCGCGCGGTGATGGATGAGCCAGTCTCGAGCGCTGGCTTTGTCCAGGCAGAGCCGGGCTGGGGAGCATCAGACAGACTTTGGACAGGGCGTGGCGAGAGCCGGACCGCGTGTGTGTGTGTGTGTGTGTGTGTGTGTGTGTGTGTGTGATGCTTGGGTGGAAGGATTGTCTTGTTTCCTTTCCCGGGGAGCGGAGGGCGGGGGTGGGGAGGTGGGGAGGTGGGGGGGGCGAGCATTGGTGCGGTCGCCAGCACCCGGGAATCTCACCAGGTAGAGCTTTGAAGACCCCAAACCCTTACATCCAAGAGCGAGCTCTCCTAGAACCCCGCCCCCCACTTCGCGTACTTTCGGAGGGTACAAAGGCCCCGCGGTGCCGGGTCCCGCCTCCCTCGCCACCGGCATTTCTTCTGTCCCATTTGACAGCCTAGGCGGAATAATCCTTTTGGGGACCGGCCGGCCCCTACTGGGCCAGACGCGGCAGCAGCTGAGCGCTCAGGCCCGATCCATTGTTGGGGTCCGCCAGGGACCCCCCGCCGTGGCCCTTTGTTGCCCGCTCCCGGCGGGGCCGCTCCAGATGCGCCACCGCTGCCCGCGCCCCGCCCGTCCCACGCGCCCCGGGCCGCGCCGAGGCGGCTCTTACGCACCGGGAGGAGTGGGCCCGCCTCGCCCGGTGCCGGCAGCGCCGCCCGGCTGCGCCCGCCTTTGTCTGCCTCCTTTGTCTGCCCCGCGCACTCGCGGCGGCGGCTAGGCCTCTGGGGAGCGGGCCCCGAACGCCGAGCGCAGCTGGCGAGGGCGCGCCGCCGGGAGCGCGCGGGCCCGGCCCGGCCCGGGGCTGCCCCTTCGCGGGGGGCCTGGGAGCCGGCTCCCACCGCCCTTTCCCCGCCCCCTCCCCGCGCTCCCGCCCCTCCCCTCCCCTCCCGTCCGCCCCTCGCCCCCGCCCCCTTCCCTCCAGCCCCCGCGCAGCCCGGGCACATCCTGCCGCCCGCGCACCTCTCCGCGCCGTCCCCGCTGCGCGGTTCGGCCCTCGGCTGCGTTCGGCTCCCGCAGGCTCTCGGCCCGGCGTCCCTCGGCCCCCGCCTCCCCGGCCGTCCAGGTAAGGCTTGGCCTTGGCCTTGGCCCGCCCCCGCCCCGCCCTCCCACCTCACCTGGCTGTGCGCGGCGACAAAGGTGGGCTACCTGGCGCGCTCTGGGACAGGGTGCGCCCAGGACTTAGGCTGGAGGCGAGGATGCTGCTCTCTTCCCTGCCTCCTGGCCCTGGGACCCGTCGGTCCGTCCGTCCGCCTCCTCCCTCCTCGCCGCGTCTCCCCTCGCCTCCTGGCTCTGCTCCCGGCCCCTGGCTCACCCACCCTCCGCCGGACACTCACTTTTCCACCTGACACTCGCCTTGCGCGCGCCCTCGCCGCCCTCTCCTGGTCGCGGCTCTGGCTCCCTCTCCTCCTCGGCACTCGCCTTCTTCTTCCGGGACCCGGTCTCTCTTTGTCTCTCTGTCTCTGAGTCTCCGGCGGGGCGGGGGGTGGGGGGAGGGTCTCTCAGTCCCGGGGACCCCAGTTCACCACCGTTCCAGGAAGCTTCAAAGACTCCCTGAGCTCTGGATGGAGCTGCCAGGTGTGCCCTCCTGCCCCTTTCGAGGCTGCCCAGGGGGCCGAGAGGTGTTGCAGGGAGAGCGGACTCTGGGTGCGCCCCGCCAGCCTCGCGTTGGGCCCGCGTTTTCCCTTTCGGCAAGGACCAGGACTGCGCTCTATCACCCCGACGGCGCAACCCCGCTCGCTCCCCACCGCGGGCTGCTGTCCTCCTGCGCGCTGGGTGGGGTCTCAGCCTCCCGCGGACGGGTTGAGGCGAGAGGGCTGTTGGGTTTCCCGCCAAGTCTTGCGTCCTCCCCCGGATGCCCCTTCAGCTTCGCCTCCGTCTGGTGTCTGCGGCCCAGCGCACTCCTCCACGCTGCCCACCTCCCAGTCTGGTGGCTGGGACGCGAGGAAGTGCCCAGGTGCTGGTTTAGTTTCGCCCCCCTGGGGTCAGGCAGACATGTTCTGGGAGCGACTTGGACAAAGGAACACACTTCTCTGAGTCTCCGTGCCCCTTTCATAAAACGAGAAGAATTGTAGCTCCTACTATAAGGATGTGTGTGGAGTCCGTGAAAAAAGCATGCGGGATACCAGCGCAGGGCACACTCAGAGGCGCTGAGGGAGTGAGTATACAGCCCCTGGGTGGGGTTGGGAGGGGGGCCTCCACAGAAAGGGGGAAACGGATCAAAAATTCAAGGTTAGAGACACTGCAGAGAAAGCTGACTAAGCCCCCTTGCGCATCACTGTCACACCACCCACCTGCCCACCCCTGCGGGCATGTGCCTTCTCACAGACACTTCTCTCTTCCGCTGTTTGTCCTCAAATCAGAGTTAAAACATCAGGGCGAAAAGGAGTTCTGCTTTCAAAATGAGATCAGCGTGGCTGTCGGTGTTGCCAGCAGCTGGCCATTGATCAGGAGGCATCCCGGTGACTCATCCCCAGTTCTCAGGCTCCGTCCTGCACTGATTGCTTTTTCCGTGGCATTAGCTCACGGGCCATTTACTTTCCACTGGGGGATCCTCACGCTGGCCCCTGGACCTGCTGTGCAGTCGCCCAGACCCTCTGGCCATCATCACGGGTGACGCACCACCCCAGGGGGCCACTAGGATGTGGGCTGAGTGGCTGAATAAGGACAACATCGGAAGAGGGAAGCCTTCTCCCAGCCGGCAAGTTCTGGGCTCTCCTGGCTGAGTTTTTGTTTTCAGCCACAGCCAGGGCTGGCACCCTGAGCCTTTCTGTTTAGAGAGGCACGGATGGGACTGGGGGGACACTCACACCCATTCAGCCTCCACTCATGATCCTGCCTGGCAGACAGGCCCAACTCTGGCACCATCTCTGTCCCCCGCCTTCTTGGGCCACAGTAGCCCCTGTGCCTTCTAGGAACCTTGCTTACAGCCTCCTTGCCCTTCGTCCACGTGAAAATGACGGCACTTTCTCTGCCTTCCTCACCGTTCAACCCACCCCTCTCCCCAGCCCTAAGCCCCTCCACGGCTCCCTGTTGCCACTAAATTAACTGCCTGCCTCCCACCACACCCATCCACTGCTGGGGGTTCAGCCACGATGAAGGGCTAATCGTCTCCATGCCCCGACTCCCCTGGGCCCTTGCTGGAGCCTTGCCTCCATGTGAAATGTCTGCCCTGCCCTGTGCTCAGTTGACGGCTACCCATCCTGCAGGCCCAGGCCCGATGTCCCCTCCTGGGGGAAGCCCTCCTGCTCCCCTTTGCCTCCCCGTCTCTTTTGGTCCTCATTTCCCTGGGTGGTGCGGGGTCCCATTCCACCTGTGGTCCCAAGGCCTGACCCACAGTAGGTGCTCTGCACACACTTGTTCTGTGGAATGGAATCCTTGGTCAAGGAGACAGCAATGAACTGGGGATTGCGGGCCACAGGTCATCCCTGGGTGCGACTGGGTCCTGCTGGCCAGGCCAGGGGCAGAGTTGGTCCTGGAACAAGAGTGGCTAGGGAGGTTGGGGGCGGGGGGAGGGGGCAAACTGTGTGGAAAATCCCTGTGGTTCGGGGCGGGCCTGCATCCCTCTGGAAGGTGAGGGAGCGGAGGAAAGGGACCTGACAGGGAAGTGACTGCCTAGGTCCAGAGGAGTTGGTTGTCCCAGCGGATTGCTTAGCAGCTGTGTGACCCAGAGGCGTTCCCTCACTTGTCTCAGCCAGAACTGGGGCAGAGCTGGGGTCTGCGTCCCGGCCTCCCTGACTCCACCGCCTGGGAACAGCAGAAGCAGAGAGGGGCCCTGGGCATATTCCCAAGTGGGGTGTCCTATGAGCCCCCCGGTTCTGAGCCGTACAGTTGAGACCTGCCTCTCTTGCTGCTCCAGGTCCTCTGCTGGTCCCACCCCAGCCTTTCCTCTCAAGTGGGCCTCTGTGGCCAACGAAGCATAGACCTCCCCAGGAAGGACTCGAGAGGGTGGGAAGACTGACCACTAGAGGCCCTGTCCCCCCTCCCGCCAGGTCCCAGCTTTGGCAGCCACCCACCCCCCTACCCCACCCCCCACCCCCGCAACAGCAAGGCCTGGCATTGATCACCTGGACACATCCCTGGATGGATGTGGGGTCATGAGGGATGAAGTCCCTGCCTGACCCACAGCAGCTGGGATGAACAAATTGTAGAACCACACTTTCTAAGGGGTTCTCTCTGTGCGAAGCTCTGGGTTAAGGTCCCCAGAATGTGTCATGCCTGAGGGTCATGGAACTGCACCAGTATCAGTCACTGAATGTAGCATGACTGGTCAAGACCCTGCCTTTGGAGTTAGATGGGTTCAAATCCCAGCCCCACCACTTACTCTACTGAGTAACTTTGGGCAAATCCCCCAAATCTCTGTCCGGATGTTGAGCCATTGTCGCTATTAATACCTGAACAATAGTGTCCACTCAGAGGGCTAAACTAGATTGTGCATATAAAGCTCTAGGCTTAGCTTAGTAAATGCCCAATACATGACACCCAAACAGACACACTCATCTTTCAGATGTGGGACTGAAGCCCAGAGAGGTTAACTGACTTGCCCAGGGTCACACAGCTATTCAGTGCTGGAGCCAGATTCATAGCCAGGCTGTCTGATTCCAGGTGTCTTTCCACTCCACACTGGCTCCTCCAGAGCCAAGAGCAGGCATTTTTGTCACTTGATGATTAAGTGATGAGTTGACCAAGCAGCAAGTCATGTTAAATTGTCTGGGCACCGAGATCATGAAGTTTGGGGAGTAGGGGGTGGGAGGGTTGCCGAGGAGAAGAAGAGGGGGAGGAGCACCTGTAACCAGGAGGTAGGACTCTGTCTCCGGAGGTGGGGTGGGATATTGGGAGAGAGGAGCATCCTGCCCCCCCCCCAAAAAAAGACAATATCCTTACACAAATTTTTTTGAGGCTTTGTGGGGGGTAGGAATTCCTGAGGCTGCTGTGGAAACAATAAAAGCAGATGGGACTGCCCCTGCGGGGAAGCCAAACCTCATTTGCCAGACAATGGTCCCTTCCAGGCTGGCCTTGGCCTGTCCCAGGAAAGCCATCCATCACCCACCAAGGACTGAGGAGGGGCCCGCCTGCGCCTGCCCCTGCACATGCTGGCACAGATGCACACATGCAACCCCCCTCTCCCCTCCCCGTAATAACCAGTTATTGTCTATTGCGCCCTTACTGGGTAACACTGACTCCCTATACCTTTACCTCCTCTCATCCTCACATCCACCGGATGTGAGGCTCAGAGAGGTTAGGTGACTTGCCCAAGGTCACACAGCTCTTTGTACTCTGCTGGGTGGGGCTCTCCCAGGACTCAGCTTAATGGGTTTGGGCTGACATCTGTGTGTTCACATCAGTAACAGTCATGTCTGTGCCTCAGTCCTTCTCGGGACCTGTGGCCTCTCTGCCAGGTCAGAGGGGACACCTGAGGGCAGCGATGGTGTCTCTGCCTGCAGATGAGACGCTCCGTCCAGCAAAGAGCGTTTTCCCCATGTTCTGGCCAGAACTGTGTCTCTCCTCTCAGATCGGGAGGTTCCCACGGGCAGCCAGTGGAACTCAGCCTTTGGAATAGCCTTTCTGGGGCATGGGCTGCTTTTCCTGCTTAAACAGAGTGCCCTGCAGGCAGGAGCGATGCCTCTGGTCCGAGAGTGCTCTAAGGCAAGAGCTGGGTCGCCCCTGTTGCACAGGGACCTCCAGTCACACTGGCAATGCCCAGGAGCAGGGACCCTGCCTCCCCCTTCAGAGTGGAGCTGGTTCCCTGGCATGGCACCCGGAGAGGCTCGGCGAGGGGTGCCCACCTGGCCTCACCTCCCTGGAGTCTCCACTGCAAAGAAGCACCTTGTTCGCCGCAGGTTGAGAGGTGGAGTTCTCTGCGTGAGGCCGGGTTGGCACAATGGCCTCTTGGGGGGTAGGTGGGGCTCTGGCTGTTCTGAGGCCTAGAGGGAGGCCCCTTCCTGTGGCCAGGTGGCACTTTGGGGGTGCAGAGCTGCACAGAGGCAGGGAGATGGGTAGGGGCTAGCTCAGGACGGTCAAGACCCCCCGCCCCCCGCTGCCAAGGAGCACCTCTCCGGGCGGCTGATTAGAGTCCCACCCACCCCACCAGCGAACTCGTCTTCACTGCCTTCCAGCTCCCTTACCCTTCCTGGGCCCATCCTTACCCAGAACCACACGCACCGCACAGGACTGACTTCCTAAATAGATCTCAGACAGGCTAAGAATCCCATCCCCAGAAAGGAAAACGACTCACAAAGAGGGGATGGTGGGAGAGAGCATGAGAGGGGTTATAGGAACAAAGTCTTATCCCAAACTAGAGGCCCGGTGTGTGAAATTCATGCACGGGGGAGCGGGGGAGGTCCCTCAGCCCGGCCTGCACCCTCTCCAATCCGGGACCCCTCAGGGGATGTCCAACTGCTGGTTTAGGCCCCATCCCACTCCCCTGCCAGCCTGATGGCCCCCAACTGCCCTCCCCTGCCAGACTCATGGCCCCCAACTGCCCTCCCCTTCTGGCCTGATTGCCTCTAACTGCCTCTGCCTCGGCCCCCACCACCGTGGCTTTGTTCGGAAGGAAGTCGGACTGTAGGAAGATGTCTGGTCTCCCGGTCTAATTTGCATATTACCCTTTTATTAGTATAGATTGCCTTGGTAGGAGCCCAGTCCCTGAATTTAGGATCCACCCACCTATCCCCTACTCATGGGAATATAAATACTTTGCCTGAACAAGCAAAAGTGCCCATTTTCCAGCCCTAGGGGAACCAGCTCCCCCTAAAGAAGACAGGAATTTGCTCCCAGCGGGGCAGGAACTCTGAGATCCCCCAGCTGGAGACCCTGTGCTGGTCACCCAGAGGGAGCACATCCCAGCAGCTCGGCGGGTTAGGGTTTCATCTGTGCCCGGGTGTCAGGCACAGTGAGAGATGGACAGAGCAAGGCAGGGCACCTCCAAAAGTGAGTGTGGGGGATGGCCCTGGAATGGGGTGGTTATTATCATGTATCCTGACCCCCTCAGCCAGCCCTATCCCCACCCCCCTAACTACCTCCTGATTCTCCCCAACCTGCCATGCAGCTGGTGAGCTGATCAGCAAGGCAAGAAGGTGGGACCCTGCTCTAGCCCATATGCTCAGTGGTTAGAGCATGGCCCCGAGGACTGGAGGGTTCTGGGTTCATATCCAGTCAAGGGCACACACCTTGGTTGCAGGCTCAATCCCCAGGGGAGGCAACCAATTAACCTGTCTCTCTCACATCGATGTTTCTCTTGCTCTGTCTCTCCCCCTCCCTTCCACTCTTTCTAAAACTCAATGGAAAAAATCTCCTTGGGTGAGGATTAACGGAAAAAAGAAGGCAGGACCTTCAGCTGTCCTGGATTGCTGGTGGCAGCCCAGCTCCACAGTTGTCTGCCAGGCCGGAGCCCCCCATCTCACGGCCCCCAAATGCAAGCTGTTGGGGGGAGGGGCCCAGGAATCAAAGCCGGCTCCAGGCTGGATTAACTGCCTTCATTTGCATGTGATGCTGCCTCCTGGCAGCCTTCTGGATGGAAACAGCTTTGCAGCTCAACTCTGCACAGCATGGGCACAGGATAAGGGCACGGAAAAGCCCCTTTCCCCTCCTTGGTCAGTTTCCCCTTCCCAGCTGCCAGTGCCGACCTCCCTGCTGGGTCCTCACGGAGATGACAGATGCGAGGGGGGGGGGACGGGGGGGGGGCAGGTGACCCCTGATGGAGTGCAGGGCTGTCCCCTATGCCGAGAACCCAGGCCTTGAGTGGCTTGCCACTCACCAGTCGTGTCCTCTTGGATCTGTGGCTTCCCTTCCCAGAGTCTAGGTTTTTACCCTTTATTTTCTTTTTTTAAAAATATATTTTTACTGATTTCAGAGAGGAAGGGAGAGGGAGAGAGAGAAACATCAATGATGAGAGAGAATCATTGATGGGCTGCCTCCTGCATGACCCCCCAATGGGGATCGAGCCCACAACTCAGGCATGTGCCCTGACCAGGAATCGAACCGTAACCTCCCGGTTCAGAGGTCAGCACTCAACCACTGAGCCACATTGGCCGGGTTCGGTTTCCTTGTTTTAAAACTGTGAGAGGGATGCGATCAGAAATGGACGAAATACGCTTGCAGGAGCCTGGGCTTCGCAGCTGCTCGCGGAGCGGAGGCTCCCATGACCGCGATTGCTTTTGTTTTCTTCGCTGGGAATGAGCCACTGTTGGGTCTCAGTTGTGAGAACACCATCTCTGGGTGGTGGGTGTCCCGATGTCCCTGGACAGCTCTTGTCAGGGCGACTCCTGAAGAGCAGGCTTTGTGAGCAAGCCGCCGCAGCACGTCCATGGCTGGGAGGTGGGGGGGAGGGGGGGCGGGGAGCGGAAGGGGGTGCCTGCTGCCCCTTTTCTCCTGGATGCTTGGCGCTTTGTATGCCGCCTCCCCCTGGCTTCCAGAGCGACAGAAACGGATCGGCGCCCTTCCTCACTGGATCCTTGGCACGACTTCTATAGCAGCCCACGCTTCCTCGGTGGCTCGTCGCCAGGCTGGCATCTTGGCTGCTGGGCTGTGCCAAGATCTGCGTGCAAGCCCTGTGGGTTGGAGAGAGAGTTCCAAGCAGTTGTCAGGACAAAGTGGTGCTAGGTCCCCCAGCCCTCACTCCCTCCCCTGCCCACACACACACACACACACCCTGAGAATATATTTATGATTTTGCACTCAGGTTCGATTGTGCTCAACCCACTTTCATTTCTGTCCATAGTTGTCAATGCCTATTATTTGCAGGGTCCTGTAGATCTGTTAGGAACAGTGGGACAGAGCCCCTAGGATGCTGCTGCAGAGCTGGGCAGAGCTGGGCAGTAGCGCAGGGGAGGAAGCTCATCTAATTGGGGGACTGAACAAGGCTTCCTGACAGAGAGGGCGGGCGGGGTTTGGACACGGAGAGAGAATAGAATCGGGGACGATGGGGTGTGTTTGGGGCCCGGGGAATGGTCTCTGTTGGCTGTGAAGGGGAGGAAGTAGCAGTCAGGGCTGCAGAGGTAGGTTGGGGCCATATTAATCAAGGCCCTAAGTGCCAAAGCGAGGAGCCTGTGATTAGAGGGAAGGCAATAGGGAGCCATGGATGGCTTTGAGAGGGAGGGGTGTGGTAGTGGCATGATCAGAGTAAACTGGCAGCGGCACAGGCTGGGTATGGGGGCAGGACGGTGCTAATAAGGTCTGGGGAGAGGGATGCCACCCCCCTCCCCACATGGGTGCACCAGAACTGCACACTGAACCCCCGCTCCCCTGCCCCAGGCAGGCTGCATGCATGATTCATGGGGTACAAGGGGCGGGGAGGGAGCAAAGATGGCCCTGAAATTGGGGTTCCTGGGTACAATGAATGGATCCACAGCCATTGGCAGGATCTTGGCAACAGAACTTCGGGAGGGAGGGAGGGAGGGAGGGAGGGAGGGAGGGAGGGAGGGGAGAGAGAGGAGAGAAAGAGTATAGATGGGGTCATGATGCAGGGGGTGTGGGGCTGGGCTGCACCTCCTGGCTCTGTGGGGACACGCTGTCTTCTGAGACCAGTCCCCAGGCTGGTCACGGAGCTCAGGGGCTGGGTTGTGTGCGCCACAGGGACAGCAAGCTGCCCACACGTGTCAGTGGGTCTGCCCAGTCCCCACCCCTCTGCCAGCCTCCTCTGGACTCTTGCCTACACTTTTTGGGTGCCCTGCCTTGCTTCTCCCCACGGGAGGATGGGGATTCCATTCGCTGGCCAACACCTGGAAGGCTCCCTGTTGAGGGGTACTCTGTGGGCATCCCCACCCCACCCCCAGCCATCGGTGTCCCCCAGGACAGGAGGGCAGGGCTGGGTCCGGGGCAGCATCGGCAGAGACTCAGAGCCTTTCTCATCACAGGGAGCAGCGGGTGAAGCCTGCTAAAGGGTGGTCTGCAGACCAGCCAGCGTCTTCCTCAGTCCTGGGAACAGGGGTCCCTGGGAGGGGAACAATGCTCGATTGACAGCCCTTTGAAACGGGCCCCTTCCTCCAGCCCGACTGCCCAGCTGCTGGAGCCCGGCCTCCGGGACTTTGAGGGGGCAGAAGCCAATGCTGCCTGCCAGGTGGACAGGAAATCAGCCCCGAGCTGCAGCGTGAATGGTCTTAGGAATGAAGGGATATGATGAGAACCAGGGTTGTCACAACAAGCCCATCCCCGGTCCCACCCAGCTCCCCGAGGCTCACCCAGGCTGTGCAGGTGGCTCCGGGCGGGATGAGATGAGAAGTGACGGGACAGCCTGTCTCTGCGGTTCCAGGAAGAGCAGAACCGAGGGCCGTGGACGCCCGGCCCGGCCTCCCAGGGGACCAGGACACGCCAGGCGGGATGAGAGGACAGCAGGTGACGGGCGAGGCGGGAGGAGCTCTTCCCTCCCTCAGCCCCCAGCCCTCTCACAGCGGGTCAGCCTGGTCCAGAGCCAGCCATCCTGTCCCACCTGCCCTCCCTGCTCAGGACAAGGGCCCCGCAGGCAGGGTGGGCAAAGGGGAACATGGGGCGAGGGCCAGTGTGGGGACTGCAGGCACTGAGAGGGCTGGAGGGAGGCAGACGTGCGGGACCATCACAGGCCCAGCAGCCCGTCCTCAGCCCTGGCAGTTACAGGCCCGCACATCACGAGGAGACGGCGTGTGAGCACCTTTGGGAGCCTGATGAACTCTCGGGGACCGGGAGTCCATGGACATTCAATCAGCCCGGCCAGCCTGGTGCCCGCCTCCTCTGGGTGCAGTGAGACAGGTGCAGGGGTGGGTGCTGTGGGGGAGGCGCTGCAGGGGTCCCCAGAGTTAGCAGACATCCCCCCCTCCCCCGCATCCATCCCCCAGCCACAGGCCTCAGGAGCCAGCTCCAAGGTCCTCCGGAACATCCAGGGGTCCGATTCTTCCCCCGGGGTCAGGGGGAGCAGTGGGTCCCATGGGGGAGGCGGGGGGCACTTCCAGTGGGGAATGGGGAGCAGTCAGCTCACCCCACCCTGCAGGGTTCAGAGTCAAAGCCTCCAGAACCCCTCAGCGCAGCAGGGACAGGGGGTGCCAGAACCTGCCCGGACCCCGAAGGGAAGAAGGGTGCAGTGACAGAACCAGGAAGTCCAAGGGGAGCCATGTGACGACACCCAGCACAGGCCTGAGAATTGCATAGATGACCCCTCCCTGGTGTGACTGAACCCCGGGGCCTCCGCTTGCACTTCAGGAAGTGGTAGGAGCCGTGGCAGAGAGATCTTGAAAGGACTGGGTGTTGTGAATTCACCCAAAGCGCTGAGCACGCCTCCTGCCTGCAGCACGTGCTCAAACGCTGTTGTTGCCTTGGCTTGAATTTGGGCTTCGAGCCAAGTCCTGGGGACTAAAGGCGTAATTTCGAGAGGACGCAGCGAAGGGCAGAGGTTTGTGCAGAGAAAGGAATTCTAGGCTAATTGGAGCCTGGATGCTGCTGACGCTGTTATACGGGGCCTCGGCCCCAGCACTGTGGTCCTTGTGGGCCGGCCAGTCTGTCTCACAGGCTGTTCGCTCTTGTCCTCCGCCCAGTAGAGTCAGTAACACTGCCTGGTTTGTTTATTTTATTTTTTTAATGTTTTTATTAATTTCAGAGAGAAGAAGGGAGAGGGAGATAGAAACATCAATGATGAGAGAGAATCATTGACCCGCTGCCCCCTGCACACTCCCTACTGGCGATGGAGCCCACAACCTGGGCATGTGCCCGAACTGGGAATTGAACCGGTAACCTCTTGGTTCCTGGGTCAATGCTCAGCTGCTGAGCCACACCCGGCTGGGTGTACTTTATTTTATTTTATTACTAGAGGCCCGGCACATGAAATTTGTGCATGGGTAGGGTCCCTAGGCCTGGCCTACGATCAGGGCCGATCTTCCCCAGCGGTCAGCAGCCAGCCCTGCCCCTGCTGTTGATGGCGGTCGCCCTCTGTTTGTGGGGTGACCAGCAGGGCTGTCGGGGCCCCGCTCACTCGCACCTGCCTTGGCCTGGCACTGCCCCCTCCGCTGCCACCCACCCCTGGTTCCCCATTCCCCACCGGGCAATCAGAGCCTGCCAGCCAGGGGGAGGGACCAAGAGGTTGGCCAGCAGGCCCCGATCGGGCAATGGGGGCCTGCAGGAAGCTCCTGCATTGAGCGTCTTCCCCCTGGTGGTCAGTGCACATCATAGCAACTGGTCATTCCACCATCTGGTCGATCTGCATATTATGCTTTTATCCTATATGCAAATCGACCGGATGGCAGAACGACCCATTGGCTGGGGGTGGGGCCAGCGAGCAGGCAGCACCAGGCCAGCCAAGGCGTGTGCCAGCGAGCAAAGGGAGGGGACTGCAATTGGGGGGCAACGGTGACCAGCAGTGGCAGAGGGGTGATGGGGTGGGGGCGAGGCTGGCGCCATCCCTTGATCGGCCAGCCTGGTCACCTCCCACAGTGGGAGGCCACCAGTGGCAGCAGAAGGGTGATGGGGTGAGGGCAGGGTCATCTTCCACAGAAGGAGGCCAGACTGAGGCCGTCAGTTGGACATCCCCTGAGGGCTACCAGACTGTGAGAGGGCACAGGCCAGGCTGAGGAACCCCCCAAGTGCACGAATTTTCATGCACCAGGCCTCTAGTATATATAGATTGTTGAGAGTATTACAGATGTCCTCCTTTTTTCTTCTCCCCTGTGCCTGCCACCACCCAGTTCCCACCCCGCTCCCAGCCTTCACCACCCTATTGTCTGTGTTCATGGGCTATGCATATATGCATATAAATTATTTGGTTAATTCTCCCGCCCTCCCCCCCCCCTGCCCCCACTTGCCTCTGAGAATTGTCAGTCTGTTCCATGTTTCCATCCCTCTGGATCTATTTTGTTCCTCGGCTGGGGGGGTGAGGGGGGTTGTGTTTTTTATTTTCGTAACCTTTACTACAGTTAGTTTCTCTTTTTTAAAAAAATATGTTTTATTGATTTCAGAGAGGAAGGGAGAGGGAGAGGGAGAGAGAAACATCAATGGTGAGAGAGAATCATTGATCGGCTGCCTCCTGCACACCTCCTACTGGGGATCGAGCCCGCAACCTGGGCATGTGCCCTTGGCCGGAATTGAACCTGGGACTCTTCAGTCCGCAGGCCAACACTCTATCCACTGAGCCAAACTGGCTAGGGCTGTTCCTCAGTTTATTTTGTTCATTAGATTCTACATATAGGGTGTCCCAAAATTCACACAAGATTTGAATTTTGCGTGAGCATTAACAACAACAACAAATAAAAGCTTAATTTTACTTGGCTTATTGAATCAGATTCTAATATCTGTTGCCCTTTGATTTCAATCCCTTCAATTTGATAAGCATTACCAAGTACCACTTATGGCCCAGGAGCAGGGACAATGAAGACCAATGAAAACCACGGCTTTGGGTATGTGCCAGCAACGCCGTGGAGGCCATTTACCCGATGTGCTATTCCGTACATAACCCTATACTGTACACTTTATGGATCAATAAAAAATTTACAATTTTAATTATAAACCTATGTTTTCTATCAAAATTACTTCTTGCATGAATTTTGGGTCACCCTATATAAGTGAGATCATATAATACTTGTCTTTCTCTGACTGGCTTATTTTGCTTAGCGTAATATTCTCCACATCCCTCCATGCTGTCTCAAAGGGTGAGAGGTCCTTCTTTTTCACAGCTGCATAGTAGTCCACTGTGTAACTGTACCACAGCTTTTTTTATCCACTCATCTACTGATGGGCACTTGGGCTGTTTCCAGATCTTGGCTATTGTAAATAGCGCTGCTATGAACATAGGGGTGCATTCTTTCTGATTGGCATTTCAGGATAACACTGCCCAGTTTTGCCAACCCAGAATTACCAACTACCCCCTGGGGGCAAAGTCCCCTCTGTCCCTGTGGAGAAGTACTGGGCGGCAGGGATGTCAGGGAGGGGTTTGGGAGTGGGGAAGTGGAGGAGGAAGGCTGCCCAGCTGCCCCCTCAAATGCTGCTTTTCTTGCAGGAGGAGCCCATGGCTGGGCCCACCACCCACGTTGCCCCCATGCTGTTCCTTGCCCTCCTGGCGTTTCTGGAGCTGAGCCTGGCCGGCTCCCTGGGCCCTGGAACCCCTGCTCGAAACCTCCCTGAAAATCACATCAACCTCCCAGGCCCAGCACTGTGGATGCCTCCGGCCAGCCACCACCACCGGCGGGGCCTGGGCAAGAAGGAGCGGGGGCCAGGCATGCCTGGCCGGGCCCAGGATGGAGCTGTGGGCACCTCCACCAGGCAGGCCTCCAGGCTGCCAGGGGCAGGGGGGCTGCTGCCTGGGCAAAGTCCTGCAGGCCTGCTGCAGGACAAGAGTCTGCTCCTGGGGCTGGCCCTGCCCTACCCTGAGAAGGAGAACCGGTCTCCAGGGAAGAGACGCAGCAGGGAGCACAAGAGACGCAGGGAGAGGTTGAAACTGCACAGAGGTAGCTGGATATCTGGGATGGGGTGGGGTGTTGAGATGGAAGGGAGGGCGGAGTGAGGGACGGAGATGGCTTCAGGAGCAGGCCCGGAGGGGGTGTCCATGGTGTAAGGTCACTGGGAGGGCGTCCAGAGGCCCCAAAGGAGGCGGGCAATGGGCACCCAGAGGAGTGAGGTGGTCTCACTAAGGTCAGAGGGCTCTGGCGAGGGGAGGAGCCTGGGAGAGGCAGGGAGGGACGTGTGGCCATAGACGCTCAGTCTTTTTTTTTTTATTATTGATTTTTTTTTAAAAAAAATATATTTTATGGATTTTTTACAGAGAGGAAGGGAGAGGGATAGAGAGTCAGAAACATCGATGAGAGAGAAACATCGATCAGCTGCCTCCTGCACACTCCCCACTGGGGATGTGCCCGTAACCAAGGTACATGCCCCTGACCAGAATCGAACCCGGGACCCTTGAGTCCGCAGGCCGACACTCTAGCCACTGAGCTAAACTGGCCAGGGCTATTATTGATTTTTTTACGGAGAGGAAGGGAGAGGGATAGAGTTAGAAACATTGATGAGAGAGAAACATCGATCAGCTGCCTCCTGCATGCCCCCTACTGGGGATGTGCCCGCAACCAAGGTACATGCCCCTGACCAGAATCGAACCCGGGACCCCGCAGGCCACAGGCCGATGCTCTATCCACTGAGCCAAACCGGTTAGGGCGACGCTCAGTCTTATCAGTAGGTAATCCTCCCACGTCAGAAGCTCGACTTTACATCTGACCTGAATATACTGATTAGCCATGGACCAGTTCAGGGCCCTCCAAGGGCATCACTTCATCACCTCCGAGGCCTAGAGCAGGGCTGAGCGCATAGATTCTGAAGCCAGAATCCCCCCAAGTGACCAGCTGTATGAGTCACTGGTCTGTGCCTCGGTTTCTCCCTCTGCAAAATGAGGAAAATGGCCCCATCGAGCCCCAGCGGAGGTCCAGAGACCGCCTGATATGTGGAGAGCTTGGGGCGGTGCCTGGAAGGCGGCAGGGACGGGGAGCCGTTGCTGCTAGGTGATGCTCAGCTTCTTGATGCTGAACCAGTGTCCTCCAACCTGGACACAGAGGTCCCAGGGGGAGGCGTCTCATCCCTATCGCTCCGGCCTCTGCCCTGTCTGTTCCCTGCGGAGCTCCCCATCCCCTTAGCCCTCCTCACCTGCCTTCACATCTCCAAGCCCCTGCGAGCATCTAGCTGCCACAGTTCCCAGCGCCCCCTCCCTTTGCCCATTCGGTCTCTGAACAAACATTTCCCAGCGGCTACGCTCAACTGGCTCCTCCCCAGGCTCACCTGGCCTCCAGCCCGAAACCTCAACCTCAACCGCAGCTTCCAAGCCTCTTCCTGTGACAAGACTGCCTCTAGGGGCAGGGCTCGTGGTGCAGACACAGCACAGAGCAGAAGGGGTTCTGCAGGAGGAGGGTGGTGGAGCCTCAGCCCCGCCTCCCCCTGCAAACAGCTGGGGCTTGCTTTCCTGCCAGGCCTACTGGGACCCCCCACGTGGGCAGAACACAGTCTGCAGGTGTATGCGTGGCGGGGCGGGGGGGGGGGCAGCTTAGATCCTCAGCCCCCTACTCCTAGATGCTGGCATCTTTGAGGGACAAGCCAGAGGGCACACATGGGGTGTGGATCCATTCAGCTCAGCTCCAGCCCCCAACTCCAGGGGACCGGTGGGGCCCTAACAGAGCGAGTGGCATGGCTCAGTGGTTGAGCATCGACCTATGAACCAGGAGGTCACAGTTCAATTACCCTTCAGGGCACATGCCAGGGTTGCAGGCTCGATCCTTAGTGGGGGGCGTGCAGGAGGCAGCTGATCAATGGTTCTCTCATCATTGATGTTTCTCTCTCCTCCTTTCCTCTGTGAAATCAATAAAAATATTTTAAGAGAGAGAGAGTGCAAAAGGAGGAGGAGGCACGGGAGGTCTGGAGGCCAGGCCCAGCCCAGCCCAGCCCAGCTGACCAGCTGTGAAGCCTGGGAAATGAAAGGAACAGATTCGAAGGTCCCTAAGGGGCCTTTCTACTCTCTGGGATTCATTTCTGGAGAGTGGAGTGATCCCAACGACCCAACCAGCCTTAACGTCAGCTCTCGCCTGAGACAAAGAGGCAGGGAAGAGCCCGGGCCCTCCAGCTTCTCTCGAAGCCCCGTGTTCCCGACCACCCCAACCCTGCCGGGTCACACTCACCTACCTCATGCCCATATGTCTTGGAAGGTGGCATTGGTGGTTAAAAGTATTGATTTTATCCTCAGATGGAGCTGGGTTCGAATTCAAACTTTAGTATTTACCAGCTGTGTGCCCTCAGGGAGGTCTCCTAACCTCTCTGTGCTTCAGTTTCCTCCCTGGTGGATGAGGCTGACAGAGTACCTGCCTCCCAGAGCTCCTGCAGAGCTCATGAACTAATGCTAGTACCGCAGGACGGGGCATACACCGGGGTCCTCACACACAGAGGCACTCAGCAAACAGCGCGTGTTATCACCACATAGCCAGCCTTCCCTCGTGTGTGATAAGCCTCAGCTTCCCTTCCAGACTTCTCAGAGGCCTCTCCCCCTGCAACGCCTCTCAGCTTTAGCTCGCCTCTCAGCTTTAGCTCGTTGCTCCTCTACTTAAGCTTGACCTCCTCCAGGAAGCCTTCCATGTTAATCCTATTAGTTCCCATTTGCACCCAGCCATCCCAGACTTGGACTTGCTATGATGTTGCTTTAGATTGAGAATCCTTGGGCTGTCTCCCCAGCAACCCTGCAAGTTCACCCCAGACATTCCTCCCCCCCCCCCAGGCCCGGGTTTCCACCTTCCCAGGAGAGTGGGCAGCAGGGAGGTTTGGGAGCCAATGGCTAGCCAGGCTGTCAGACTTGTCACGTGATGCCTCTACCCCCTTGTTTGCAGCGGGAAACGTGGGTTCTGCTTTGGGCTGGTGCGGGGTGGCGAGCAGATAAAGGCCCTGTGTTTCCTGTTCCGTCTCTCAGGCCGAGCCTTGGTCCGAGGCCCCAGCTCCCTCATGAAGAAGGTGGAGCTCTCCGAAGACCAGGCGCTGGACGCTGCCATGGAGGAGTCGTCCACCAGCCTGGCCCCGACCATCCTCTACCTCACCACCTTTGAGGCAGCACCTGCCACGGAAGAGTCCCTGATCCTCCCTGTCACATCCCTGTGGCCCCAGGTAAGGCCTCGGAGCCAGAAGAGTGCTTGAGACCACATCATGCAAATCCCTCTGAGCCATTTAGGGAGACTGAGGCACGGGGGGTGGAAGGAAATTGGTGGAGGCCTCTGGGGTGAGCTGGAAACCAGGTCTCCTGGTGCCCGTCCAGCCCAGCTACAGCCCAGTGGGCACTCTGTCCTGAAAGGGCGGCCACTGTCCAGGAGAAGGTGGTCCTGGGGCTCACTCTGGGGACAGCCAAGGAAGCCAGTGCCCGCTCACCACACCGGTCTCTGCATGGAGAAGAGCAGGGTCCTTTGCAGAGAATTTTATGCAGACGGAAAAGTACAGAGAATAACAACACCGCAGAAAGCCCCGTCCCCACAACCCAGAAGTAACCAGTGTTAGTTAACACATCTGCTTCAGACCATTACACATATGTATGGAGAGAGCAGGTGAGCGCTTGTGGCCAATTTGCTTCCACCGGCAAATAGAGGAAGTGAACATGGGAGTTCATTGCATCATCCTTGCAATTAGCAAGATACGCATCATTGCACCTCTTCTGTAGCTTTGCAGTATTTTTCAAAATAATATCACCTAGCCCTAGCTGGTTTGGCTCAGTGGATAGAGGGTAGTCCTGCGGACTGAAGGGTCCCAGGTTTGATTCTGGTCAAGGGCACATGCCCGGGTGGCAGGCTCGATCCCCAGTGGGGGGCGTGCAGGAGGCAGCTGATCAATGATCCTCTCTCACCATTGATGTTTCTATCTCTCTCTCTCCCTCTCCCTTCCTCTCTGAAATCAATAAAAATATATTTAAAGTAATAATATCAGCTAAAATGATCAATAAAGTATATGTAGAAGAAAAGGGCTTTACTTTTTAGCAGAAGATCTTTCTTATTCTCTTTTGGGGTCTTGCACCCCCTGAGATTCTGAGAAAAGCTATGAACCATCCCCAAAGAATACCTGGTTATCCCTGCCGTCGCAGGCCCCCTGAAGTCCATGCACTGAGCACCAGCCCCGAAAGGCGCCTTTATTGCCCATGTCTACTGTGGCAGATCCAGCCCCGATGGCTGGCCCGGGGCTGTGAGTGCAACAGAGCTGTGGCCATGGCTCAGAGGTGCCCTGGCCGCTGATAACTTCCCCAGGGAAAGAGGGGCAGGGAAGTGAGCAGCTGGCTTCATCCAACGCCCTCTTTGTGGACGTAGAGGCCTGAGCAGGCCTTCCCAGCCCCTCCCTCAGAGGCCCGAGGGGTGACCCCTCTGTCTGCATCGGTCGCCTGTAGGCACCTTTCTGCCTGGATGTGAAGTGAGGACAGTACCCTGGTGACTGCTGCAGCAGGAACCTCGGTGACGGTGACCGTATGGATGTCCCAGGCTGGGCTTCTAGCAGAGGGTGAGCCCCTCTGAGGAGCCCCTCCTTTGCCCTCTGGCCCTGGGGCCCCACATTTCTGTTTCCACCTGTTGGGGCTCCATGTTCCCTCCTCTCCACCCACCTTCTGCAGGCTCAGCCCAGGCCTGACGGGGAGGTGATGCCCACGCTGGACATGGCCTTGTTCGACTGGACCGATTATGAGGACTTAAAACCTGAGGCCTGGCCCTCTGCCAGAAAGAAAGGTACGTCCGCCCAGCCGGCGGGCTCAGAGGTTGGGCGCCAACCGATGGCCTCGGCCAGTGACGGCGAACCTTCTGAGCTCGGCGTGTCAGCATTTTGAAAAACCCTACCTTAACTCTGGTGCCGTGTCACATAGAGAAATTTTTTGATATTTGCAACCATAGTAAAACAAAGACTTATATTTTTGATATTTATTTTATATATTTAAATGCCATTTAACAAAGAAAAATCAACCAAAAACATGAGTGTCATAGGTTCGCCATCACTGACCTAGGAGGTCACAGTTTGATTCCCAGTCAGGGCACATGCCTGGGTTGTGGGCTCGATCCCCGGTAGGGGATGTGCAGGAGGCAGCTGATCAATGATTCTCTCTCATCATTGATGTTTTTTTCTCTCTCTCCCTCTCCCTTTTTCTCAGAAATGAATAAAAGTATAAAAAATTAAACAATTTAAAAAAT
The DNA here is from genome assembly GCF_964212035.1 of Myotis nattereri. Lineage (NCBI taxonomy): Eukaryota > Metazoa > Chordata > Mammalia > Chiroptera > Vespertilionidae > Myotis > Myotis nattereri. Next base: position 209,958,271 of record NC_138077.1, on the reverse strand, counting down.
TAAAAACAAAACAAAACAAGAAAGGTACATCTACCTACCCCCCCCCCCCCCGGGCCTGGGCTCCCTCCCCTCCCCCAGCCTGACCTACAGATGTCCAAAGTGGGGGATGGGTGGGGCATGGAGTCCACACTGCAACGTGCACCCCACAGGGAAATACCACTATCGAGGACTTACCAAGTGCCAAACTCGTTCCATGTGTCAACTCATTTGATCCTGAAAAAGAAGGTTAGGTCTGTGCTATCCATGAGCCCGGTTTAGAAAAGAGACGGCTGCGGCGGAGTCCCCGCCACACTGGGAAGGCGGTGCGTGCGCTCCGACACCAGCGTCCGTGTGCTTGCTCTCGGCCCCGCTGGGCGGCAGCGTCTGACCGCGATCTTCTTGTCCCCAGAGAAGACCCGGGGTAAACTCTCCAGTGATGGCAACGAGACATCCCCAGCCGAAGGGGAGCCGTGCGACCATCACCACGACTGCCTGCCAGGTACCGACCCAGCGTCACGTTCAAGGCACCAGGCTGGGTGCTGGGTGCTGGGGGCCTGAGGGGGGTGAGGTGGACCTTCCCAGGCACACGAGGAGGCCTGTGGGGTCAGGACCCTCTCGGGGTAATAAGTAGTAACAACCCCAGCTACCCTTTCCTGAGAGTTGCTGGAACATTGACTTCATCCTCAGAGCAGCCCAGAGAAAGAGACCCTGTCACCCCCAATTTTCAGGCAAGGAAACAGCCTCAGAGGGTGAGTCTCAGCCAAGGTCACATGGCTGGGAAGTGGCTCAACCCTAAGTCGGCCTGAGGAGCCACTGCCCCACAGGCTGCCTTAAGTCCAGCTGACCCCTCCCTCTACTTCCTCCTAAAGTCTGGTTGGGCTTAATGCTGCCCTTGGCCCATCACCACACTGCCCAGCTTTCTGTGGATGTTCCCATAGCATCCTCGCCCGTTCAGCAGCTGTGCCCATCAAGACCCTGAAAGCAAGGGGCTGGTGTTTTGACTGATGCCCTAACCTCCAGGGGCATCTACTGAGGTCAAGTTAGATATGATAGAGGTTAGGGGGTGGGGGGTAAGGTCTCAGGGTGATAAGAGGGCGAGGAGCAGCAATGGCAGGGGAACCTGGGATGCAGTCTTGGCCCGGCCCTGTTACTCCTCCTCCCCACCCTCCTCCCCCCCATCGCTGGGACTGCTCAAGAGATAGCGTGACATGGGCCCAGGGTGACATCCTGAAGATGCTAACAGCTAACTGCTCTCCTCGCTGCTGGACAGCAAGTGCCACCTGGATCTTGGGGGGAGAGCCGAGTGGTACACCCCCAGGGGGACACATTGCTCATTCAGTGGCCGGAATAGTCTACAAAACCGCCATCGCATCAGCGTTTGGCATTGTGTGGGCCAGACCACCAGCTCCCCGACAGGCAGTTTTCTTTCCAAACCGTTGTTTTCACCCGGAGCAGAAAGAAAAGGCTGGCGTTTGGGCCAACTGGACAGTCGCTCTGAGAGGGGGCTCCATGGTGGGCGGGTTGGGGCCTGCCTTGGGGGATCTCACTGCTTCCCGGGGCGGGGGGGGGGGGCTTCGGTTTCTCCATCTGTCAAAAGAGGACGTTGGTGTCAATGATCCTTGAGGCGCCCCAGCTCCACGCTGACGCCACACCTGGCAGCCCCCAGCTGTTCCGCCCGCTGTCCCCGGGAGGTGATCCCACCGTGCTCCGCTCCTCCCATGATCAATCAATTGTCCATCTAGGGCAGCTGGGTCTCTGCCACCCGCCCGCAGGGCCCTGGGCCGTGACATCCGTCAGTGGTTCCGGCTGGGAGCCTTGCACACCAGATGGCCCCACCCCGCCAGGGCACGGCCCTGCCGCGGCGATGATGGATCTGCTGTCCGGTGGGACCGTGTGCGGGCGTGGGGAGGGTCCCCGCAGCTTGGCTGACCACGTGTGCTTGCTGTATTGGCAGGGACCTGCTGTGACCTGCGGGGGCACATCTGCATGCCCCACAACCGGGGCCTCAACAACAAATGCTTCGACGACTGCATGTGCTCGGAAGGTGAGCCTGGACTCCCCCGGGCGGGGGCGGGGGGTGCGGGGGGGCATCCCTCATGCCCTGAAGCTGGTTCTGCACGGAGCCCAGATGCTATTTCGTGGCGGAGGCTGCCCGAGGGGCCTGCGGCGAAGGAGGGGTGGGAGAATCCCTTGGGAGCTGACGCTGTGAGCATCAGTGCCTTCCCAATCTGTGAACTCATTTGGTCTCCAGTCCTGGTATCGTTTCTCAGATTTGCTTTTCTCGCTTCTCAAAATACAAGCTGGCTTGATCTCCCATGATCGGGAGGCGGGAGAAGGGAGGAGAGAGGAGACTATCTCTTTAAATAAGATCAAAGCCGAGAAGGCTGGTGCTTTCAGGCCAGAATTCTACCCCGGGGAGGCATTCCAAGTGCGATATCTGGGTCGGGGTGGGTTTCCCAGCCCGTCTCAGCGAAGGGTGGATGCACTTGGCTGGCTGGCTGCTGCTTTAACCTCTGAGCTCCCACCCGGAGCAGTAGGCGGCCTCCTGCCCAGGTGTGCCGGGCTCTGTGCTAAGCACTGAACTCTCATTATCCTCCTCACCCTCCTTAATCCTTAATCCTCACGCCTTCTTAATCCTCACAGCCATCCAGGGAGGGAGCGATTGTGATCTCCATTTTACACATCAGCAAACAGGCACAGAGAGGTTAAGTGACTTGCCCAAACTCACACAGCTGGAAAAGGAGGAGAACATTTTTAATTTTGTATCCTGAAATTTTTCAAGCATATATGAAGTTGTCAGAACAGTAGTCACTATAATAATAAACCCCGTTTCCCACCACCCAGCTACAATAATTGCCAACTCACTGCCAATCTGTGTCGTCTCTCCCCTGCCCAGTCCCCCACTCCAATATAATTTTGATGCAACTCCTGGGAGTTTTGAGAGATTTTATCTGTGAATATTTCAGTGTATATCTCTGAAAGGTAAGTACTCTTTTAAGAACAAAATACCAAAAATGAACAATAATTACTCAGTATCATCCAGTATCCAATTAGTGTTCATATCTCCTGAGTGGGAGGATTTGGTCTCGGTGCCTCTATTAACCATCCTCAGATACATGCCCTAGTTTGGCTCACAGCAGGCTAACAATCATCTGCTGTGAAAGCAGTAACACTGTGTTCGTCCCATCATTCATGCATCCATTCATTCAGGAAATATTTACTGAGCACGTACTATGTGTCTGGTACTGATCTGGGATTCAGCAGCGAAAAGAAGGAGCAAGTTCTGCCCTGACTGGTTTGGCTCAGTGGATAGAGCATTGGCCTGCGGACTGCAGGGTCCCAGGTTCAATTCCAGTAAGGGCATGTACCTTGGTTGCGGGCACATCCCCAGTAGGGTGTGTGCAGGAGGCAGCTGATCAATGTTTCTCTCATCGATGTTTTTGACTATCTCTCTCCCTTCCTCTCTGTAAAAAAAATCAATAAAATATATTTTTTTAAAAAAGGAGCAAGTTCTGCACCCAGAGTCCATTTCAGTGAGACAAGATCTTATCTCCCTGCCCAGTGAGATGAGATGCCTTTAGAAGCAATAAGGGCTGTGAGGAAAATAGCCCGGAGGTCTGCTGAAAAGTCTGGGTTGTTACAGAAAGGAGGGGCAGGAGTGGACAGTGGAACCAGCCACCTGAAGATGGTGGCTGTATGGGAGACCGTCCCAGGCGAGAGGCAGGGGAAAGGCAAGGATCTCAGGCAGGAGCAAGGCTGGTGCGCGGGCTGGGCACACGGTGGCCACGGGGAAGGTGGCACACGGGGAGTGGGGGAAGCTTGTTGGGAGGATCATGCAGAACCTGTTGGCCTTGTTTGAGTTCTAATTGGAAGTTGCAGGCAGGTTGTAACCAGGGGCGTGACATGGTCTGGCTTTGGGGTTAACAGTTCACTATGGCTGTAGGGCTGTGGGGGGCAGGAATGGAGACAGGAAGGACCAGCTGGGAGGGGAGAGGGGATGGAGGCAGCAGGCGTGGGAGATGGGGGGATGCTGGGAAGCTGCCTTCTGGTACTTGGATGCAGGGTCGAGGCCCCATTTCACAGAGGAGGAGACTGAGGTGCCGAGTGGGCAGGAGGCACTCCAGTCCAGGGAGCCCAGAACAGCGTTGGGGCCAAACCTCAGTCCTTGGCCTCCAGGTCCAGCCCACCTAAGTGAGGGGACTTGGCCCCTCTGAGCTGCATATGCCCAGTGGTGCCTGGCTGGATGCTCAATGGTGGCCCCTCTGCCCAGGAATCAATCCATTCCCCCTCCCTCCCTCCCTCCCTCCCTCCCTCCCTCCCTCCCTCCCTTCCTTCCCTCCTTCCTTCCTTCTTTCCCTCCTTCCTTCCTTCCCTCCTTCCTTCCTTATTTTCCCCCTTCCTCTCTTTCTCCCTCCCTCCCTGGGCCTCAGGTGGGAGGGGATGGCTTTCCAGGCGTCCAAAGGCTCTGTCTACAAACAAAGCCCCATCTGCTCATTTCCGCTGGCCCTCGCACTGGTCGGCTCCATCAAAACTCTTGCTTCCTCCCTGGAGACTCAGGCTCAAAAAAATGAAGAGTGGAAGCGACAGTTCAGGCAGCTCATTAAAGATGGCCCAGGAAGAGGTTGTCACCGAGATGCCACACCGGAGGGATCTGGGGGTGCCAGGAACCCTCGTGGGGACCATATCCCAAAACGCTGGACACAGGGCTCGGAGCTGAAGCCCGGCAGTCGGGGCCAGCCTGGGTTCCGGAGGGTTCCAGAAGGGCTTCTGTGACTACCAACCACTCCTGCTCGTGAATCCCCTGTCCACTCCCAGGTGTCACTTGTGTGGTCCCAGCTCTAAAAGCCCAGTGACCCAGGTGTCAGTTCTCGGCCATTCAGCACACACTTCATAGCAGCCCCTTTATTCTCTTGATGGTGACATAGTGGATCTTAAAGTAGCACTAGGTCCTCTCTCTCTGTGGTCACTCCTAACCTGAAATGTAGGGATTTGCTCGCTGACGTCTCTTTCAGCCACCATCAAGAGCACGTGGACGTAAATGAACAGTATGTCTACCCATGTGTTTCAGGGGGTGCCTGGGACGATGTGGAGAGGGACACACCTACTTTAATTAGGTGGGCAGGGAGGTTCTCTTTGAGACCTGAAGGCCATGAAGGAGCCAGCTATGCAAAGGGCTTGGGGAAGGCATTTCTGGCTGAGAGACAGCAAGTGCAAAGGTCCTGAGGCAGGAAGTGGCGGGATATATGAGGAAAAGCAAGAAGGCTAAGGTCAGGTTTCCTTTCGAGCACAATAGAGAACCTCCCGGTTGTATAGGGGAGGGCAGAATCTTCATTCCTTTAAAAAGTTTTTAATAGACTTTTTTAAAAGTCCTCACCCGAGGATATATTTATTAATTTGAGAGAGAGAGAGGGGGGGGGGAGAGTGAGAGAGAATGTGAGAGAGAAATTTGAATTGGTTGCCTCCCGTATGCGCCCCAACCGGGGATCAAACCCGCAACCTAGAAATGTGCCCTGACCAGGAATCAAACCTGAAACCTTTTGGTGTACAGGACGATGCTCTAACTAACTGAGCCACCCGGCCAGGGCTTAATAGACTTTTTTTTGGAGCATTTTTAGGTTTACAGAAAAAGTGTGCAGAAAATACAGAGTTCTCCTCCTGCAGTTCCCCCTGTTATTATCTCTCATTAGTGTGGCACACTTTCTACAAGTGATGAGTCGATCCGGATACGTGGTTATTATTATTTTCAAGAAGAGCAGTTTATTTTACATTTGTTGCTTCTAAAAAGGGAGAGAGGGGCATTTATTTGTTTTCATTATGTATGCATTCATTGGTTGATTCTTGCGTGTGCCCTGACCCAGGATGGAAACCAGAACCTTGGTGCATCCGGACGATGCTCTAACCAGCTGAGCTACCAGTCAGGGTGGTGCATTGTTGTTAGCTAAAGTCCTTAATGTTTGCTCCTCGTGTGGTACGTCCTGTGGTTTTTGATAAATGCACAATGACATGCATCTACCATTACAGTATCACACAGATTAGTTTCATGGACCTAAATGTCCCCTGTGCTCCATCTATTCACCCCTCCTTCCTCCGCACTCAGGCTGCTGTGAGGCGGGTGGGTTGGTTGTAGGGCAGAATAAAGAAGGGGGTGGTGGTGAGAGGGGGCAGGGGTCCCAGAGGGTGTGTAGGGGAGAGGATGGGGAGGGGACTGGCCCACTGCACCCCTGACCCCCTTGCCTCTCTTTGCTCAGGGCTGCGCTGCTATGCCAAGTTCCACCGGAACCGCAGGGTCACGCGGAGGAAGGGGCGCTGTGTGGAGCCCGAGATGGCCAACGGCGACCAGGGATCCTTCATCAACGTCTAGTGGCCCAGCTTGAGGCACCTCCCCGCAGGCCCGGGGACTGAGCGCTGGAGGTTTGGAGAAGCGACAGTTTGTTTATCACTAGCGGTGGGAGAGCAAATGGGGGACCAGATGTCTGAGGCTGCAGGCTCCGACCGAGGACCCGATCCAGGACCCGCAGCCCCGGGAGGGGAGCGCTGGGGAACTGCCTCTGCCCTGGAGCCGATTAGCAGCTCGTCCGCAACCCACACCCCTGGGGGACCCGCCGGGCCTGAGCCACCGGTGCCCTGTCCTCCGCGATGGCAATGTCGATAGTGCCCTCTACTGTCCGACCGCAGCCCTGCAACAGCTTCAAGTTTTAAAAGCGAAGAGGTTTTTGAACGGAAGAGAAATGGGAACTTGGGTGGGAGATGAACACGAAACACCTCTTTTGTGCCAGGCACTGTGCTAAATGCGTGACATACGTTATCCCGCGACCTTCTCGCCATCTTCCAGGTGAGGAAACAGCGCCGCTGTTGAGTCATCTGACCTGCCCGAGGTCCCAGCGCAGTGCTCCTCAAACCTTAACCTGTGGCCCAGCCCTCTGGGGTCGGGTGCAAATTCAGATTCCTATCCAGCCGATTCTGCCGTTCCCACAAGCCGAGGGCCTGCCCACGCCGCCAGCCCCACCGAGAGCTCCCACTGTGTCTTGGGGAGCAGACGTGGAGTTGTGATCGGAACCTGGCCCAACGTTTCGGGCTCCACACAGCGTTCTCGCTCCTTCACAACTAAGGACCATTGCAGGCTCTCCAGGGCTTTCAGCGAGAGAGGCGTGTTCCCTGCTAGTCCTTTCTCTGGGTGAAGCTGCAATGACTGACCGCTCTCCTTCCCTGGACAGCTGGGCATCATCTTTCAAACAGAACCAAATCTGCGCTAAGCACCTGCTTGTCTGTCTGTACGGCGTGGTCTGGGCAGATGGGCCCCTGCCCCCCGGGAGCTGGCATGCTGAGCTGGGACGGGTTCCTCGCATTCCTCCGGCCCTGCTCACCCTGTCCTGGCACATGTGCCTCAGAGTTGCCCCAGCACCCTCCACCCCCAGGGTTACTGATTCCAGAGGGGAAAGGGAGAGAAAGATAGAAACATCAGTGATGAGAGAGATTCATGGATTGGCTGCCTCCTGTACACCCCCCATTGGGGATGAGCCCACAGGCCGGGTATGTGCCCGACCAGGAATCCAACCGTGACTTCCTGGTTCGTAGGCTGACACTCAACCACTGAGCCACACCAGCCGGGCAGTTCTTTAGCTTTTGTAGTTCGTGCCCTTGGAGAATGTAATGCAAGCAGGGACTCAAAGCACACACACATTGCCATAGGCAGCCTACACCTTAGTGGCTCCCAGGCCTCCCGGAGACCCTACCAGGACCCCCACCCCACACTTCTGCCACAAGGCCCACTGAGGAGTTGGGGCCTCTCTGAGGTTGAGGTGCTTGAGGATAACTGCCCCCCACAGGCCAGACCCAGGATGCCCACCCAGAACGTCTCTCCACGCAGAGCTGGCTCTAGGGACCGCCTGACGCCCCCCACCTGGCATCTCATTCCTGGCCAACTCTCTGGTCCAGGGCAAACCAGGTCACAACTGACAAAATCCCTGTCCATCTGGATTCCTCGCACCTGCTGGGAGGGGGGTGGGCAGGGGGCACGCCCACAGGATGCCAGGGCTGTTTACTCCCCTGGGAAAATCAGTTGGGGTCAGGGGTCTGGCACCAAGGAACACAGACTCATCTAGCAGAAACCAAATAGGCTTGCTCTTTTCTCCTATTCCAGTTCGATGGGCATGGGCCTCTTGCCGGTGAGGCGGTGCAACTGAAAGAGATCAAAGCCGGCTCTTTGGAAATGGAACCCTGAGTCCGCCAGCAGATTGTCTGTGAGGGAGCAGACAACGCCTCTGCTGTGTGCGCCTCGCATGGGGGGCTGGTTGGAGACTGTGATGGAGCCCTAAGGGTGTGGCTGCAGGCAGGCCATGCAGCCTGAAGTCTGGGGGAGCGGGGGTGCTGTCAGGTGGCCCTGGACATTGGCAGTGGGAAACAGAAAGTCAGGACAAAGCTGAAAGGCCCCACGGAACTGTCACTGCCCTCGGGGGAGTTCCATGGCTAAGAAGTGGGGCCTGGTATCCATTTGACCTGGCTGTCTGCACTTGGCATTTGCAAAGTGGGGTGGGGGCGGGGGTGGAATCCTTTTATCTCCAGGGGGGTCCCAAAGCCCCCTCAGTGTTTAACAAACTTCTCTGACAAGAAGTTCTTTTTCACCCTGACCGGTTTGGCTCAGTGGATAGGGCATCGGCCCGCAGACGGAAAGATCCCAGGTTCGATTCCAGTCAAGGGCATGTACCTTGGTTGCGGGCACATCCCCAGTAGGAAGTGTGCAGGAGGCAGCTGATTGATGTGTCTCTCTCATCGATGTTTCTAGCTCTCTATCTCTCTCCCTTCCTCTCTGTAAAAAATCAATAAAATATATATATTTTTTAAAGTTTTTTCTTTTTATAAATATGTTTTTATTGATGTTACAGAAAGGAAGGGAGAGGGAGAGAGAGATAGAAACATCGATGAGAGAGAAACATTGACTGGCTGCCTCCTGCAAACCCTCAAGCCAGCGACCTGGCCATGTGCCCTGATCAGGAATCAAACCGGTGACCTCTTGGTTCATAGGTCGACATTCAACCACTGAGCCACCCTGGCCGGGCAACCAGGAAGTTCTTCCTTGTTTTCTGGGGGGGGAGCAGGGGGAGTTCTTCCTTAGGTCTATCTTAACTTTCTTCTGCTGGTACAGAAGCCAGTTTTCTCTGATCCAGGGGGTCAGCAAACTTTATCAGAAAGGGCCAGAGTGTTCCCATAAAACTATTTATGGACACTGAGATGTGAATTTCATATAATTTTCACAGGTCACAAACTGCTGTTCCTCTGTTGATTTTCTAAAGCACATTTAAAAAGGTAGAAACCTCGCTTAACTTGTGGGCCACACAAAAATCGGCAGTGGGTTGGATGTGGCCCACGGGCCACGGTTTGCAGATCCTGCTCTAGTCCGCTCGTCTCAGTCCACGCAGGACGTCAGAATAACCTGGGCAGCCTTCAAAGGCACCGGTGTCCAGGGGCCACCTGCAGAGAGCCCGCTGTCGTTGGTCAGGGTTGTGTCTGGGTTCCCTGTGTTTTCAAGGCTCTGCAGGTGACTAGCGTGGAGCCGGGCCCGAGAGCTGCTCTAGGCCTGCTCCACCTCTCACCACCTTCCTGACCTTAAGGAAGTTCCTTAAGGTCTCTGTGCCTTGATTTCTTCATCTGTATAATGGGGACAATGACTCTTCCTTCATAGGGGTATTGGGCGAAGTAATTGCAAATCCTTATAACATGCTTCTAACCCAGTGTTAGTTGATGTATTTTCCAGGATAATGTTAGGAGGTGTTTCATTCTTTGCTAACGATCCATCGCATCGTCAAAGATCATTTCTAAGTCACCACTCAGGCTCCTTCCCCGAAGCGTGTCCCCTGGACCACTGGGGCCATGAGATGCTCCATCAGAAAGAGGACGTGTCTTCTGGGTCCGAGGTTTGGAGATCTGCGTGCACAGACTCCGGGCCGAGCTGGAGGTGTGTGCGGCTTGAGATAACAGGTTCATGAGTTTTTTTAAAATGCACCCACCACTCCGGGGCGGGGGGGTGGGGGGGGCGCTGAGCAGCGGGCCAAGTGGAAACCAGTAGCTGCTGGGACAGTCACCCGGGCCCTCCCGCATTCCTCCTGTGGCGTCGTACCGCCGTTCCCCAGAGATAGTCACCGTTCCCACGGGGCTGCCTTTCTAGGATTTGTCTGGTGGCTCCCCAGGCTGCTGGGAATGGCCTGAGGTCAGAGGCCACGAGGGCCACGCCTCCTGGGAAAGTGGCCGCTTCGCTTTGGGGTGTAACTGAGACACAAGTCTGATCGCAAAGCCACGACCCCCTCCACCTCGGAGATGCTGCGGGTGGCTCTTCCTCCCAGCAGGTGCAACACCCCCAGTGCATCGATGCTGCGTGGTGGGCACACAGCCCCCGGAATGGGGTTCCCTGTGCAGCTGGAGAGGGGCGGAGATCCACGTGCCCTGCAAGGAACACGTTGATTCACAGAACAGCGAGGGAAGATGGGTGCTGGGAGAGGTGGTGAGAGAGGCCAAAGAGCAAAGCATGTCACAGGCTGGACGGGCGCGTCCCCCCTGTGGTGACCCTCACCCTCGGGGGAGATGGCGAGGAGGGTGCCTGAGTGTGTGTGCTGCGGAGGGAGCGGCCGGAACTAGCGGTTTGCAGAACCGGGTGCTTCCATTGTGTGTTTTCTGCATTCTGTCAGGATGGCTGCTGGGGTTTAGGACCCGTGGCCTCTCTGGGAGGCATCCTGGTCCCTCCTTTTTCCCCGTGCTCAGGACCCAGCCGCGTGGCATGGCCTGGAGCCGCGGGGAAAGGCAGGCCCCGGGGCCCACCTGCTGAATCCGAATCCCGGGGGAGTTTGGACAATTTCTCCGGGCCGTTCCCACGCGCTGTACCTGAGAGACAGGTCTGGGGCGGGAACTGTTGGGCCAGGGACATGGGGATGATTCAGGGACATTCACAGTCAGGGGGAGTTGTCAGTCCAGCTGGCCCAGCTAACCGGCCGTGACAACTGGGAGGCCCTGCCTCAGGGCTGGAACTGGTCTTTATTTTTAGAGAAAATCAAGTGGGGCGCCTGGGCCGCGGGCCCGCAGTTGGGTGTTCTGACTCTGAGGACCTTCCCGGGGGGTCTGCGGTCCCTCTTTAGAGTGGGAGGGGGTGCTACGCCCTCGTAGGCCTGTGTTGCATGTGGTCTCTTGCGCTGTAAATAAAGAGATGATGGTTAATACGCTGCCTTGCTGTCTCTCTGCCCCTCCAGGAGGCGGGCTGCCTGTGCAGGCAGTGAGCACGGTCGGGACTCCACCTGCCAGGTCTCTTGCATTTTCTCACCCTCACCTTTTACTGAGCGTTTGCTCTGAGCTAAGCAGTAAACCAGGAAGATGGGGCCTCTGCCCTCACCTGGGCCTCGCTGTGGTCCTTCGACCAGACCTTGTGGGTGGGAGTGTCATACCTTCATCTCCTTCCCCATCTTAGGGTTGGGGCAGCTAAGGTCCCACAGAGATGACGGGGCTGGTCACAGCAGGCCGGCCTCTGGCAACCTCATTCCAGGCCTGGGTGGCCGAGTGCCGAGAAATACTGATGGCAACTTTGGCAGGACGGGGAAGAACTCAGGAACGCCATGGAGGCTGGGCCGGGCAGGCCCCGATGCATCTTGGGAAAGCGTGCACTGGCGAGGGGGTGGCCTGGCTTTGCACCGGGAAAGGCGTCTCTTGTCTCAGTGGCAGCTGCAGCCAGCTCTGCTCAGCTCCACGCCCTCGGTGACCCTTATCTATGCTTTTGCTTTCCGTGGTTTCCGTTACCCGAGATCGACCTCGGCCTGAAATTATTAAACAGAAAATTGCAGAAATAACTCATACATTTGAAATCGGTGACATTTTGAGTCGCAGGATGAACTCACGCCATCCCGCTCTGTCCGCCCCGGACATAAACCATCCTTTGTCCAGTGTATCCACGCTGTTCACAAAACTCCCCTTAGCTGTCCGGGTTATCAGATCACCTGTGGCCAGGCTTGTGTTTGTCACCCTTATTTTACTTAATAGTGACTCACTCCCCACACTTGGTCTCGTCATACAGGCCTTGTGTCATCTCACACCATCACAAGAAGGGTGAGTCCAGTACAAGATATTCTGAGAGAGAGAACACGTTCCTATAACTTTTATGGCAGGATGTTGTTGTAATTATTCCATTTTTGTTAGTTATTGTCATTAATCTCTTACTGTGCCTAATTGATAAATTGAGCTTTATCATAGGTATGCATGTTTGTGTAGAAAAAAAAACAGTATACACAGTGCTCGATATATAGAGGGTTTGGTACTATCCACAGTTTCAGGCATCCACAGGGCAGGGGTGGGGGTGGGGGTGGGGGTGGTGTCTTGAAACGTCTAAGGCTGAGAAGGAGGGATGGATAAGGGGGGACTGTGCCTGTTGGGAGAGGAAATGGCAATGCATCCATCCAAATACAACCCTGGCCTCTGTTTATTGAGCTGTCCACTGCATGAGGCCCCCGTCCTCTGTGTAGCTGGAAACTGTTGCACCCCATTTTGCAGAGGAGAAAAACTAAGGCACTGAGAAATAAAGGCCTTAGTGACAGTAGTGAAGAGCCAAGGGCAACACCCAAGTCTCTCCGAATCCAAAACCTGATTATGTTCACCGGCCCCATGTTGCCTCTCCAATGCCTCAGTTTGGTCAGTCACCTAGCCTCAGACCCGCCCCCACCCCCACCCCAGCTCATCCAGGATCCCCAGGGCTGCTGCCAGGGCCTGCAGGGGACAGGAGCATCTCAGGCAGGCCCCTGCCCTGGGCTGCCAGAACCAAAGGCCGGGCACTCACCTTCACGCTGCCTCCAGGAAGGCCCCTGGGGTTTCCTCTTCCTCATTCTTCTCTTATCTCCCCCACCTGAGCACAGGCTCTCTTACTGCCCCTCAGGGAGCCAGGGAGCCAGACAGGAATGCTCTGCAGTGAGCCAGCCCAGCAACAGAGGGTGAAAGCAAACACCAGGAAAGCCCCAGGCAGAGAGGCATCTTGGGCAGCCACAGGGCTCCGTGGCTATCACTGGCCTTACTTGCGTGTCTGAGCGACCTCTAAGGCACAGCCAGAGCCCTCGTTGCCTCCCTTGGGATTCTATTCCGTCTACATGGAGAGTCGAGGCTGGACAGGGGGAAGGAGGAGGCTGCCTGAACTCGGACGGAAGTGTGACAGAGGAGCAGAGCCAGGACAGGCAGCGGGAGGCGGGAGGCAGGAGACACTCTGCACACATTTAGGGAGGGCCTGCGTGCGTGCACACACATGGACACGTGATGACATGAAAAGGATGGCTGGAGGAGGGTAAGGGGAATGAAAGGCCATAGGACAGAGTGAGGGCCGCTCGGGCGATGGGCTGTCTCTGTCGTGGGCAATGGCCTCTGAAACCCCTCTCTTTCTGGCTGGTGTCGAACACAACCGTTTCCCGGGATGCAGCCGCTCACAGGCTTGTCCTTCCTGCTTTTCCACACCCACTGGGTGGTCCACACAGCCTTCTGATGGGCTCTCTGCTGCCCCACCTGAGCACAGGGGGTGAGATCAGTGGTAATTTGCATAGGATCCTGATGAGATGGCCGAACAACAGGAACATTAGGGATTATTGGCTGCATTTTAAGGCTCAAGGAGGAGTATTCAAGGAGCCTGGCTGGGCCCATAACACTCGTCTGGTGGGGAAAAACCAAGTGTCTCTTCTGGAAAAGGGGGTTCTCACACCTTCCAGCAATGTCCAGGTTCCTCCAGAAAACGCGAGAAGAGGGAAGTAGCAGACTCGCCCACCTCGACTCCCTCCAGGCTCCTGCTTCCCCCAGGATCACACCCCCTTCTGGCTTTAGTGACTGGTGGTATGGACACCGTGGTCACACCCGCTTCCTGCTTTAGTGAGTGGAGGTATGGACACTGTGGTCACTCCCCCTTCCGCCTTTAGTGACTAGTGGTATGGACACCGTGGTCACACCCGCTTCCTGCTTTAGTGAGTGGAGGTAGGGTCATGATCATTTTACTGATGAGTCCTAATGGCGTCTGATCCTTTCAGATCCTGGGCCAAAGGCCAGGAGGAAGTCTGGAAGCCCAGGAAAGCCACCCGGCTCCAAACCACAGGATTCTGTTCTTTCTGTTCTTTTATTTCTGCCTCATTTCCCACTGTCTCTGTTCCCAGAAGCAGAGAGAGAGATCGCAGATATAAAGAACAGCATTGACAACAAGAAGCCAGGCCTTCCTTCCCCAATCCCAGGAACACGCAGCTAGCGTGTTTGTGACAAGCTGAGCAGAAATGCTGGAAGGCAGGTCTCCAGATCAATCCCAGCGACATTCCCTGTGCCCCAAGAGCCGCGCTCTGCCCCCCATACCTTCTCTGATGTGGAGGGAGGGCCCTGCGTGCTCACTGGCGCCTGTGCCTTGTGGACGGCGCCTCGGCTACTTTCTCTCTCTGTTCCCGTTTGATTTACCTACTGGGGAAAGGAAGAGGCCAGGCCACATCAGAATTGCTGGGTGTCCAGAACTTTGAGGACCAAAGGGCAGTTGGATAGCATTTCAAAGCTTTTCATACTTGATGCCTCCTTTGTGCCTCACACAGCTCTGGGGTTGACTATTACTGCCCCATTTTTTTAGATACAGAAACAACTTCAGATGGCCTGGCCGGCGTGGCTCAGTGGTTGAGCATTGACCTATGAATCAGGAGGCCATGGTTTGATTCCTGGTCAGGACACATGTCTGGGTTGCAGGTTGGATCCCCAATGTGGGGTATGCAGGAGGCAACCAATCAATGATTCTTTTTCATCATTTATGTTTCTATCTCTTTCCCTCTCCCTTCCTCTCTGAAATATATATATATATATATATATATATATATATATATATATATATACACACACACATACACACACACACACACATATATATAATTTGTTTTGTTTTGTTTTTGGGTTTTTTAAATATATTTTATTGATTTTTTTACAGAGAGGAAGGGAGAGGCATAGAGAGTTAGAAACATCGATGAGAGAGAAACATCGATCAGCTGCCTCCTGCACACTCCCTATTGGGGATGTGCCCGCAACCAAGGTACATGCCCTTGACTGGAATCGAACCTGGGACCCTTCAATCCTTAGGCCGACGCTCTATCCACTGAGCCAAACCAGTCAGGGCATTTGTTGTTGTTTTTTAAAGAAAAAACTTCAGAGATGACGTGACTACCCAAGGTCACATGGGTGCAGAGTGGCGGTGCTGGGGAGTCAGGGTTGGGGAGGCCGGCACACTCAAACGCCGAGGCCCAGCTCTCAGGCTTTGCTCCTAGGAACAGGGCATGGGTGGAGTCCTCTCTCCATCAAAGGGGCCTTTCCCTGCTGCCTGGGTCCTGGCCTTTATGCTGGGCCAGGAGATGCTGAGACACACTGGAAGATGCTATGTCCCCCCCCACCCCCCCATAGCAGCAGGGTAGCTATTTGCTTCCTGAGCATTTACAAAGTGTGAGGAGCTGGGCCAGGAAAGCTGTGTAAATCATCTCACATGATCCCCCACAGTCACTCTGAGGCTAAATAACTTGCCCAAGACCACTCTGCTGGGAGGGGACAAGGCAGGGATCCAAAACAATGCTTTTACCTAAAGGACACAGGCAACCATAGGAAGGACATGGCTGTGGTGGCTTCATCAGCCATTTCCATAACCAGCGGCATCAACCAAGTGACTTCCTGGACAGAGCCTGGACTATCGGTGGCACCCTGAGGACAAGTTGGGCGGCAGGTCTTCCGGGTGCCGGTGACAGGAGGGAGCAGGGCACGCAAATGTATGCAGTTGGTGTAGGTTCATTCCCTGAACACCTACTATGTGCCAGGCAAGTGTTGAGGTTACAAGACCCTCCTAGGACTTATAGTCTAGTCGGGGGAAGGCAGATAATAAACAAGTAAGTGGATAAGGATGTACCTTGAGAAATTGATAAGTGCGACAAAGAAAATAAAACAGGACGGTGCAACCAACTTGGAAAAGAGCTTGGCAATTTCTTAAAAAGCTACATGTACACCCACGCTGTGGTCCAGCCACTCCTCTCCTATTTACCCCAGTAGGTGTTCAATAACTATTCTCTGAATGGATGGATGGATGGATGGATGGATGGATGAATGAGTGAATCTATTCTGCATGTCAGTTTCTTTGTTGAAGGTACAAAGATAAAACTTGGCTGAGACAGAAGGGACTGATGAGGGACATGGAAAACTTAAACTTCACTCCAAAAGTGTCCTCAGAAAGAATGCCCCCCTCACCCCAGAGCCTCGTGGAACGTGCTCTGTGGGGGTCCATCTGTCCTTCCATCCATTGTCATGCCTGGTCTCAGCAGGAACTCTGGCTTCGTTGAGAATAGTTGCACTTTCCTTTGTTCCTCTGGGCTCCATCCCCACCCGGGTCAGCTGGGTCTATACCACCACCACCTCCACCACCGCCCCCACCCCCACCCCACGCCTCTGGCCCCCGCTGGTCGGCATGAATACAGTGTCACTGGGTGAGCTGCTGGGACATTCCACAGACCCAGCCTCGTGTTTCATCTGGCTCCAATCTGTCTTCCCCTGCTTACCTCCATCCTTGCATCTCAGCCTGGGCAGTGTTTCCCTTAGATGTGGGCAGCAGAGCTGAGTGGCTGAATGTCAAGGCCCTAGAGCCAGATCTCCTTGGGTCCCAGCCCAGTTTCATACAACTAGTGATGTGCCTTTGGTCAAGCCTCTCAGCTTCTCTTAACCTCAGTCACCTCACAGAGACTCTGCATAAGAACAGTACCTGCAGCATCGGGTTGCTGTGAGCATGGACTCTGAGTGCTTTCCACACTGTCCGACACAAAATAAGTACTTAATAAATGTCAGCTCTAACCCTAAAATTGTTTTGCGTTTTCTGCTGACAAAGTGATCACAGTCTTGTTACGGACCTACAGGCTTGGGTTAAACACCTCTAGGATCTGGGGTGCATGGAGAACATTCTTGACTCAAGTGGGCACCAACCATGGGCCCCATGGGTATTGATAATGACAATATCTGATCCGTACTGTTCATTTACTAAGAGCCAGGCACTTTACCCAGACAAACACTCTCTCCTTGACCAAACTTTAGTAGGCTTCTCTCCTTGACTATGCCTCAGCCTGGCCCCCGTGTCTGTCCTGTTCTTGCTGGGCCTCCATAGGCCCATTTTAGCAGGAATCCTGACCTTGATATCTGATCACCTCAGTATTTGTATCTGATCAAGTCCCCTTCCTTCCCCTCCCCTTCCCCTCCCCCTCCCCATCTCCCCTCCCCCCATCCCTTCTCCCCATCCAGGCACTTTTGATGTCTAAGCCCTTGACCTGCCTTTAGCAGAGAATCCTGCTCCGTCAGTTTAGCATAATCCCACCTACCCTTGACATCTCCTCTTGGTAATTTTCCACCCATTGCCCCCTCCACCCTCCACCCGCCACTCTGCTGCTTGGCTATAAAATCCCATTTGTCCTTGCTGTCTTTTTTTAAAATATATTTTTATTGATTTCAGAGAGAAGGGAGAGGAAGAGATAGGTGAGCGTGAATCATTGGTTGGTTGCCTCCTGCACACCCCCTACTGGGGACCAAGCCCCCAACCCAGGTATGTGCCCTTGACTGGAATCCAACCTAGGACCCTTCATTCCGCAGGACGATGCTCTATCCACTAAGGCTGTCCTTGCGGTCTTCATAATTAAGCTTGATTTCTCTCTTCTCTTGCAATATTCCTATTGCAAAAGTCTTGAGTAAAGTCTTCCTTATCATTTTAACAAGTGTCAAAATAATTTTTCTCTACCAACATGAATTCGTGCACTTAGCTCCTGTGAGGTAGGTCGCGTAAGCGTCTCCACTTTAGCATCGGGACGTAGGAAGGAGAGAGGATGCCCTAAGAAACGAGACACCAGCTGTTGCCACATCTGCAGTTTGCACCTGGACATTCCCCCAAGCTCTCCCGGCTGCAGGTGGTCCTATCAGTCCACCTACTGGGATATTAACCAGGCCGGATGTTGCGCCCTTGGTGACAAATCCTGGGGTTCTCCAGCCATCGGGGGGGGGGGGGGGGGGTAACTGCGGGAGCAGTGAGTGGCAGGAGCTCCGGGCGGGAGGACTCGCTGGCAGCCCGACGCCATCTCCTAGTAACCGGACGGCGGTCACGTGACTCGACTCACGTGGCCGGGAGTTGAGCAGGGGTTGGAGCCCGGGCAGCGGGCTGGGCGGGACTGGCAAGTTTCCCTCCGGAGTTCGCAGGTCTGGAGCCTCCACGGCGGTCGCGCCGGTGCCTTCGGCCGTGGTCGGGATGGATCCGCCCTCCGTGAACCTGAAGGTGGCGACGGGCGGGGCGGGGCGGGGCGGGGGTGGCCACGCCGCGGGCACGCGGGCGCGGGGCGGGTCTCCCGAGTGCGGGGGGCGTTTGCTTTGTAAAAGTAGGATTTTAGAGGTGAGAGGGCCAAGGGTTTGGGGAGAAAGAGAATGTGCAGACGCCAGGTGAGAAGGAGGCGGGCAGACCAACCTTGGCAGGGATTGGGGTTCAGGAAAAGGCCACCAGGTTAGGCCCCCCGAGGCGGAACTGGAGGCGGTGGGGGAGGGAAAGGGCCGCCCCCTCCAGCTGGAGGCGCCCAGCCCCCGAGGGTCGCTGCGGCCCGCACGCCCAGAATTCCGCTGGAGGAGGAGGAAGGCGCGGGGAGGGACTCGCTGAGCCCTGGGGCGGGGGTGGGGGTCGAAGCGGGACACCCCCTCCCCGGGGAGAAGGGCTGGACCTTTTCCCTGGCCTCCCAGTGCCGCCTGAGAGCCTCGTTTTTTCCCAGCTATGTACACCCTGCGACCTTATTTCCTAAGAAACACGAACTCCGCTAGAAGTTGCTTAAAAGCAGAAAACCCCAACTTTGTACACTTAGCAAAACACTGCTGGGCTTCCTGGGGTGTCCTCATTTCCTGAGCCTCCTCCCCAGCTCCCCAGGGTGCCCTTGGCTGTTCTTCTTTTTCTCCCCGCCCACCCCTTTTTGGTTGTATTTGCGACAGAGGGCCCGAGCCTGTAGCTTTCATCTGGAGGCTGTGAACCTTGGACCACAGTTGCCGTTTTGAGTCTCTGAGCTGTCTCCTTTGAGACTTTATTCAGGAATCTTCGCAAATGACAACGCATTTAGCAGCCAGTGGTGTCCGGTCCTCAAGGAGGAAGCGAACCCAGGTGATAAGTGACGACAAAACAACACGCCGCCCATATTTGGGCTCTGAGAGGAGGTCTGGGCTATTTCGCAGCCACACTCGCTGGGGCAAGCCTCCCCGAAGCTTCCGGTCAGCAGCTGCCTACAGAGGTGGCTGGAGCGAGGGAGCGGGCTGGGAGTCACGTGTTAGCTGGGAAGAAATCTATGTAAGGGCAGCTGAGGTTGGTTGGCATCCATACTCATTCTGTGGCAGACAGTGTGGGGTTCATGCCAACTGTTATGTGAGGTGGTGAGATCCCCGAGGGAAAATCAGGTGACGAGCAGAGGTGCAGGAATCGGAAGGGGCATCTGTGGTATGCCAGGCTATTTATTTAATCCCAGCAGCCTCCCCAGAAAGCTGATCCTGTCATCTTTTTACGGATGAACAGACTTCGGCTCAGATCAGGCAAACAACTTGCCGAGGCCCCACAGGGATTAGGTGGCAAAGTCAGGACCCGACCCCACGGGGTCAGACTTCAAAGCTGCCCTTCCCTGGCCCCCGGTAAGTAAGTGACGGCTTAAGTACATCAGGGGCTGTGGTTTTTGAGCAACTTTATGGGCCTGACAGCCACGCACCACCACAGGTGTGAGCTTTCGGTGCCCAGAATGAAACAGCCGGTCCCTCGCTTTACGGGAAATAAGACCCTCTGTCTCCAAGGGTCTTCGCGGCTACTAGTCAGAGACAAGCAGGTGCTGGAAGGCCCCAAGGGACAGGTTGCCAGGTCACATCCAGGCCATCCAGCTGAATTTGAATTTCAGATCAACAGTGAGTAATTTTTTAGCGTAAGTATGTCCCGGGCAATAGTTGGGACCTACTGACAAATATTCATGATCCGAAGTTAAAAATTAGCTAGGCGTTCTGTGCTCTTGTTGTTAAGTCTGGCTGCCCTACGGAGGGCAGCTGTCGATTCCTCGTTCACGGGCCACTTAGATGTTCTGAGATCAGGGCCCCGAGGGAGCTGGGAAATGCCCCCCGGTGCCCCTGCACTCCCTCCCCACTTCTTCATTGGCCCATTGCCTGCTTGTGCCCCAGCAGAGTGGGCAGTGGTGCCAGATGAGAAGAAATAGTCGCCCCAGGCCCTTTGCACAAAGGACGGGCCCTAACTTGAGCTCTGTCATGAGGCAGGTCCTGCGCTGGAGGAATGACATTGAGACAAGCTGAGAAAGGACTAGACTTGGGTTCATGAGCCCCTGTTGAAAGAGGCCCTTGGGAAGGGGTAGGGGATCGTGTCGAATTAGGGTTAAGAATTCAGGACAGCTGGTACCAAGGGCTGACTACCTGGCAGGCACTGTGCTCAGGGTTTCGTAAACCTCTCCACCTCCCTGTACCGCTAGATCCACACAGCAACCCTATGAAACAGGCATGTTGGCCCTAATATACAGAACAGCAAGCAGCTGTTCTGAGGGGGCAGGTGACTTGCCCACGCTCACACAGCTTCTGCGTCATGGAGCCAGGATCTGACCCGCATATTTGGCTGCACACAGTTAGCCACTGCCTGGTTCTGTCTCCCCTCGAGGGCAGGCAGCCCTCACGGGCGTCCCTGAGCCTCAGCCACCCTCGGGGATCTCACTACCTCACGTAACAGGTCGTGTTGGCACGGGACTGGTAGGAATATATTCCATATGTTGTTCTGTATGTTGATCTGAGGTCTGTCCACACCTGTCTGGGAAGTTCTCCACCTCCATCCCAGCCCTCACGGGCTCTAGCGGCAAACAAAGGGTCCAAGTCCAGGTCCTCATAACTCCTTGGTTTCCCCTTTGCCTTCCCTCCCCCAGGCTGAACCTCGTTTCCACCCACCCTTCCCTTGCTCTTCCAGGGCCTGACAGTGTCGCACCGGCCTTGGGGCCAAACCTGCACTCAAGGCCAGGCTTTGCTACTTACTAGTCGCGTGGCCTTGAGCAGGTTTCCTAACCTCTCCCGAGGATCCGTTTCCTCGCTGTAAAAAGAGGAGAAAAATAAACCCTATCTTCTAGGGCGATCAGAGGAGGATTCAGGGGTCCAGGAGGGGGTGTGGCGTTCTGTTTTTATTGACATAAAAACTCGGAACGGATAAACCAGTTCTGAGATTTGCATCTGGGCTGTCTTGTTTATGAGTGTTCTGTTCTGGTCCAGTTCACGTCACCTCTCACAGCCTCTTCCTAACTGAAACAGGATTCATACTCTCCCCCACGTAGTTGCGAGGATGCCATGGGCCAAGTGTCCGGGGCAGTGTGGACACGCGGTAGGCACCTCCCCCTCAGGAGCCGGAGTTGCTCTTGTCAACACTGTTGCGGATGCCTGTCCCACACGGTACCTCTGCTTATTAAGCGGGTACCTCCAGGGACCATCCTGCTGCCTGGCTCAGCGGTGGAGGCACCCCCACAGGACATATGGGTGATGGGCCTTGCCTCCATTTCACAGCCACCAAGGGACCTGGTCCCTAGACCAGAACCCTGGTCTCCTATTCGTAACCCAGCATCCTATGCGCCCCCTGCTACCTGGGTTCTTTGACCCTCTCTTTCCTGGTCTTCTGACACATCTGGAAACGGGCTGGGCGGCCGCCCTGGGCCGAGCACTGTGTGAAGAGTCTCCCACTATGAAGGAGAGTCTTCCCTTCCTCTTGCCCAGCCAGGAGCTCTCTGTCTGCCCAGGCACACCCCCAGGTCCCGGCGCCTCCCCTCCCCCCCCCACCCCATTCTCCGTGGCCGCACCTGAGCATCCCAGGTGGCCCCTTGTTACCGGAAACCTCCCCCGGAGCCTGTGGACAGTTCTTTGGCGCTGAGATGAGTCACTGTTCTCCAGGGGAACTGTGGGGGAAGGGCAGGGCCGGTCTGGCCGGGTTTCTTATGGAGCTTTCCTGGACAGAGGCCTGGTGGGTGTGCCCGCCCATTACAAAGCTGGGGAAACTGAGGAAGGGGAGGCTTGCTCCTCGGTGGGTTTCTTTTCCCAGGGGCTTAAGAGAAGTGATCAGGTCGTGCTAAGTTTAAGTATTTATGAGACAAGAGTGATGTCACACGGAACGGGCCGGATGTCTTTTGAGGATCTGCCGTATTTCCAGGGTAGGCCCTTTGCTTCCCGAGAGAGATGGCCTCGTTTTACACCTCAGCCAGGTTCTCACTCCGTCTTCCAGGCCCCTCCGACTCTAGGAAAAAGCCTTTCAGCCACACGCTTCCCTGCGGATCAGCGGCCCCCCTGGTCCCAGCCTTTCCTCTCGCCAGAAAGCCGGGCTCTGCAGGGCCCTCTGGTGCAGACCTGGGTGCACACAGCGGGGGTGTCGGAGCCAGAGCCCCGGGGAAGGATGCCGGTCCTGAGACAGAAACCCCGGTGGAAAGGGTCAGGTGTTGACTCTCGGGGCCAGGATGGTGCTGTGACTCCCCTGTGCCTCTTTCCTCCGCGCCTCCTCTTCGCCTGGAAGGCAGATGCCAGGACCGCTGTGGCTGGGCAGTGTGGCCTTGGGCAGATCTCTCTCCTCTGTGGGCAGGGATTCCTGCAGAACAGAGGGGACAGGGGCTGGCTCTTAGGATCGAGATCAGAATCCGCCCCCACCCCCAGAGCCAGCCCTGCCCAACCCCCAGCTGACATCCCTCCCTAACTCTCTTATCTTCTACTCCAGGCACAGTGGCTTCTTCTCAGTTTCCTTTCGATGACCAGCAGTGGAGGCCAGCTCCAGTCAAGGGGGCTGTTCCTTTAAGGACACATGGGGCAATAGAAAAGGGTGGAATATGACAAAAGAGCCAGAGGGTTTTTTCCCCTGAGCGTAAAGCATACCAAGGAGCCCGCCGTGGCTTCCTCACGTGGAATGGAATCCACACTCCAAGGCCCTCAAGGCCCCTGCCCCCCCCAGCTGCGCCCCCACTCCTGCCCCACACGGCACCCCAGCTCCAGAGTCCCAAGAAATCAGCCTCTTTGAGCACCTCGCCACCACCCTGGCCATTCCCGTCAAGGTCTTCTCCATTCCAGGGCAGATTGCCGCTTCCCCAAAGGAGCCTCCAGCCTTTGGAAGCAGGAAGGGGGCGGGGTCAGCAGCCCCGAGGGAATGGGGCGGAGTGAGGGGGCAGTGTCCCCCGCCTGGCCTGGCCTGGCCTGGCCTGGCCTTCCTCCTCCTCCTCCTCCTCCAGTTCACTCGCCATGGCAGACATCTGTGTAGGCCTCTTCGGTGCCAGGCAGTGGCCTCCTGGGTTTTCGGGCTCCACAGGCTTCCCCCACCCCCTGCTCCCCATGGTGGTCACATTCACAGATCTCCCCCCTCCCCCTTTTTGTGCCACAGCTGATCATCCTGGTTCACTGGCTGCTGACGACCTGGTAAGTGACTCCGCAGGTGTGTCCTCTTCGGTGTCCACCTGTCTCCTGTGTCCCCAGCCAGTTCCAAGACTAAATAGCACCTTTGTCAAGAAGATCGCCAGCAAGCCGCCCACGTCCCAGGGATAGGGGAGGGGCAGGCAGTCCCCAGAGGCCTTGTCCATCGCGGCCTCCTAGGACAGTGGTTCTCAACCTTCTGGCCCTTTAAGTACAGTTCCTCATGTTGTAACCCAACCATAAAATGATTTTCGTTGCTACTTCATAACTGTAATGTTGCTACTGTTATGAATCGTAATGTAAATATCTGATATGCAGGATGGTCTTAGGCGACCCCTGTGAAAGGGTCGTTTGGCCGCCAAAGGGGTCGCGACCAACAGGTTGAGAACCGCTGTCCTGGAGCTCCGAGCCCTCATCCATGGTAGCGAGGTCAAATACAGATTTCTCAGCCTCACTCCTCTAGCTTCGCAGCTGGTGAGCCTGGGCTTCGTTCGGCCCCAGCACTTGCTCTCTTAAAACCCCAGGCTGAGACGACTGACTCCAGGACTGTGGAGCCTCGTTGCCTTCTACACGGAACTGCTTGGATGAGTTTTCTGGCTGCTGCACGTTAGGGATTGTTGTTCAGTGGATGAAGCGCCTCACTGCGTGCTGGGGCAGTCGAGGTCCAGTGAAAATGGCAAATAAGAGCATGGCCCCTGGCTCGGCTGGTGTGGCTCAGTGGTTGAGCGTCAACCTAAGGACCAGGAGGTCACAGTTTGATTCCCAGTCAGGGCACATGCCCAGGCTCCATCCCCAGGAGGGGGCGTGCAGGAGGCAGCCGATCAATGATTCTCTCTCATCACTGATGTTTCTATCTCTTTCTCCTCCCTTCCTCTCTGAAATCAATAAAAAAAATTTTTTTTTTTTAAAAAAAGAGCATGGCCTCTTGAGTCAGATTGCCTGGGTTCAAATCCCAGCGCTGCCACTTAGCCGCTGTGGGATCTCAGGCAGGTGACTTGACCTCTCTGAGCCTCAGCTTCCTCACCTGTAAAATGGGGATGATGATTGTGCCTCCTTCCCTGCGTTGTTAAAACAAATGCACATAAACGAGTTCATTTAAAGCATTTAGAAATGTGCCAGATACTAGTAAGGGCTCTGTGGTAATTAGTATTCTCATTGGGTTGACAATAAGTAAACATCAGTTAGTAGCAACACCCTAAGAAATAAAATAGGGTGGGCATTGTATTAGACGGTGACGAGGTGGCACTTAAAACTGGGCGGTCAGGGAAGGAGTCTTGGTGAACATCTGAGCTGAGTCTGAAATGACAAAAAGGGGCCAGGTGTTCAGGGTAGAGGTAGGCACAGGTGTCACCACTGGCTCCCACTGGGCCCCTCAGGCCATGAGAGAGTCTCTTATTTCAAGTGGGGCAGAAAACTGGTAGGACTTGGAGCGGAGGAGATATCACCAGATGAACTTTTCCGGTTGCTATTTAGAGAATGGCCCAGAGGGGGCAGGAGTGGAAGGAAGCAGACCATGGGAGGCGGGCTGGTACGTCCTGGCAGGAGAGGATGGTTTGGGCCCGAAGGGATCCATTTGGGAAGCGGAGCCACTGGAATTTGTTCATGTTCCTGGCTCACAGCTCGGGCACAAGAGGCCTGGCCAACTGTGGCCTCTTCTCAGAGGCTCCCTGAGACCCTGGCGCTCCAGGGAGGTAGCCTGTGGGGGGTGGGGGGAGCACCTGTGGGGCAGTCACCGGCTAACCTGACTCAGATCCATCTTCCCACAGGGGCTGCCTCATGTTCGGGGGCCCCTATGCCTGGGCCAACTTCACCGCCCTGGCCTTGGGCGTTTGGGCCGTGGCTCAGAAGGATTCCATCGACGCTATAAGCATGGTGAGCTGGGGAAGCAGCACTGGGCCTGGCTTCAGGGTGATCTGCGGCCCCTGCTCGTCTTCCCTGCACCGGTTCCAATCTTCTGCCTGTTCCTATTTTCCGTTTTCTAAAGCCGGGCTGCAGCCTGCGTGTGTTTGCTAGCCTGGCCTGGGCCTGTTTCTCTGCCTGCCTGGCTCAGAGAGCCCAGAGTGTGCCCATGGTCTTCCCGCAGCAAGGCATGGGGCGGGGTCCCACCAGTGGCCCAGGCTGGCCATGCCCCGAGGGCAGTGGGACACTACTCAAGACTCCCCCCTAACCCCCCACCCCGCTAGCACCCTCTTTTAGGAGGAGACCAGCAAAGAGGGAACTCTACTACTTTGTGAGGTCAAAGTGGATACAGCCCAGTTAAGCTCTCCCTGAAGGGTGGTGGCTGGGGCCTCGCAGGATGACAGAGAAGGGATTTCCTTGGTGGTGGAGACAGAGTGGGTGAACTCAGGTACCTTCCATCTCAGAGGTTCTGGAACCAAGTCTTGTACCTTGTCTTGGCCTCAAGGGTGACAGGAGATGGGCGGGGGCTTGGGTGGGGCTGGCAGGCCGGGGCTGGGCCTCAGATACGCCCCCCCCCACCCCCCCACCGAGTCCCTGCTCCACTCTGCAGTCCCATCGGCTGTCTCACCCACAGGGTCCTGCCTGCTTGCTGGGCCTGTTTTCCAGCAACCCCTGAGGTCACAGTAGGGCTCAGAGGCAGCTTCCGGCCTGGCTATGTGACGGGGGGCAGGACGGGGAGGCAGTGTGCTCGTGAACTCTGATGCCACGTGGTCACACCTGGGGTCTGTGCTGGCCTGTCTTGCAGTTTCTGGGTGGCTTGGTGGTCACCATCCTCCTGGACATCATCCACATCAGCATCTTCTACCCGCGGGCCGGCCTCTTGGACGTAGGGCGCTTCGGCGCCGGCATGGCCATCCTCAGCCTGCTCCTCAAGCCCTTCTCCTGCTTCATGCTCTACAACATGTACCTGCAGCGCGGGGGCGAGGCTCCCTTCGGCTCCAGGGAGTACTATCCAGGTGAGCATGCCACCAGCTCCCCACGTCTCCCCTGTCTCCCCCACAGCCCCTTACCCACAGCCCCTGCCCCTAAGCTGTGCCAGCTCCTGGTCTCCGCTGAAGGGTACTGAAGCCAGCCCTGACGGACCTAATGTGGAACGTGTCCTAGTCCCCATCTCACAGCTGTGCACACAGCTGTCCCAGCCTGCTGTGACCTTGCCCTGCCATCAGGCTAGAGACAGAGTTGGAGGCAGCAGCCAGGACTCCCTCTGAGCCCAAACACCGGATCCAGCTGGGGGAGTGATCCGGTTCCACAGGCAGCTCTGGGCAGTCTGCAGCCTGAGACTGGAGGCACCTGCAGGGCCACCCTCTCTTCTCTGCTCCCACCAACCCCATCCCTAGAGCCCCCTTCTCCTGTCTCCTGGGATCTGGGTGGCCGAGGAAGAGATGGTGCCGGCATGAGCCAGGGAGCCTCAGCCGAAGGCAGCGCTCACCTGCAGGGCTTACCCTGCCTACCAGCCCTCTCCCTTAGCCAGCCCCGCACTGCCCTGCTGCAGGGCCTCATCTGGTTGCACCCCTCCTCGTGGTGGCCGAGCCATTTCCCTGCTCTTTCCCACACATGTTCTCCGTTCCTCTCTCTCTCAGAAGTGGGGAGAGAGGGGTGAGGTTTCCTACCGTTCACTCCTGAGATAGGCCGAGAGTGACCGGTGACCTGCCCTGGAGCAGTGGGGCCAAGGGCAGGCAGGCGTGGCCTGTGGCCTGCCCTGGGGTGAGGGGAGCCAGTAACATTCCTCCCATTGGACAGATGGGGAAACTGAGGCCCTTGTTCAGGATCATCGGACAGATGAGCAGCGTGGAGATGGGAGTGTGCAGGGTGGGCACTGAGAGCCCTGCCGCCTGCCTCGCACCCCGACCCCAGCTTCTGCAACGGCCAGGCTCTGAGCCTTCTGGATAGAGAGAGCAGCGACTTGCCACCCGTGTGCCGCGAGAAATTTTTAAAATACGCTGTTTAGTCAGGAGCACTGACCTCTCTTCCCTTAGATCAGTGACAGCGAACCTTTTGAGCTCGGCGTGTCAGCATTTTGAAAAACCCTAACTTAACTCTGGTGCTGTGTCACATATAGAAATTTTTTGATATTTGCAACCATAGTAAAACAGAGACTTATATTTTTGATATTTATTTTATATATTTAAATGCCATTTAACAAAGAAAAATCAGCCAAAGAAATGAGTTCGCATGTCACCTCTGGCACGTGTGTCATAGGTTCGCCATCACTGCCTTAGATTGTCAGGGAAAGAAATTATAGCAGCCAACACAATAGCCCTCTAGTGTGAATGAATCAAAGTTATACTTTTTTTTTGTCAGATTGGCAAAAAATACATGTTTTGGTGTGGCACAGAATTTTAGTGATGTGTGTGTGTGTGTGTGTGTGTGTGCGCGCGCGCCATATGAGAAGGTGGGAAATCGCTGGGATAGAGGAATACAGTGCTCCCGTTTGCATCCTCGTCCTCAGCTTTGAGCTTTGTAATCTCAGGCAAGTCAGTTCATCTCGTTGACCCTCAGTTTCCTCATCTGTAAAGTGGGGACAGTAAAAATGCCTGCTCCGTAAGGATATGGGAGGATTGAATGAACATTATGGTGAAAGGCTTGGTATCTGGGACTGTGGCCACTGTCGCTGCCCTGGGTGCCAGGATGCCGGCTCTAGCCTGCCTGGTGGGGGTGGAGTGGGTCTTGGTTTGGACTCAGTGGAATGTCCTGAGCCTCACCCCTCACTTTTGCTTTCTCTCCATCTCCCCGCCATCCTAGGTTTTGGAAGCACATCTCAGCGCAGTGCCTACCAGACGATTGACTCACCAGAGGCCCCCACAGACTTTTACGCAGGCGCGGAGAACAAGGGTCACACCTCCCAAGGGTACTGAAGCCAGCCCTGCTGCCCTGGCCGCAGCTCCGGGGCCAGAATCACAAACTGTAGGGGAGGTTGGTCAGCAGGGCGTTCCTTGTGCCCTGGACACCGATCTACGGCTGCCCCTGACCCCCCCTCTCTTGGACCTAATGTGGAACGTGTCCTAGTCCCCATCTCAGGTGTTGCCGGAATGGCTCTGTGCACACAGCTGTCCCGGGCTCCCCGAGACTCTCCACCCGCTTCCAAGCACCTCACTGGTCCCAGGCTGGGAACTGTGGTCACTTTCCTCACCTCCACCCCTAGCTGCTCCGCGCCGGCCCCAGGCCAAGTCACTCCTGAGCCGGGCAGAGTCCAGCCTCTAAGGGCCAGTGACGCCCCCGCCCTGGGCCTCCCCGCAGTTGTCGAGCCCCCCCGCCCCCGGCAGAAGGGGGTCTGTGGTATAGGGCGAGATGCTGTGCTTCTCACCACCTGATCACTTACTCCTGGGAACCCCGGGGCTGGAGGCAGGCGGTGTCGAGTAAACGTGAGACCCACAACAGCCCCCAGCTTCCCTTCTCAGAGGCATGGCATTAAAGTTTGGGGAATTCTGTAGCTGGATGTGTGTGGAGCCATGTTTAATACCCCAGCAGGGCTGGCGCCTGGAGCTGCCATTCCCAGGAAGGTTTCTGCTGCGAACCCACAGGGTACCTGGAATGAGCGGCCTGTTCTGCTGCGACAGGAGAAGGCAGGGGCTCACGACCAGGGGCCTTTGTTCAGTGTGGCAGATGGACGTCTGCGTCTCTGAATCAGTGGACTCAGGTGGTGGTGTGAGTCTTGCTCTGCCATTGCTTGGCTGTGTGCCCTTGGGCCACTTAGCCTCTCTGGCCTCAGTGTCTCTGGATGGGGACTGACGCCTGCCACAGGGCGATGATTCAAATGAAATGTGAAGCGCCTGGCCCCCTAGGGCCTGAGATAGCAACTAAGTTGTTGGTGGGGTTGCTCCTCCAGCCTGTGATGGTGTTGGGTGAGGCGACAGGTGACCGCTTCCTGGCTGACCCTGGGTCTTGGCCTCAGAGCTGACCAGAACTGATACTTACTGTCCAGAAGCTCTGAGGGTCCTTTGGCCAGGGCCCCGCCCCACTGACTGGGATGGACATTGACTACTGGGCCCCGGGTGTCTGACCCATCCTGGCTTGTGCCCAGTACAAAGAGGTCAAGGCCTGGTGCCCAGCCCCCACACTTAATGTCCTCATACTGGAACTTTGTTCACTCACTGCTGTCCTTTCAGCACCTGGGACAGTGCCCGCACCCAGTAAGTGCTTTATGAGAGGGGTAGGATGAATGGATGAAGAAAAACTGCAGGATGCCAAACACAAACATCGAGATCCCCAAGGCAGCCAGGTAGAAAAGATATCATCCGGAAAGGAATGACAACTACACCAGCAACCGACGGCCTGCCAGCAGCCACAATACACGTCAGAAGACAGGAGTGTTATCATCAAAGTGGTGATAAAAATAACTCCGCCTGAAGTTTGTAATAGTGAGTGAGCGTTCAGGGATAAGGGTGAAATAAAGACATTTAGAGAAATGACAATGAGTTTATCACCAACAGACCTTCAAGACAGAAACATAAAGAATCTTTGAGGAAGAAGGACATTTTTCCGTAAGGAAGATCTGAGAAGCATGAAGGAAACAGTAAATGTGGTTTAGTGTTCACGACAATAATAATACAGTTCAGGGGGAGTTGACCAGAAACAGTGTTATAAAGTCTTCGGTTTTTGGTTTGTTTACTTGTTCATTTTTTGTTGTTGTTGTTTTTTTGTCTGGAAGGAGGGTAAATAATGGGTTAACTTTAGACTTTGTTAAATTAAATACACAAATTAAAATGTGTTGGATAACCACTGAAAGAATAGAAATAGGATGTGTAAGTTGCAAGACATTTGTAAGGGGAGGGGGAAACAAGAAAAAAAGACAAGAAGAAAGAAAAACATGAAGTTTGATCATTAACAGGCACAAAAATGAGATGGTTTGTATATGTCATAATCATATAATTGTAAATGTGTGTTTTTTTTAAATCCAGCCATATTGTGTCATAAGAGACCCACCTAAAATATATGGACACAGCAAGGCTGAAAGTAAAAGGATGCAAACATTAAACCAGGCAAGTAACCCCAATAGAGCTTGTGTAGCTGAATTAGTATCAGAACAATTTGACTTTAAGGCAAAAGTTTTACTGGAGACAAAGGAAGAACAAGACCTGAATACCAAAAGGTTCAAGCCAGTGGTTTACGAGGAGTTATTAGATGCATAGACTTATGAAGGAAGTAAACACACACACACTCCTTCAAGATCTGCTTTAGAGTCTGAAAGGCTGGCTGTCTGGCGTTTGTTAAACATCTGACTCTGGTCAAGCCAAAGGGTAGCCCAGTGGGTGTCGACACTCCCCTTTTACAGATAAGGGTCCTGAGGTTCAGAAAAGTGAGGGACTTACCTGCGGTCACACAGTGGCAAAACCCATCTTGACCGGGTCTTCGGACTCCTGGCCCAGTGCTCCTTCCTAGTCCAGCGCGTGTTTAGAAAGGAGAAACAGCACCATCTAGAGCAGTGGTTCTCAAACTTCCTCATGCCGCGACCCTTTAATACAGTTCCTCATGTTGTGGTGACCCCCAACCATAAAATTATTTTCGCTGCTCCTTCCTCACTGTAATGTTGCTACTGTTAGGAATCGTCATGTAAATATCTGATATGCAGGATGTATTTTCATTGTTACAAATTAAACATAAAGCATAGTGAGAATCACAAAACAATAAGTAATTATATGTGTTTTCCGATGGTCTTAGGCGACCCCTGTGAAAGGGTCATTGGACCCCCAAAGGGGTCGCAGCCCACAGGTTGAGAACCGCTGCTCTAGACGGAGGAAGGAAAGGACAGGGCAGCGTGGCGTGGGGAACCGCAGGGACAAGGGCTTGACCTGTGGCGGGCCTGGCGGGCGGAGTGGATAGGGCAGGTTCCAGCCAGTTTCGGAGGGACCCGAGGGCCAGCAGGCTTACAGGTCTTGCGCGCGCAAGAAGTTTGCACGAGGTCACGTGCTTTGCGGTTCCAGGCTCAGCGAGGGTGCAGGGGGCAGAACCCTCGGGGCGGAGGACCCCTGGCCACGCCCTCGGGCCCACGCATGCGCAGACATCGGGGGCCACGCTCAGCAGTTGGGACAACCGACCCCCGAGCACCCTCCAGGCGGCAGCGAGGCAGCCGCGGGGTGTGCGCGCTCTCTGCTCTCTGACGTTGCCCCGCCCCTACCGAATTGGATCGTTAGCCGTACTGGGCCGGCCGAGGTCCCCTCTAGGTTCAAACCCAACTGGGTGAGAGAGGGCCCGAGGAAGACAGATATGTATGTCATAATCATATAATTGTAAATTATATGCACTGGAGGGCAAGTTCAGGACAGGAAAACTGACCGAGGTTCTTTTGGTGGGAAGAGGAGGGGTTGGGGGCGGGGAGCGATAGAAAGGGATATGTGGACTGAGCTGTCTACCTGCTGTCCTTAACTGGACAGGTTAGGGCGTTAGGAGCAGATAGGGAGCCCAGGCGTGGGGTGAGAGAGGAGGTGGGGGGGGGGAGGGGTAAAAAGGGATATGTGGACTGAGCTGTCTCAAGTATCCTTTGGAAAGAGGTGGGGAGCGGGGTTGTCCTGGTGAGGAAGCCCGGCCCAGGTGGCCCCCCTGCAGCCACTGGCCTTGGCGGGACAGGTAGCCCCTTTAAGCTCCAGCTTCCTCTTCTGAAAAGAGAAGGACCTAAGTCCTTGGGCTGCGGTGCAGAATAAGTGATGTGCGCCCCTACTATGTGCCAGGGACTATTCCACATGCTGTGGATACAGCATGGAAAAAAGAGACAGTGGCTCATAGTCCACTGGAGGGAGAAAAGCAAGTGCTAATTTCTTCAATCTGTTAGGTGGTGCTAAATCATGGGGCAGAGAGAGGAGGGGACGAGGAGGTGCTGTGGTTGGAGGGACAGTGGTCAGGGAAGAGGAGCTCACTGTGATATTTGAGGCAGAACGTGAAGGAGAGAGAGGGAAAGAGAGTGCCAGGCTGAGGGAACAGCAAGTGCAAAGGCCCTGAGGTTAGAACAGGCAGGGCATTTTGGAGGGACAACCAGGAGGCTGGGGTGTTTGGAGCAGGGAGAGCCAGGGAAGAGGAGTAGGGATGAGGCTGGTAAGGTAACTGGGGGCCAGGTATGTGGGGCAGGGGGTTTTGATGTACAATATAGTGATTTGACACTTTTATGCCAGACAGTGGTGATCACGCCATTAATTCTGTTAGCCATCTGTCACCATATAAACTTGCCACAATATTATTGACTATATTCCCCTTTCACTCATTTCCCAAACCCCTCCCTTCTTATGCAAACGTCCTTAAAAGCCAGAAAGTAAATGTTTTAGGCTTTGTGGGCCACGGGGCATCCTTTGAAGTTACTCTGCCATGCAGTGAGAAAGTGGCCAGAGACAAGCCGTCAGCCAATAGGCTGGCTGTGTGCCAACAGTGTTTCCATGGCAAAGAGGCTCCGCATGTAGGGCCTTGAAGCCTTCAGTGAGGACGAAGTGGGCTGGGGAGCCCTTGGGGCTGTTTGAGTTGAGTCAGGACATGCTCTGATCTAAGTTCTCAGGATCGCTCTGGCCTCGGTGGGGAGTAGGCCGCAAGTGTGGGGCGAGGGCAGAGTGGGAGACCAGTCAGGACGCAAGAGGCAATGGCCCTGGACCTGGGCAGGTGGGGCTGGACGTGGTGAGCAGGGGCTGGGTTCCGGGTGTCTTTGGAAGGTAGAGCAGATGCGATTAGCTAATGGATTGCAGGTGATGGGACGGGGGAAGGAGCGGTCAGGGTGGCTCCGGGATCTCCTCTGAGCCAGCAGGGGGCTAAGCTGCCCTTCTGGGAGAAGGGGGGATGGGAGTCTGCCTTAGAACTGTCTGGAGCTGAGGTCACTTGGGGTGCATGCGTCAGTGGAGGAAGGAGGCTGTGACACCTCCAATCCTAAGAGCTCAGAGAAGGGGAACCAGCAGGAGGGACAGAAGCTGAGAGGTGGCGTCCTGGAGGGCTCCAAGGAGGACAGGGACCTGCATCTCGGAGGTCACCCAGAAGAAAGCAGCTTCGGGGTGGGGGTGGCTGATCGCAGGGAGGTCAGAGGCGGGTGAGAGGGATTAGGATTTGGGTGTGATGAGGAGAGGGAAGTGGTCTGGGGCCTGGAGGCTGGAGAGGGAGGGTTTTTGGTGTTTTTGC
Source organism: Myotis nattereri (assembly GCF_964212035.1). Classification (NCBI taxonomy): domain Eukaryota; kingdom Metazoa; phylum Chordata; class Mammalia; order Chiroptera; family Vespertilionidae; genus Myotis; species Myotis nattereri. Next base: position 209,924,794 of record NC_138077.1, on the reverse strand, counting down.
TTGTGGTTTAAGTGCTGATGGGAGTGAGTCAGTGAAGAAGGGGGAAGTGTAAATGATGGGGGAGGGGACCTGTGTCCTGTCCCCCAGGCTCGGTGCCCTGGTGTGTGGCTGAGTCAGCTGTGAGGGGTGGGCAGTGTGGTTCCTTTTCCTGGTTCAGAGAATGGCATCTTTGAGGCTGGTGATGGCCCTGGGAGCTGCCCTTGGGCCGGGGAGACAGAATGGTACCCAGAGCTTGGGGGAGGGTCTGGCTGGGGTTGGGACCACAGGATGGTGGAGGGGCAGGAGAGGCAGTGGACATGGAGCTGGTGGAGGAGCTGGTGGCATGTCCCTTCTGATGGCCGTGTTTGGTGGGGGCAATAGGTCCGCTGAAGGGGGTGTGGGCAGAAGAGAGGGCAGAGGTCTGAGGACGGGGGTGGGGGGGAGTTTTAGTTAGTGTCTAAGAGGGTGGGGAGGAGGGGAGGAGGGTGTAATTTTGGAAGGAGGCCACGGCGCAGCCTCGCGGGTGTTTTCAGCCACTCTCCCCAGCCCTGTGACTTCACTGAGTGAATGTGGCCGGAGAGAAGGAGCTGAGGGCGTGCAGAAGGGATGACTGTAAGCCTGGCTGGTTAAAGCCCAGGAGGGGAGAGAGACATCAGTGAGCAAAAAGAGACCAAGGGTGATGGGGTGGCGGCGGGGAGGGCGTCCCTGGAGGGAAAGACTGTTGGGATCGGGGCACTCGAGGAATGGGCTGGAAAGATGGGGGGCTCTGGAACAAAAATTACAGAGGAGTGCAGGTATTTAGGATGACAAAACCTGGGGTGATCATGGGAGCTGGTGGCTGAGGTGGGGTGAAGGGCAAGATGGTGGGAGGGCAGAAGGTCAAGGACCCCACAGGCCAGGAGTCGGGGACGGGGGATCGTCCGTGTGGATGGTGAGCTCACTGAGAACTTAGACAGGTATGTGAAGAAAGTGTCAGTGAGCCCGGCCGGCGCGGCTCAGTGGTTGAGCGTTAACCTATGAACCAGGAGGTCACAGTTTGATTCCTGGTCAGGACACATGCCCGGGTTGCGGGCTCGATCCCCAGTAGGGGGCATGGAGGAGGCAGCCGATCGATGATTCTCTCTCCCTCTCCCTTCTTCTCTGAAATCAATAAAAATACATTAAAAGACACAAAAAAAGGAAAGAAAGTCTCAGTGAGCCGGCAGCTGAAATCTTCGTGGACTGAGGGGTGACTTCCTACATGGAGCACCTGGGGCTCGGAACCAGGGTGTTAGGGAGGAGGGAGGGAGGACATGGGGGAGTGGGGACAGGAAACAAAGAGAGCCTCGCCCCCTCTTGGGGCTGGGCAGGGACGCTGGAGGACAAGAGAAAATGAGATGGAAAGGTGGTGGCCTGGAAGCAGGATGAGGAGACCCCACAGGGGCCTGACCCGGACAGCTGGGGCTGGGCCAGAGGGCAGCCAGGGGTGCCAGTGAAGGGCGGGCTGTGGGCCAGGGCTGGGGTGTGGCCTGGTGGGAGCCAGGGCACCCCGTCCTCCTCCCACAGATCTCGTCTGGTCAGCTAGGCTGCTGGCTGTGGTGTGGAGCAGCGACACTGCTGCCACCTGGCTTGGCCCTGAGCCCATGGAGCTGAGACCCGACGCCAGCCAGAAGGAGAATGTGTCCCCCTGGCCTGCGACCCCCCTGAGGCCAGGCAAGAGGCTTGGTGGGTCTGGGTTGGGAGGTGGCAGGAACGGGGTCCCCTCTAGGTCTCGGCCCAGAGCTCCTTTCCCAGACAGTCCAGCCCAGAGCCTCCACAATTCCAGAGATTAGCTGCATCGGGCCAGCTGGGCCAGGACACAGGCTTCCCAGCCTGGGGCCCAAGGGAGGGTCGGGAAGTCAGGGGGAGGGTGGACCAGGAGCAGGCCTGGCTGGGCCCTGGCTGAGAAGGGGCTCCCCCAGGTAGGTGGGTGGTAGGTGGGTGCCAGGGGTGGTGGGCTGGGGAACCTGAGTTCAGGTGCCTGGGGCTTTCTGAAGGCCAGAGCAGCTGCAGCCAAGGGTGAAAGCGGCCCAAGGACAAAGTCAGATTCTGGTTCACGTGCCAGGGTCTCTGTTCCAGCTGTGTGGCTGTGAGCAAGTTGCTTAACCTCTCTGAGGTTCCTGTCTACAAACTTTGATGGCCCACAATCTACTTGCCTGCCTTCCCAGGCATCGCCCCAGCTCTGTGGGATGGCCGTGAGGGCTGGGGGCAATGGGAAGGAGGGCTCTAAGCCCCACCCCAGGACCCCCAGAGCAGCTTTCAGCCGTTTGATATGCTGGGTCTTGCTGTCATCCTCAGCTGCTGTCTATCTCTCCCCTCTCCCCGCCACCCCCTACTCCCCCCACCCCCTCCATCACTTCTTTGCTCAAGTTGGAAATCAGGGATTGGTCCTTCATGCCCCCCTTTGCTTCGCCCCTCCAAGCCTCCACAGCAGATCTGAATCTGTCTTCTCTCCACCTTCCCTGCCACCCCAGACCTGGCTGTCTCCCCCTCAACAGCCCCCTGTCCCCCAGACTCCCTCTGCCCTCCTCGCCTCTGACCCTGTCCCGTCCCTGCTCCAAGCAGCCAGGCACAGTCAGATCATGTCACTGTTCTTGCTCAGGACCCCCAGGCACTGCCCATTGTCTGCAGAGCTGACACAGACCCCTGCCATCCAGGCTCTCTCTGGCCTGGGACCCTGTCTCTCCGGCTCTGAGGCCTGACCGGCCCCACCTGTCCCACCTGAGCTGAACACGAGCTCCCCACTCAGGGCATGACTGTCTCTACTCCCTTTAGAGCAACGGAGACTCCCAAAGAGCCTGGGTGTCGTCCTGGGCAGTGGACAGGACCCGTGGGTGCCCAGGGGCCAGGCCGAGAGAGGAGAGCCGGCCACCACTCCCTCGCCAAGGGCAGCCCTTCGCCAGGAGCCCTGCCAAGTCCAGACCAACCTGGCCAGCCCTAGGCCCCGCCTGGGCCTTGCCCTGAAGGACACGACCGGACGGCTGATCAACTCCAGATTCCAGCAGCAGAGCAACCTACAGCCCCTGGGAGTCCGCCCGCTGCGGGGGGCGAGAGCATTCAGCGTCCAGCAGAGTAACCTGAGCGCACGGGAGGCCAGCCTGGCGGGATGTGGAAGCCGCAGCAGCCCCCACCCCTGGTCGGAGCCTCAGGAAGGCTTCTGGCCTCACGGAGTGCCCCGGAGAAGCCCCCAACCCCCAGGGCCACAGGCTCAACCATCCCCCACCCTGAAGCCGTCCTGGCTTCTGGCCACAGACATGCCCTGCCCACGCTCCAGGCCCACCCTGCGCTATGCCCCCACTGATGGGCACACACAGCCAGGCCCCAGATCCTGGGGTGGCCTGGGGGACTGGCCCTCCAGGCTCATGGGGGAACCCCTCACCCTGGACGACCTGTCTGTCCCGGTCAAGAGCCCGGCTCCGGCCCCACCCCAGGCTGCCACCTCCCGGCTGCTGGCCTCCGGGCAGCACCTGGAGCAGGAGGCAGCCCGCCTCAGGTGCTGGGGGGCCCAGGAACCCCCAGGCCCTTCGCTGCAGGAGCCCTGGACCAGCGGTGGCCAGGCCCTCCCTGCTGGCCCCCAGTGCACCGAGCCTGTTCTCACGTTCTGCGGTCAGAGAAAGAAACACCCCCGAGGTCTCAGGGGAGCCGTGAGTCTCCCAGAGACACCGGGGGTCCAGGCAAGCAGCAAGCCCGCGTCACCACCGCAGACTGCTTTGGAGGTGCTGACTGGGGGCTTCCCTGACCCCGTGCAGGGGGTCCTTCCTGCTTACCCCCTGAGGCGAGGAAAGAGGCCTGTATGCAGCAGGGGGCAGACCGGGGGCCCCCTGCTCCCTCAAGAGGTGGGCAGCAGAGAGGCCAGACTGTGCTCCCCCACGTTCTCCGGGCAGCCTGGGGTGCCCTCCCTGGGCAGGAAGGAGGGGAGAAGGTCCCGAGGGAGCAGGTGGGAAGGTGGAGGAAGAGAGGCCACTTCCTGTCTGCAGGCCTTGGCCCAGCCACTAGTGCCCTGCAGGTAGCGGCCAGAGGAGTCTGGGAGCAGGATTTGGGCGGGAGGGCCGGGGGGAGGGGGGCTCCAGAGGGCTGCTGCCTCCCCCAGGAATTCTCACTCCAAGCAGCCAGGTTCGTCAGAAAGGGAGGCCGTGGGACAGGCTGGGCAAGGGTGGGACAGGCTGGGCAAGGGTGTCCGTCCTGCTGGCTGTGGGCCTGAGGGCTGTCTTGTCCTTTTGTTTTCCAAGAACAAAGCCGGAAATCTTGTGAACCTGGAGTCCGAGAGGGCCCGGTGAGGCCACAGCTGGGGCTGGGACAGCTCCTCTCCCTTTTGCCTGGGCGCACGGACACTAGGACCTCATAGAGATTGGCCCTGATGGCAGAGCCACATGGGACTTGAGGGGGAGAGACTTCCACGCTGTCCCTGCTGGGGATGACAGGGGCCTCCGGGCCCCCAGGGAAGGGACGGACAGCAGCTCCTGGGACTTGTGGCTGCTGGGCATTCTCCCGCCTCCAGGGCTTTCTCACCTGAGATTTCCAAGCCATCGATAGAGGGAAGCCCTTTCTGCTGCGCCCTGGGCTGAGGGGCAGGCCCACCCCCTGACCAGCCCCGTCCATCCCCAGCTGGCAGCTGCTGTCCAGATGTTTCAGGGCGTGGCAGCACCAGGTGTGGAGGCGGCAGGCAGCGGCCCTGGGCCACCGGCGGCAGCTGCGCAGGGCACTGCGGCTCTGGGAGGCCCACCTGGAGGTGGCGTGCGGTGGACAGAGGAGGGCCCTTCTGGCCCAGAGCTTCCAAAAGGTCAGGGACCTCCAGGTTGGGTGGAGGGGAGGGGATGAAATGCTGGTGTGCTCAGGAGGAGGTTCCTCTGGGGCTCAGGTTCTACCTTCTGAGTGACCCCCAGGAGAGTGCGCCGACACCTGAACCAGCTCTGCCTCAGCTCATATCCGGCCTCCGCTGCTGTCTTTGTTTCACACTTTCTGGCTGTGCGACTGTGGGCAAATTACCTAACCTCTCTGTGCCTTCGTCTTGTATCTCTAAAATGGGATGATAATTGAACATACTCCCTCAAGGTTGTGGTGAAGTTAAACGAATAGAGGGACTCAGCACTTGCCCAGCACCTAGCTCGCACTCTGCCACGCACTGTAAGAGCTGCTGTTTTCCACGAGGGGTTTGCAGGCCAGGACTGGGAGGGCTCGTCTGTGCTCTTCCCTCCTTGGGAAGGGGGTGCTCTGGGAGGACCCAGCTCCAAGTTCGGTCTCCCAAGGAGAGCCCTGCCTCTGGGGCGCCCTCTCTCCATTCACTCATGCATTTCCAAGGAGGCAGGGTTGTCTAGTGGTTGAGACCATAGGCTTTGGAGTCTGATAGAAGTATTTGGCCCTGACTGGTTTGGCCCAGTGGATAGAGCGTCAGCCTGCAGACTCAAGGGTCCCAGGTTCGATTCCAGTCAAGGGCATGTACCTTGGTTGTGGGCACATCCCCAGTAGGGAGTGTGCAGGAGGCAGCTGATCGATGTTTCTGACTCTCTCTATCCCTCTCCTAACAGAGAGGTTAGGTAACTGTGGGCAAGTTACCTAACCTCTCTGTGCCTTCGTCTTGAATCTCTCTGTAAAAAATCAATAAAATATATTTTTAAAAAAAGAAGTATTTGGCTCCTGTCCCTGTGCCTTTCTGGTGCTCCCTCTCAGGGCACATTGGAGGCTGCAGCCAATGTCCCTCTTCCCTTCTCTCCTGATCCAGTGGAGACACCGGGCTCAGCAGCAGAAACAAGGGCAGCCCCACTTCCAGGCTGGCCCAGGACCCCCACCGTCTGGGGGAGGCCAGCCCCCAGGTCACTCAGGAAGGAAGCCAGGGGTGGACCCCGCCCAGAGAAGCAGGTAGGTGGGGACACCCCGGGTTGGTCAGTGTGGCTGGGCAGAGCTGGCAGCCTCCCTCCTCGTCCCCCGTCCCTCTCCCCAACAAGAGAAGGAGGATGCAACCAGCAGACGTGGACACAGATTTGTGCAGAAAGATGTCCATCACAGCATTGTTTATCCTTGTAAAAGCGTTGACACAGCCTCAATGCCCAGTGAGTGAGAAAATTCCCATTTAACTACGCGATGACTATTTGGCAACCATTCCGCATGGTATTTATGAAGATTTAAAATTTTTCTCCCCATTCTCTTTTCCTTTATTTTTCTTTTTTTTTAATATATTTTTTAATATATTTTATTGATTTTCCACAGAGAGGAAGGGAGAGAGATAGAGAGTTAGAAACATCGATGAGAGAGAAACATCGACCAGCTGCCTCCTGCACATCCCCCACTGGGGACGTGCCCACAACCCAGGTACATGCCCTTGACTGGAATCGAACCTAGGACCCTTCAGTCCTCAGGCCGACGCTCTATCCACTGAGCCAAACCGGTTTCGGCCGCAGGTTTGATTCCGGTCAAGGGCATGTACCTTGGTTGCGGGCACATCCCCAGTAGGAGGTGTGCAGGAGGCAGCTGATTGATGTTTCTAACTCTCTACCCCTCTCTCTTCCTCTCTGTAAAAAATCAATAAAATATATATATTTTTAAAAATATGTAAAAAAAAAAATGGTTAAGATGACCCTAGCTGATTTGGCTCAGTGGCTAGGGTCTGAAGGGTCCTGGGACTGAAGGGTCCCGGGTTCAATTCCGGTCAAGGGTACCTACCTTGGTTGCAGGCTCCTCCGCGGCCCCTCAGAGCACGTGTGGGGTGGCAACCAATTGACATGTCTCTCTCACTTCGATGTTTCTCTCTCTTTGTCTCTCCCCATCCCTTCCTAAAAATCCTTTCTAAAAATCAATGGAAAAAATATCCTTGGGTGAGGATTAACAACAAAAAAATGATTAAGATGGTGACTCCAACCTCCAAAAAAATAAAATGCAAATAGTGCTTATTTCTGCAACAGAGGGATTAAGTTGGCTATTTTTTTCTTCATTTCCTCAATTTTCCACTACTGTGATGTATTGTTTTTGTTCTTATTTTTAATTTTAAAAATGGGTTTAAAATAATTTAAATAATATCCATTGAATACATGTTTGTTGTGAAAAATCCAAATAGTATTGAAGAGAGTGAAGCAAAAGCAGAACCCCCTCCCCAGATCCCTTGTGTGATCAGGGACGAGTGCACTGCCTGGAAGAGAACAGCAGGTGGCTCAGCGTCCCGTGCTCCTGTGGGCGGGCAGGATCCACCCCGGGCTGGGGTGGACAGTTGGATGTGTGCCTTCCCTGGGCCCTGGGCATCAGTTTCTCTCTGGGCAACTTCACTCTCAGCCCAGGGAGCCTGAGGGAGGAGGCAGGAGCCCGGCCAATTCCATCACGTTCTGGGCTGAGACCAGATGGAGGAGACGGGAGGGTCCAGATCCTGCAGGCCCTGCAACGACTGGCTGGTGAGATGTGGGGCCCTGGGAAAGCGGGGCAGACGGAGCTGGGCAGGGCTGAGTCCCCACACAGGGCAGGGGAGGGCAGGGGGTCCTGAGTGGATGAGTGTTCATTGAGCACCTACGCTGGCAACTTCCCAGACACCATCTCATTTGAGCCTCAGGGTGACCTCGGCAAGGTGCTGCGCCCATTTCACTGATGGGAAGACTGAGGCACCGAGTAATTAAGGGACTAGCTCGCAGACACACAGTGATATTGGTGTGCCACCGACGCTGGCACAGGCCCAGCAGAAGCTTGAGAGTTAGACCTTAGACATCATTCGCTCACAGGGAAACAAGCCCAGAGATGAGGAGGTGTCCCAGGTGTCAGTGGCCCTCCTGGCCCTGATCCTCCTCTCTGCTCAGTCCCTCTCTCACCCCTCCCTTTACAGTCTTCCTCCTGCGGTGCCAGCAGGAGGAATGGGCCAGGCAGGAGAAGGGGGTCCAGGGAGAGGCCTCCGGGGCCATGCTGAGGACTCAGAGCATGGGGAGGCGCCCCCAGGCCTGGTGCTCTCCTGCCGCAGATACAGCCTGGGTGCCCCCTTGGGGCCCCCAGCATCAGAGAGCCTGGCTCCGCAGGTAGGCAGAAGGGGGAGCGGTGGGAGGGGGACCGCCTTCCCTGAGGCAGACGTTGACTCCTCCTTGTCTTGAGAGACAAAGATGAAAGAGAAATGAAAACAGCTGCGGTTTACGGAGAGCCTGAGACCTGCTACAAATCACCCAGGAGCTGGGGGTTAGTTACAAGTGCAGTGGGGCCTTGACTTACGAGTTTAATTCGTTCTGAGACCGAGCTCGTTAAGGAGCTCGTTAACTCAAATTACTCTATCAACTCAATGCAAAAAATCGGCAGAGGGACAGCTGGTATCTCAAAAAACTCCTTAGTTGGGACACTCGTAAGTCAAGGCCCCACTGTAAGCTGAGTGCCAGTCGTCACCTGTCCCACGTGGAACCCCTGGCCAGGTGGGGGACAGATAGGAAATTAACGGTCACATGGGGGGGGGTGCGAACACCCCCTGAGTGTAGTGTTGTGAAGGGAAGAAACACGGATCTATGAGTTTTCTTCCTTGGTGTTAACGTTTAAATTACGGAACATTTTGTCTTACACAAAACTGAAGAAAAGGGGATAACACGCCTGTGTATTGCCCAGCTTCACGGAAGTCACCTCCCGAGAAAGCTCCTTTCGGATGCACTCCGACTACTCCCCCTCTACATTACCGTGACGCAAACCCCAAGCCTCACACCATCCACCCATAGCTATTTCCGTAGCATCTCTGAAAGATAAGGACCCTTGTACACAACCTGACCACAAGGCCATGCTCACACCTGGAAAACGAACAGTAATTCCTTAATCCCAGCAAGGATCTGCTCAGCATTCGGATCTCCAGTTCTCTTACAAGCATCCATCTTGTTCCAGTTTGTTTGAATCGGGATCTGAATTAGGTCCACATGCTGGAATTGGTCGAGATTGTCATTCAAGTCTTTGTGAGCTGTGGGCCCCCTGAACTCTTTTTCCTTGCAATTTGCCTGCTGAAGAAACCCGATAGCTGCCCGCTGCCTGCATTTTGCTGATTGCATCCCCCTGAGAGTTTTTCCTGTGAGAACATTTAAACTGAGGGTGCCGGACCGCGGCCAGGGTTGAGCGGAGGTGCGAAGGATGAATGGTTGGCTAGCGGAGGGAGAGCCGGTGAGAGCGCCAGGCAGAGGGAACAGCATGTGCAAAGGCCCGTGACAGCAAAGCACAGAAAACTCCAAGAACAGCAGACAAGTGGCAGCCCTGTTAGTGCGGGGGGAGGGGGGAGTGCTTGGGGGGGGGGGCGCCGGGGATGGTTTGAGATGAAGTTGGAAAGGTGTGGGGAGCACCTTACAGGCTTGGGGAGGGGCTGACATTTTATCATGCAAGCAAGGGGCTGCCACTGGAGGATTTCAGCAGGGGAATAAAATGATTTGATTTGAGATTTGTTTTAAAAATCACTCGGTTACTGAGTAGGAATTGACTGGAGGGGCCAAGAGTGGATGAGGGCAGCCAGGTAGGAGGCTGCGGAGGCCACCCAGGCATGTGGAGGGGATGGTGTCAAGTCCTTCCTGCAGCCCCATTTTACAGATGAGAGAGCTGAGGCCCGGAGAGGGGAAGTAGTGAGTCTGGTGCTTGACAGAGGCTGTAGCTGTGGCCTTTACAACCAGCACCTGCACTTCCTCTCGGCTCTCCCAGGTGCTTCGGGGCCTGGCGGCGGTTGGTGAAAAGAGGGGCCCAGCCCTTGGAGCACCTGACTGACCGCCAGATGGGAACCCCGAGGACGTGCCTGAAACAGTGGGTGTGGATGAAGCAGCTCCGGGCATCGGATGGGGCGAAGGTGACCCAGCTGTACCTCTGCCGGCAGAAGGTGGGTGAGTAAGGAGACAGAGGGCTCCTCCTCCCTCCACCCCAGTCTCTTACGGTCCTGTTGCAGGGGGCCGAGGTGAATTGTGGATTGTTGAAATGGGAGGTGAGGGAACTGGGACCTTCCTCAGGGTGCAGCCTGGTGGGCCTGGGAGGGTCCAGGAGGGGTCCCGGGAGTGGGTGCGCCCTAGCGGGACCTTGTTCCCATCATGAGCTCCTCTAAGCGGGAGACTTTGTTCATCTTCCACCAGGAAGGGATGTGGCCCCTGCTCCCCGGAAGCGCCTGTGGTGAGTGGAGGGCACGGCCTCTGTCCCCACCAAAGCCTGGCCAGGACAGATGGGATCTTTGAGGTGCCTGGAGGGGGGAGGGTTTGGGGTATGGGAGGATGAAGTGCCCTATGAGTGGAGAGGTCTTAGGGGAGGGCCTGATGCAGCAGCCATTAATGACTTTGGGCAGAGGGAGGTCACGGGGGACATGGCTGATGTGTCTCTTGACTGCTTCTCAGGGAACATGGAACTGGGCAGCTCAGCCCCTGGAGCTGGGTGGGTGGCCCAGGCCCAGGCCCAGGGGCTGCCCCAGGAGCGAGGCCAGGGCTCCCCGCAGAAAGCCTGCCCAAGACGAGCCCTCCACGGGGTGCTGCTGCTCTGGAGGGCGAGGCTCTCCCAGCGCCAGTGGGCTGAGTAGGTGTCCACAGGCTTGTGGCTTGGGATGGGCCTGGGGCCGGGTGGGCCCATGAGCGGTGCTCCCCCCAGTGGCTCCAGCAGGGGGCCTGGCACACGTGGTACCCAGCAGGTGTGGGGGCAGGGGAGGTAGCCCAGGGACACCGAGATAGTGACTGAGCAGAGAGCTGTGGGGACAGGCACCGAGTCCTACCCAGGTGCTGGAACCTGATGGGGAAGTTGGTCTAAAGCTCCTCTCCCTCTCCAGCCTCTAGAATCGCCTCTCCCCCAGCTCCCAGCTCAGTGGGAGCCTCCTGGGGCGGGAACTATATCTGTCTCTTTGCCTCTGTCTCCCCACCATGCAGGGGCCCAGCCTGCAGCCGGCACGGGATAAATACTGTAAATGAATACGTGAAAGATCTCCCACACACACCCCCTGCCCCAGTGTGCCTCACTATACTGCTAGGCTAGGGAAACGGAAGCTCAGAGGGCCGAGCAATTGCTTTAAGTCACGCTGTGAACCAGGAGCAAGAAGGTGGATTCAGAGCCCAGGCTGATTGATGGTTTTGTGTGAGAGGAGGAGAGGAGCCAGCCTCCCTCCCAGGACATCAGGTGTATGTAAGTCAGCCGTTGCAGGGTTAAGAATTCTTCCCTTCCTAGCTGGTTTGGCTCAGTGGATAGAGCGTCGGCCTGCGGACTGAAGGGTCCTGGGTTCGATTCCGGTCAAGGGCATGTACCTTGGTTGCGGGCACATCCCCAGTAGGGGGGGTGTGCAGGATGCAGCTGATTGATGTTTCTAACTCCCTATCCCTCTCACCTTCCTCTCTGTAAAAAATCAATAGAATATATTTTAAAAAAAAGAATTCTGCCCTTGAAAGCCATGCACCTGGCATCCGTCAGTCCCACACCTATTTGGTCCACTTGGACCCTCAGTTTCTTTTAATGCAACCCTCGAGCTCCAGGGAATCTCAGTTCACCACAACCCTTCAGCATGTAGCCCGTCTACGCCCAGCCCATCCTGTGCCTCCGCATCAGGGTATGGCCGGCCTCTCCCTGTGGCACACCTTGGCTGCCCGTGGCCCGAGATGAGTGTTCGGGTCCAAGGTCTGCTGCTATTTGGGGCTTGAGGAAATGCCTTCCCCAGGCCTCCGCGTCCCTGTCTTCATTACTGAGTGGAAGTAGGAGTACTAGTGCGGTTAGGCCTGTGGCCGCTTGAGGCTGGGGTCCCTGGACCTGGGCCCCGTCCCATCCCTCACCCACCCGGGAGCATGTCACTGTCAGCCAGGTGACCAGCACAGGTGGGGCTCAGCAGAGGCACCTGGGAACTTAGGAAACGTCAGGAAGTCCAGGCGGCGCCCAGGACATTGGACCAGGATCTCCGGGGGTGGGACCCTGGGCGTCCTGTTTCTTAGGGCCCAGTGGTCCAGTGTGGGCTGGTTTGGGAGGCGGGGTGCAGAGCTCTGGCCAGGTGTTTGGCACGTGGCAGCACCTTCCAGCTTGGCTCTTTCCAGGGGCCCGGCTGGGGTAGCCCCTGCTTAGCAGTCACTCCAGCCAGGGGGTGAGGCTGGGGCCGGGGAGCTCATCTGCCCCTTCCTATAGCTCCTTCTCCCAGGGCCTGCAGCGGCGGCTGCTAAGGCGCATCCTGAGGGCGTGGCGCTTGAGGGTGTGGGGACCAGGCAACCCGTCAGGCAGTGCCAGGACCACCTCGGCCTCAGAACTGCTGGGCAGCACAGCCCCAAGCCCACTGGAGAAGGTGAGCGGCAGGGGCTGGGCTGAGCCAGGGTGGGTGGGGGACACGCAGGAGGAGAGGGTGGGGATGGGCAGGAGCCGGGCACCCAGGAGTCCACACCCCCTTCCCCAGGCGTCCAGGGCCTCCGCCCTCCTGGAGACGCTTCGGCTGAGCTTTCTGTGGGCAGCTGGGCGGCAGCAGCAGGCGCGGTGCCTCCTGCTCTGGCAGGCGCGGGCTCAGCAGTCCCGGCGTGCAGCAAGGTGGCACCAGCACACCCTTCAAAGGCGGTAGGGACCCTGCCCCAGGATGGTGAGCCAAGGCCTCTTCCCCCTCAGTCCTTGGCCTTCACAGCAGCCCCCACCTTGGGGTCTTCATCCCAGAGGGCACCCCTCGCATGCCCCAGTCTCAGATCCTCTCAACTCCTCCTGCCCTCCTTTCCTGCCTGTCCTGCTGAGAGGTGTATGCGGAGTTGGGGCGGGGGGTGGGGCACTCGTCAGGGCTATGATTGCAGAGATTTCACAGCTGTGGCTCATTCATTCATTCATTCATTATAGCCCAGTGCTTCAGAGTTTGTCTGCCTGGATTCTAATCCCAGCTTTGCCCCTCACTGGCTGTGTGATCTTGGGCAATTTGCTTAACCTCTCTGTGCCTCCATCTCCCCATTTGTAGGAGGTAATAATAGTTCTCACTTCAATGGGGATCAATGAGGCAGGACACATGCCTCCCCTAGCACAGTGCCTGGCACAGAGCAAGCACTCCATTCCTAGTGAGGTTTAGCACTAGAGGTTGGTACAGACCTGGCATTCGAGGTCTGGGGTCCCCTTTTATCCCCATCACCTGTCATTGTGACCCTCGCAGGAGCAGTCCTCCAGCCCCCAGCAACGACTCTCCCCCAAGATGGGAACGGGGAGAAGAGTCACCCCAAGGCCCTCCCTGCGGCTGCGGGAAGAGTGGGCTGGGCTGGCCCCCGGTGGCAGTGACCATCCTCAGGGTGGACACTCCTTTCCCAGCATCCTTCTCGGCTGGAGCCACTGGTCAATGGCCCAAGGGGCCCAGAGGAAGCTGGCTGCCCACTGGGCCTGGGACCGGAGCTGCAGGGACGCGCTGGGCCTGTGGCGGCGGCGGCTGGCACAGTGGCAGGAGGCAGAGCAGTGGGCCCAGGAGCGGGGCCGGAGACGGGTGCGAGATGCCCTGCAGCACTGGCGCTCCTCCTGGCAGAGTGAGTGGGGGACTGGGACGGGCCCCACGGGTGAAGGAGGGAGGGCCAGGGTCCACCAGGAAGACCGAGGGGTCTGTATCCTCCAGCACAGAGTCCAACAGTGGGACCCCACGGGGCATGCCCAGGACCCGGGGGCGTGGACACTGGCCCCAGGTTCACGTCCCCACTTCCATTCCCTGGCAGTTGTGGACTGTAAGCAAGCTACCTAAGCCGAGTCTCAGCTTACTTACCTGTAAAATGGGGATAACAGCAGTAGCACCTCACGGGCTTGGCTCAGAACCCAGCTCCTAGCAGGGCTCTTGTTCATCTTCATCCTCGTCATCCTCACCTGGCTTTCAGGAGGCGCGGCCCCCTCAGAGCCCAGCACAGGAGAGGGGGTCACTCGGGGTGTTTTAGAGGTGTCCCCTACACTGATACCGCGTACCGATGGGCTGGCGGCGGGGACTTGGTTGTTCTGGAAAACTCAGTGATGCCCTAACGCAGTGGTCGGCAAACTCATTAGTCAACAGAGCCAAATATCAACAGTACAACGATTGAAATTTCTTTTGAGAGCCAAATTTTTCAAACTTAAACTATACAGGTAGGTACATTGTTATTAACTTAATTAGGGTACTCCTAAGGCTTAGGAAGAGCCACACTCAAGGGGCCAAAGAGCCGCATGTGGCTCGCGAGCCACAGTTTGCCGACCACTGCGGCCTAACCGGTTTGGCTCAGTGGATAGAGCATCAGCCTGCGGACTGAAAGGTCTCAAGTTCAATTCCGGTCAAGGGCACGTACCTTGGTTGCGGGCACATCCCCATAGGAGGTGTGCAGGAGGCAGCTGATCGATGTTTCTAACTCTCTATCTCTCTCCCTTTCTTTCTGTAAAAAATCAATAAAATATATTTTTTTTAAAAACAAAAAGCGCCATGCTGTCCACAGGAGACGGTCGCTTCTCCAGCGCCATCGTCCAGTCGCCCAGGAAGGCGGGCCCAGTGCTGCCAGACCTTGCTTTTTAAAGAAAAGCTGGAAATCTAGATTTTCATGAAGTTCTCGGGATTCCTAAACATCCTCAAGAAATTTTTAAAAAAAGAAACAACTCCCTGAGTTGGGTTGGCTTTGTCAGCAGTAGCACCCCTGTGACCAAAGCCTTTCAACCCAGACAGCGAGGGTGGCCTCCTCTGCTCCCACTTGGGTAGAGGGCAGAGGGCTGGCTAAGCAGGGCCCACGGTCACCCAGAGCCCGGGGGTGAGGCCAGAGTGAGCACCCAGGGCCCGGGGTGAGGCCAGAGTGAGCACCCAGGGCCCAGGGGTGAGGCCAGGGTGAGCACCCAGGCCCAGGGGTGAGGCCAGAGTGAGCACCCAGGGCCCCGGGGTGAGGCCAGAGTGAGCACCCAGGGCCCAGGGGTGAGGCCAGAGTGAGCACCCAGGGCCCAGGGGTGAGGCCAGGGTGAGCACCCAGGGCCCAGGGGTGAGGCCAGAGTGAGCACCCAGGCCCAGGGGTGAGGCCACGGTGAGCACCCAGGGCCAGGGGTGAGGCCAGAGTGAGCACCCAGGGCCAGGGGTGAGGCCAGAGTGAGCACCCAGGGCCCAGCGGTGAGGCCAGAGTGAGCACCCAGGGCCCAGCGGTGAGGCCAGGGTGAGCACCCAGGGCCCAGGGGTGAGGCCAGAGTGAGCACCCAGGCCCAGGGATGAGGCCAGAGTGAGCACCCAGGGCCCAGGGGTGAGGCCAGGGTGAGCACCCAGGGCCCAGGGGTGAGGCCAGGGTGAGCACCCAGGGCCACTTCAGCCTCTCTGGCCACAGGGCAGCAGTGCCTGCATGACCGGTACCAGGGGTGGGCGCAGCTACGCCAGCAGGGCCTGCGCAAGGCCGCGTTCCAGAGCTGGCGGCAGGCGGCAGCTCATCAGAGACACAGGATGGCCAGGCCAGAGCGGCTTGCACTGCAGAGGTGGGTGGGCCTGGCAGCGGGAGGCAGAGGGTCATCCCCACCCCGGGAAGAGCAGGGAGAGAGCCCATGGGGATGGGAGGCTGGGTTGCCCCTGCAGCTCTAGGGGAGTCCCCGCTGGAGGCCTGGGACCTGGGAAACTGGAGGGGGGGTGGGGTGTGAAGGGAGACCCTAGCCTGAGCCGTAGAGCCGTGACCACCAGCCTTCACTACCTGCTTTGTGCGGAGGTGGGGCTGGCAGGCCCCTCATCCCACATCCCCTTGCCCTCCTGGCTGGGTCGGTCCTTTGGTGTCAGAGGCTACGATTGAGATGGAGAGATGAGCTCCTCGGACACCCACCATCATCGTTGTCCCCGCACCGCGTGTTTGGGGGGTCAGCACAGGGGGACGCTATACACAGGGGCCAAACAGAGGGGCTGGCATCTTAAATAGAGGTGCTCCAGTAAAACATGCACTTAGTTCATTAATGCCATCGGAGAGCAGAGGGCACCGACGATGCCCGCTGTGCAGTTACAGACTCACCATTGTCCAGCGTCCCCACAGCCAGCTAACCCGCTGCAGGGCGGCTGACTCCTGCGCTTTCGCATCTGAAGGCCCCTCAGAGTCCCCTCACTGCCCCCCTGCCCCAGAGCGGGCTTGTGAGGGGAGGCAGGGGCGGCTGTCCCAGGGGATCTGGGACTTGAGCACAGCTGCTGGGCTCCCTCAGGCTCCTGAGCAGCATCTACCCTGCCCCCCCCCCCCCCCCCCGCCGCCTCCTCGCCCCGAGTGTGTGCGCCCCTAGGCCCCGAATGAAAGCTGGCACTTTCCCCGTTACACGTCGGTCTGTACGTTTTTAAGGCACAGGGTTGTGTATGAAACCGTGTGTAACCTATAAGACTTTGGGGGGAGGGGAGGGAGGGTACCATTTTGAATAAATGCGATTTGTCACTGACAGCAGCGGGGCCCTCCTCTGCTCCTGTTTTGCAGCCATTTCCAGGCCTGGTGTGGGTCAGCGAGAGACGCAGGGACGCTCCGGGCCCGGTGTCGAGCCGTCCAGGCTGGCCTGAGAAGACGGGCACTGGGAGCCACGTTGGCCACGTGGCAGGAAGCCCGCGTGGCCGCAGCCCGGGCGCGGGAGCATCACGTGGCCCGGGCCTCCATTGCTCTCTGGAGAAGCCACGTGCAGGGGAGCCGGGCAGACAGGCAGCTGAGGAGGGCCCGGGCCCAGCAGGCCTTTATGGCGTGGCGAGTGGCCCTGGGCCAGCGCTGTGAGGCCCGCCAGCAGGCAGAAGGGAGAGCTCGGGCCAGGACCCAGCTGGCCCTGTGCTGGACTCTGTGGGTGCAGGAGTCCCGCCTACACCGGCTCAGCCGAGCCCGCGCTGCCCGGAAGCTGAGCGCCAGGTGGATGCCCAGGGCCCGAGGGCAGCCCCTCGCTGTGCTTCCAGCTGGGGCCTGGAGTTGGTTTGGGGCAGGGGAGAGGGTGTCTGGTGGCTGGTGCCAGGGCTTGGGGGCCTGGGGCTACCAGGGAGAGGCGATTCTGGTCATGGCAGCTCATCCTGGGCCAAAGCCCAGCTCTGCACTCCCCAGCTGTGTGACCCTTCTTGGGCAAGTCTACCTTTAAAGGTCAAAGAAAGATAACAGAACTGCTCTGCAGGGTGGCGGAGAGATTAGAGATAACGAGTGTAAACATTCAGCTCAGGGCCAGACACAACACAGCAGGTGCTCCATAAACCCGGGTTCTTGTGAGGAGGTGTGTGTGTGTGGGGGGGGGCAGCGTAACTGGCAGGACTGTCCTTCCTCTGAGCAGGATGCTTGTCCCTGTTGTGCAATATTCTGCGGCTCTCTGTGCCCAATTAAACCTGTTTGCTCCAGGAGAGCGGGGGGGGGGGGGGGGGGAGGGTTGGGTGGCGGGGGGCAGGGCTCGGGGCTTTGCCTGGAGGTCCCCTTCCATAGGCACTGGCCAGGGCTGGGAGGGCTCCCTCCGCTGCCATGAAGCCTGGCGCTGATGGCCTTGAGTATGGGCTCCTTCCTCTCTCCCCAGGGTCCTAGAGGCCTGGGTCCTATCTGCCGCCCAGGGTCGTGTCCAGCGGGTCGCCATCACCCAGTTCGAGGTGGTTGGGCACAGGCAGCTCCTGCAGGCCCATTGTGCCCAGTGGCAGACAGAGCTGCTCAGAGTGTGCTTGGAACCTCGGATGGAGGCTCAGGAGACGAGCACTGCCCATCCCAGGCCCAGGACCGACCTCATGCACTGGCCCGGGCCGGCCGGCAGAGGGCGCCTCCTGGCGCTTATGGACACTGCAGCCCCATGGAAACAGGTGAGGTGGGGTCCAGGTGACGTAGGAGGTTCAGAAATGACCAGAAGGCCAGTGGCTTCAGAATCGGCTTGTTTCAGCCCGTGGTGGCAAGCGTGGCTGGATGCTTCCCCAGGGGCCAGCAGCCTTGGGGACACCACCCTCCCTAGCCCTTAGCCAGCCTCCTGGCTCTGGAAGACAGCCAACCCCGGTCCATCAGCAAACATCTCCTGGGCACCTACGGAGTGCCAGTCCAGCTCAGGCCTGCTGCAAAGACGAATGCTGGGTCACCGTCTCTTCGGCACCCAAGTCCTATATGTCGTGGTGCAGGGTAGCATCAAGACAGACATCTGGGGACAGTAGCAATTCTTTGTGGTTCTTTTTCTTATTGAAAAATGAAACATGCTCATTACAGAAAAATCAGAAAGTGTGAATGAAAAAGTTTTCTTTCATGATACTCTCTGCCCAAAGATAGCTGCCAGACCTTCTCCAATCAGAAGCAGTCAGTTCTGAGACCAGCAAGCTTGAGGGCCTGCAGGAGGGAAGAGGCTGCCGGGAAAGCCAGGCAGAGAAGTGACGCCATGTGGCGTCCAGGGTTGTGTCATTGCGGGACGCACAGCCCAGAGTTACCGGCAAGGCCACAGGGTCCTGAGATGAACTGGCATCACCAGGAATCCTGTGTCAGAGCGCCGGGAAGTAGCTAATAGACTCGAGAGAGTCTGAGAAGAAAGGGCAAGTGGTTGTTTTAATGGAATGGAGAGGAACTGGCGTTGGATACTCGCAGAGTCCACATCTTCTATGTGGGGCTGCGGCCACAGCAGATTCTGGGGGCTCGAGGTATTTTATTCCTAGTTCTGTGCTACAAGACAATTCTGTTTTCAGAGTATGTTTATAAACACGTTCACCCATTGCTGTCAGCAAAGGCAGGCAGGGATCCACTTACTGGTGGAGAAACTGAGGCTGGTAGAAGCTAGAAGTCAGTGCTGGGAATGGTAGCGGGGGTGCTGAATTCCAGGCCCCTCCTTTCTCCCACATGCACACACACGCCCAGGCAACCCTCACCTAACATCATGAGCGGGGATGATGCCACTCCTGGTGGCACTGGGCCCCTGAGAGCCTGGGGTCTGTCTGTAGGAACAGTAGCTGGGGGCTCCCGAGAGGGGTGGCCTCAGCCAAGTGACTTCACTTAGTCGACTTTAAGTGGGAGAGTAATACCCGCCTCACAGGCTGTACCTGGCGCAGGGAAGCTCTCACCTGTGGTAGCTATTATCGATCCACCCGCTGCTTGCGCCTCCAGCCACATGGGAGGACGGGGAAGAGGCAGTGGTGTGTGCTGATGCCCATACTACGCTCGGACACCTTCTCCGTCTCCTCTGGGAGCCGCAGGGTTCACGGGAGAATGTGCAGTCCCACGTGTGCTCACACAAGTAGGAGGCCCCAATACTGGGTCAGAGCAGGGCCAAGCCCATTGGGTTCACGTTTTCCTCTCTGGCTGTTCTCATAGACACGCAGCTGCAGGCCACAGGGCACGGGGCCCAGGCCGCCCAGCCCAGCACAACTTCGCAGCCCCGGTGGGCAGAGGAAGCGGAGAGAAACGTCCTGGGCTCAGAGTAAGGAGACCTGCCCCTGTGGAAGGACGATGTACGAAGTGCAGGGGTGACTGGCCACTGGCCCTTAAGGGCCCGGAAATGAGCTCCGAGCTCCTGGGCAAATCCATTGTATGTATTTACCTGTATTTCCACCACCCATTTCCTCTTCAGGAATATCTCAGCCATTTTCAGAAAACAGTACATCCGCCCTGCCTGCCCCCCTATTACATCTCTTGGGCCTGGAGGCGTGGGTGGACGTGGGGCACACGCTTCACTCAGCCCCTTTAGCCGCTCACCCCTGTTCTGTGCTCAGCCTCTGGGGGTGGACTAAGGGGGAGTTGGCCCTCCTGAATGTTAGCCTTTTCTGACTCGATCCCCCTTTCCAGGCGACAGTGCCACCCAGCTCTGGATGCAGAGGCCTGGACCCAGGGCCCAGGGCCGGCCCCCTCCAGGGCCCGGAGGGGACTGCAGCTCCGAAGGCCAGGTGGACAAGAGGCGGCTGTGGTAAGCAACTTCATGGAGAAGTGGGCGGGGAGGGGGCCCAGCGTGGAGGGGCCTGAGCTGAGGCCAGGGCTGGGCCTCTCTGGCCAGCGCTCGCCCCTGCAGGCTCCTGGAGGAGCTGGCCCAGCCCACGGCTCAGCCCTTTCTCCTGGCCGTCAAGGGGTCATGATGCTCTTGACCGTCAGTTGGGATGCACACAGGGCCTCTCTCCCCAGGAGGAAATACCTGCGACGCTGGCACCTGGAGGCCCTGCTCCGCCGGCTCCAGGGCTCCCAGCAGGCCAGGCGCCTGGCAGGGACATGGCAATGCTGGGTGGATGCTCAGGGGGCAGAGGAGCTGGCGCGATCGCTGGTGAGTGGGGAGGGGTCCTCTCACCAGCCTCACACCAGTTTCTCATGCTATTCTCAACCCAAACCCCTACAATGAAGTCTTTCCAAGTATGGCCTTTGGACCTACTCAGTCTGAAACCTGGGACAGGCCCAGGAATCTGCATTGTTCACACACCTCATGGTGTGTTGCACCCTTGTCCTGGTGCCACAGAGGGGCTGGGGGCTGCGGCGAGCACAGGTGCCCGAGGCAGCAGTCGCCCAGTGTGGGGCCTCCGCACCCTGTCCCCACAGCTCAGGCAGTGGCGGCTGAGATGGGTCTGGCGCACATGGAGGCGGCGGGTCGTGCAGCTGCGGGTGGCTCGGCGATTACAGCAACGAGCGGAGGGCTGGGTCCTTTCTCAGGTACTGGCAGGGCATCCTCAGCCCCCAGCAGGCCCTTCAAAAGCCAGCGCCTCTGAGCTGCAAGCCCTCCCCGGGCCCCTTCATTTGCAGGGGAGGGTCAGTGTGGGTAGAGAAAACAGCTTGGATTCGGGAGCCCTGGATATAGCTGGCGGCCCTGTGCCCAGCCCGGTCCTGCCCGGCACTCCCCGTATGTGCTCTGAGCATAGCTTCCCAGGTCACAGGTCCGTTCTATTCTGAGCCTCTGCATTTGGCCGGGGGCCGGGTCGGCTGCCTGCCCACCTAGGGCAGAGGGAGGGACCTCTATTCCCCATGGGACCGAAGGTGCTGGGCACAAACAGTGCAGGCCGGGAGGGAGCTGGAGAACCTCTCTTTCCCCTCCCGGTTCCAGGCCTTTGAGAAGTGGCACCAGAAGCTGGCAGCCAGAGGCCTGAGGAGGAGCCACCAGCAGCTTGAGACCCCAGAGTAAGGTGGGCATCGAGCCCAGGGAGCACCCCCTGCGTGTGGCGGACTCGAGGTGGAGCAGGGGCCCGCTGCAGCCGGGACTTGTTGCCATGGGAAGAAAATCAGAATGGAGCCCAGCCTTCCCAGGGAGGCACTGTGCCCCCACCCCCTTCCAGGGAGTGCAGACTGGCAGGCGCGGGGCGCTCAGCCCACCGAAGAGCCCTGGGAGCTCTGAATGCCAATAAACTGCCCTCCTTGGTCCCAGCTGCTTCTCTGGCTCCCAGCAGCCTGGACAGACGTGGAGGGGATGTGCCCACAGGCTGCTCATTGGACGCCCCCCACCCCCTTAAGCTCAGGCAGGGACGGGGACAGAAAAGCGCCCACGTGCACCTGCCAGTCACCACCCTGGGCAGCGCAGCTTGAGGGCCGATTTCTGGGCAGCAGTGCCAGGCAGGCAGATTCCGGATGCGCAGAGGGCGGAGCAGCTGGCAGGAGGAGGTCCTGCCCGAAAACGAAGCCAGGAAAACAGAAGCCCTGCTCGAGTGACCTCATGTGACCTCGCCTTTGCCGTCGGTGGTAATGGGCAGCCAAGAAAAGGGAAGGCGGAGGCTCCACCAGGCACGGAGCCCTTAAGAGGGACTTTATCCCTGGCGCCACCAGAACAGAGACAACTGCTCCCTAAAGCAGCATGGCGGAGGTGAAGCCCAGCGGGCCCCAGGGAGGAGGCGGCTTGTGTTATTAGGGTTCAGCCCCAGACCCATCCGGGGGCCTGGTGCCAAGGGTAGTGTCTGCCCTTCAGTTACAAGTAGGAAGTGCCCAGCTGCCAACGTCTCGGAGGCAGAAGGGAGCAGCATCTTCACTCTGCCACAGCTATCGGCAATGCCACGCATGCCTGCTCCCCGTGTGTGCTTTGCCCGTCTTCCATAGCCCCAAGTGCACGGTCACCGGCAGTCTCAGGCTGGCTCTGAGAGGCTGCCTGGTATGAGGGCCCCGTCAGCCATAACCAGTCTCCTCCCCTTCTCAGGGAGGATGGTGGTCCACGCACCGTGGTCCTGGGCGGGATGGAGGTGCTCCCCGCAAAAGAGCAAAATCTCCCGGCCGAGCAGGGAACACCAGGTCCCGCGTGGGGCTGACTCAGGTCCAGCCGAGCCCGGAGCCCCACACCAGCGCAGCTGCCGTTGTACGTGAGGGAGTGTAGGAGCCTCAGGATGTCAGGGTGCAGGGTCACGGAGCCTGTCCGCTCTTGCTCCGGGTCTGTTGAGAAGTTCAAAAGTGTCTTCCACCACCTGCCACAGGCAGTTGTCCAGCGGAAACTCGTTGTCTACCAGGTTGACGAGGAAGTAGTTGTCGTGGATGTACTGGATGATCATACGGGACGGGGACTCCTCGTCGTACAGCTTGCCCCACTGCTTCACCCACAGGGCGAAGGCCTCATCCTGCATGTGCACACGAACAGGCACAGGCGCAGTCACACACAGACATGCCAGTGCAGACAGGCAGAGACGCACAGGTGCAGACACAGCCACACAGGCCCGGTGAACAGGGCTACCCTTGGGTCAGGGCTCCTTGCTCGGCGCCAGAAGAGTCTGCCACAGCCCAGGAGGACCTTCCCGGGAACAGAGCACACTGCGGGGCCACCGCCCACTCCCCAGCCCAGAAATACGCTGTGGCTCAGAGTCAGGGTACAGCCGGGAGGGCCGCGCGGGCCAGCCCTGGGGGCACGGCTTCCAGCCACTCGGGGGCCCAGCAATCCTGCTGCCAGGTGTCCCCAGTGGGCAGGGCAGGCCGCTCCCAGCCCCTTACCTTCCAGAACATGAAGCTGACAGGATCCACCACCGTGGGCTGGATGATCTCTCGCCCAGGGAAGATGCCCCAAGTGACAGCGTTGGGCTGCAGCTCGGGGGCATTGGTGATGTTTTCACCCTGGGGTGGGAGGGAGGTAGGAGCAGACGGGACAAAGCCAACCAGAGCCCCCTGCTTCCCAGGCAGCCCCTGCTCCACACTCTCCCCCTGCCCCTCCCCCCAGCTCTGTGAGCCTGAGGCCTAGAGGCCACACGGAGCACTTCCTCCTCTCTCGGAGCACTTCCTCCTCTCTCGCTTCAGTCAGCTCCACACCCAGCGAGCGGTTCTGCCTGCTTCCTCTCCACTCTGCTCCCTGGGGTCTACCCAGCTGGGCCTCTCTGCTACTCAGACAAGGGCCTCTGACTCTAGTGTTCCCGGGCCCATTCGTCATCAGCTGTCCGCTGTGACCTGCCTAAAATAACACCCAGAGCCAGTCGCTCACTGCCTGGAAAGGCTCCCTCCTGCCTCCAGGGACCATGGAGGCCCCTGAGCCCCTGCTCAACACTTTGGCCTCGCGCTCCGCAGTCCGCGGTGACCCACTAGCTGTAGACGCTGCCTCTGCGCACCCTGCCCTTCCCCAGGAACGCCCTTCCCTCCTTGTCCTGAAGGATTCAGGCCACAGAGGACCCTCCAAGAAGCCTCCGTGACCTCCCAGGTTAGGTGTCCCTCCCCTGGGCCCCCAGCATCCTTACTGAACTGAACCGTCCCGTTATCCACTGACGGGCCTCGCTCACTAGGCTGGGAGCTCCGCCTGCCCGGGGCCAGTGCCTGCTGAGTGCGGGAGTGACCGTGGGGGCCCTCGGCTGGCAGCTGCCCCGCTGAGCACCGGTGCGTGGAGCTGGCCTACCTTCACGTCCACGATGTGGTAGTTCACCCGCTGCTCGTACTTCTTCAGCACCTGCAGGAGTGCCCCCACCGTCTCTCGGGAAGTGAAGAACTCCAAGTAGGCCTGGGGAGCAGGCGCCCGTCACCCCCGGTCCCTGCTGGCCGCCTTCTCGGCGCTCAGCAATCCGGGTCGGATGCCCCCAGGGAGGACCCACGCGCACAGGTGTGTGGGACACTGAAGACAGGGGCGCTAGTGGTGGCCACACGGATGGAGCCTGGAGCAGGTGGTGAGACTTCCCAGCTGGCCAGTCTGCGGGACCTCTGCCAGCCCGCCTCCCGTTAGGCAGGGAGGCCCCTGGAGAAGCCACCGTAAAGCCGGTGAGGCGGCCGCTGTGGAGCGCAGGCTTGTGGGACGGGCCTGGCCCCTCCCACCTGCCCCCTCACTGGAGGTGACAGTGCCTCTAGTGGCTGCTCTGGCACCCACTGGATCAGAGATTGAGCTGGGTGTACGCCGTCACTTGCCGTAATGCCCGTAATACTGCAGGGTGGGCCCTCTCAGCCCCATTTCCCAGATGAGGCAAGTTCAGGGAAGGTGAGGACCTGGGCCCACTGGTGATAAACAGCAGAGCTGGTCTCCTCACACCGGGGTCGTTCTAATCAGGGCCCAGGGGTTCAGTGTGAGTGTAACTCTCACTCCAGCCACCCAGGGGAGAGGTGGCAGCTTGGAAGAGAAGCGAGTGCTTCCTGTGCCTCCCACGTGCTAAGCTGTACGTGCCTCCCCACAACATGGGGTGATCCGTCCCACCTGAGAAGGCGGAGGCTCAGAGCGGTCAGGGGACCCCACCCAGGCCTGACCTAAAGCGGGAGCTCCCGTCCACCCAGGTCCACTGCTGCTCAGTGAAGGGCCCAGAGAGGAAGCTTCCTGTCCCCATCGCTGGGGCTCCTGGGGGCCAGTCAAGCTGGGGCGGCCCTGGGCCCCTGCACACCTTCTGGAAGACATAGCCCCCGCTGGGGCCCCAGCCCACGACCGGGTCAGAGGACGGCTTCCCATTGATGTTGGGCTGGGAGTTGATGGTGAGGATGCCCTGCCGGTTCACGCGCAGCAGCTCCTCCTTCATCAGGCTGGTCTCGGCCGCCAGGGGCTCGTCATTCCAGGGCAGGCAAGTGACCTGGGAGTGGGGAGCCGGGCTGGGCTGACCATCGGATCTAGTACTCTGGGCCCCTCCCTCTCCGGGGCCCCTCGAGACACCCAGCCTGTCTCTGCCTCTGTAAGCCCCTCCCAGGCCCCCCAGCTGGTGACTTCCCAACTCACCCTTCTCCCTGAGCTGAGGTGCCACGTGCAGAGCAGAGAGGAGGCTGAGGGTGGGCAGGCCACAGGGAGACGGGGCGGGGGTGTAACCAGGGGCCCCACCGAGCACCACTCACTGTACAGCCGCTCTGGTTTGGCTCCCCCGAGAGGTAGTGGACAAAGACTTCAAAGACACTTTCTTCACTGGTCAGCTCCTCCCCCCACATCTTCAGCAGCTCCTCCCTCGGGGCCTTGCTCGTCAGGTAGAAGAGGTAGTAGTCCTTCAGCTCCCCGAAGGCTGGCGAGGAGGAATGGCCCCTGCAGAGGACGTGCCCCGTGGTCAGGGCACAGCCTCACCTCGGGCTCCTCACAGGACGACAGCTGTCCCACACACCAGAGGTCATTCTGTGACTCCAGTCCCCCCAGGGCAGATAAACATGCCAACTCCTGCCTCCTGCCTCCCAAGACACAGGACCCATTTGCAAAGGACAGCCTGCGGCCTCACCAGCGGCCGTTGGGGAACTCGTCCCAGTCCTGGGTGCGGTAGATGTAACTCTTCGGTCTGGAGGCCCAGAAGATGGGACGCACATCTTCCTCCCGGCGCTTGGGGTGGGCACTGACAGCCCAGGGCAGGGGACGCCTGGGTGAGATTGGGGACAGGAAGGGACTGGCTCAGGTCCTCAGGGAGAGGACCCACTGAGCTGGGTCTTTCAATCTCACTTGGAAACATCAAGGTGCACACGGACCTCCCACGGAGGCTGGAACCCCGTGTGCCTCCAGCCACAGCACCGACAAGCCCTGCACCCGTGGCGTCCAGCCCTGCTAGGGCGCACTCTTGCTGTGACTTCCATCTGACTTATCTGCCCATTGACTTCCCTCTGTGGCTCCTGGGCCTGAATTCGGTGCCCCTGGCCTCACCTGGGGTCCTCGGCCCACATGCCCAGGCGCTTCAGCACCTCGGTGGTGGCCATACTGCGGTTGAGGGTGTAGAAGTGCAGGCCTGGCACCAGGCCACTGGCCAGCAGCTCCTGGCACAGGCTCACAGCCTGGTCGATGCCGTAGTTGCAGATGGCAGCGTCGTTGTCCTTGATGGGCTCGATCACGTCCCTGATCTTCTGAGGCACCTCCAGCTTGGACAGCTTCACGAGCTGCCGCAGCGAGTGGTAGCCCTGCCAAGACACGGGGGTGTGTCTCTCACCCCGCTTCTCTTCTGTTCCCTCCAGGCCTCCGGCCGACTGCAGTGTGACACAGACCCAGGAAAGTCTGGCCACACTGTACAAGGACCCTTGCCTGGTCCTGCTTTTCCCAGTCTGCAGGGGATCCAGCTGCCCAGAGCATCCCTGCCGTCGGTCGGAGCCAGCCCTTTAGTCCCAGTGGTTCCCAAGCCTCCCGGGTCATCGGAATCACCCTCAAGACTTAAGAAGTAAGGTACACATTCCCAGGCCCCACCTCAGACCTACTAAGTCAGAACTTCTAGGCATGGGATCTGAGGTCCATCTTTCGAAAAAGCTTATCGAATGATTCTGATGACAGCCGCATTTCGGAAACATTGATTTAATAAAAATTGAGGGTGAGAGTTATCATGATCCCTTGTAGCGACACTTGTCAGTAAGCCAAGTACAACAAGCCCCTCCGTCAGGTGCTGTTGCTGGTTTGGCAGGGCGGGGGGGTGGGGGGGGGGACTGGAGGTAACCCAAATGGGGTGGTGAGAGGACATCTGCCAGAGGCATCTGGCAGGAAATCCACTGAGCGTCCAAGAACCTGACCACGAACTGAGCGCCGGGGGTGGGAGGAGTCCGCCAGCCCACCCGGGCCCCTCACCTGAATGGGGAAGATGCCGGGGAGGATGGGGCAGGTGATGCCTATCGCGGAACAAGCCTTAACAAAGTGGAAGAACGTGTCAGCCTCAAAGAAAAGCTGGGTGATGATGAAGTCGGCTCCCGCAGACACCTTCTCCTTCAAGTGCTTCAGGTCGTCCTCAAAGCTCTCGGCGTCGGGGTGGCCGTTGGGGTAACCTGTCGACGGTATGGCAGACGGGAGAGGCTGGCTCCACCTGCTCCAGGGGAGGGAGGAGGAACCCCGGGAGCTGGCAACACAGCTCTCTGCCTCCAGGGTCCGGACTCGGACCTCCCACCACCACCGCAGGGCCGGGTTGACACGGTGAGTAGCTGGGCTCATGGCTGATGTCCCCCTCACCCAGGAGGTGACGTCCGGTGAGCAGTGGCTTAGAGCCACCCTCCCAGAAGTGGGAGCAGATTGCTCCAAACCCCACACTGTCCTGCCTCATGTCCCTTGCAACCAGCCAGGTAAACCAGCCTGTGCTTGGTGGTCCTGGAGGAGAGAAAATGCCTCGCTCGGCAGTTGGGCGGCACTTGTACTGCACTGGACTCTACACATTGGATTAAAGCAGCGCTTTTAACATTAAAATTACTTAAAAAAAACAAAAAAAACAAACCAAAACACACACACAAAATAAAACATTGAAATTACTCAGAGGTCCAAGAAAGGGAAAAGCCAGCATGTTACATGAGGAAAAAGGGGAGAAAGCTCAGATGTTCTGCTTGAAGAAAAGAATGAAGAGAATATAGTAACTATTTCTAAGTGGCCAAAGGGCCGTCATGGTCAAGTTCATATTCTCTGATGCTTCTCATGGCAGAACCAGGATCAGCCAGAGGCTGCCTGACAAGGGACCAAGCAGCCCCACTAAGCAGCGAGCTCCTGGGGTACAAGGACACGGGCGCAGCTGGGATACCCACATGCCAGGGACACACGACAGAATCGGAACTGCCCGGGAGGCGGGAGCGGTGACCCTGGCTCCTCGCTGGCTCCAGGAACTCTCTGACCACTCGCCTAAAGGACCGAGCTCACAGAGCCCGGCCTGCACAGGAAGACTGGCTCACTCAGCCAGGGCCGGGGGCAGGCCTCAGACCCAGGCTGGTGGGAAGCCAAGCTGCTCTGTACGTGGGGCCTGGGGTTAAACCCAAAGTCACCTACAACGAGTACTTTCCCTGCAGCCACATGGCTTATGTTTTAAAGTCTGGATCACTTTTGATATACTACTCATCAAGTGGCTTTGTTTAATATAAAAAATGAATTTCCCCAAAACATTTGAGGAAAAATGTCATGCCAAGATGATGTACCAATGAATCCCCAGACCTCACCACACCCAAGCCCCTATTTGAGAAGCTGGAGGCCCGACCCTGTTAGTGGGATAGGAGGGAAGACCCCCCACCCGTTTCCAGCAGGTAAACCTTGCCTCCTGGCTGCAGCCAATGGAACTAGAGTTCAGCTGATCTGATTCTCCTGAGACTGTGGAGTTGACATTGAGGCCTGTCAGTCAGTCTGGGCTGATTGACAGTGGAACTGACCCAGTGCCCTCAGGAGCAGGTGTGCAGCAAGGAGGCAGAGCTGGGGGTTCTGTGGCCCCAAAGAGATTGAGGGCCTTGGTTTCTTTAAAAAAAATGTTTTTAATATGTTTTTATTGCTTTTTAGAGGAAGGGAAAGGGAGAGAGGGAAACACCAGTATGAGAAAGAAACAACCTGTATGCCTCCCATATGCACCCCAACCTGGATAGAACCCCAACCCCAGCATGTGCCCTGACCAGGTATGGAACCTGTGACCTTTTGTTGTACAGGACGACACTCAACCAGCTGAGCCACACTGGTCAGGGGGGCCTTGGTTTCCGACTGCCTCCCAGCTCCAGCACCCAGTGAGGCCTGGCGCAGCTTCCTGACCTTGGGTTCTGCGATTCCCTGCCGCCTAATAAACACTCCTCTTTTGTGTTAAAGAAGAACAGGCCGGGAAGCAGGCTAAGGACATGAAAAGGCAGAGAAACAAAACCTTCGGGGTGGTGGTAGCCTGGGCGGGGAGCGGATGATAGAATGTTGAGTCAGGGCATTAACCCACCTCTGCCCCGCTCTCCTCTGGCACAGGCCCACAATGCACGGGGTCACCACACCCTGAACTGACTACAGGTGAGCTCTGTGCCTGTCCCCACCCACTGGGACGCTCCCGCCACTCACCTGCCACACAGATGTCAAAGTAGTCACCAAACTCGCTACGGATGAGCTTCACCAGGTCTGTGGCGTAGCGGAAACAGCCTTCCTCCTCCTCCCACTGGTCACCTACAGGGTCTGCAGGGTTGGTGAAGGTCATGGTCACTGAGGCTCACTGATCTGCAGCTAGTTTTTCTGTGCCTTCTCCTTACCCCTACACCCGGGACCATGAGCTCCTCAAAGGCAGAGCCCTGGTGCTATTCCAGTTGGTGTCTCCTCTTGCTAGCGTAGCACTTGGTAAGCAGTGGGAGGGAAGACAGTGCCCACCTGTTGGACATTTACCAAGCACTGACTCTGCGGGCACTGGGCTGGCAGTGTAGAGCAGGGGACAGCTGCTGCTCTCAGCTTAGCTTGGAGCATCTGAGACCCCATGCCCCCCACTCAAACCTGGGTGCCTAGCCTCACCCAACCAACCCCACTGCTCGCTGTCCTACCCTCTTGGAGCTCTTCCCTCCTGGGAGAATCTTCTACTCATCTCAAGTGAGAAGTGGTCTTGTAGCGGGGAGCACAAGGCTGCACGACCCCACCCATCAGGCTCCCTCTTCCCACACTGGCCAGAGGCACAAGCAGCTACTTTTAATCCGGGGACAAGTGCCAGAACTGCAGTCTTTTGGTTTTTGTTAAATATATCCCGTTGGTTTTTTACAGAGAGGAAGGGAGAGGGACAGAGAGCTAGAAACATCGATGAGAGAGAAACATCGATCAGCTGCCTCCTGCACACCCCCCACTGGGGATGTGCCCACAACCAAGGTACATGCCCTTGACTGGAATCGAACCTGGGACCCTTTAGTCCCCAGGCCGACGCTCTATCCACTGAGCCAATCCGGTCAGGGCAAGAACCGCAGTCTTGATTGTGCTAAGAGCTGGGTGCAACCAGTGATCAATGAAGCTATGAAGCCAGGGCAGAGGGTTATCAGGCACCAGTTGCACCCCTGAATGAACGCCTACGTCAGGGTCAAGAGCTCAAGAGGTGGCTCCAACTGGGCAGGGCTCCGCACCTCCTCTCAGTGCCAGGATGTTCTTCAGGCCCAGCTGCTTGGCCTTGTGCAGATGGCCCGTGATCTCCTCCTGGCTCTGACGGCAGCAGGTCATGTGCAGCACGGTCTCCAGGCCACAGTAGTTGACAGCAGTGCTGGCGATGACCATGGAGGAGGTCTCCTTGTCCGAGCCAGGGTCTCCTGCTGGGTGCCAGGTCACATCTATGAAGAGGGGGCCACCTGCTCCCATCTGGTCAAACCTGTTGGGAATTTCTTTCTGAAGGGAGATTCCTGCGGGCACACCACCCTTCACCACCTTCCGTGGGGTCCGGGAGTTAGAGAAGCATCACAGGAGGCTGGACTCAGACTGACTCGCATTCATGTCCTGACTTAGCTACTTATTAGCTGTGTGACCTTGGGAAAATTAATCTCCTTTTCCTCATTTCTACAATGTGACAGAGAACAGTACCTACTTCATAGCTCTATGAGACTATTATGATAGATGGCTCCTCAGCTCTTAGAACAGTGCCTGGTACATGGTGAGCTGCTTTCATCAGGATTACTATTGTGGAGGTAATATATAACAACATAACCAGGCTTTTTGAAAGCAGTACTGTAGACTTTTTTGTTATACTGGGTGAGTTAAGTTCACTGGGCGAGGGTTGGAGAACGCTCAAGGTGGCAAGCAGGGCCTCATTCCAGGAACACGAGCGAGGAGGGTCAGCAGACACACGTTTCTATCGTGCTACCCCTCCCCCCGATCCTGGTGCAGCAAGCAGTGCTGCAGAGCAAGGCCACAGTCCAGGAACCAGACTCAAGAGGCACGGGGGTGTGCACGCGCTGTTACAAGCTATTGAACGAGGTATTTAAACATCCTCGTGCCTCCAACTTCAAGCCTTGGGAGCTAAACATGAGAAGTGAAAGCATCGGCTTGGAAGAAAAGGAGCTGTGATTCACAAAGTGCTAACGTAGTTCAGTTGGCATTTCTAGATTCCAAGAGGCACAACCCAAAAGCCTAACTTGTGGAAATGCTCTCCGAGACGCTGCTCTGTGACTTCCTAAACTACACTCATGATCCAGCCTGACGTGCTGCCAAAGAATGCGGAGAGTCAACATGTTTAACCCGATGTGGAGCGTGTCTGACACTCCAGAGGCTGGGGGCACTTTTTCTGACAACTGCGAAGCTGTAGGTCCAATGGCCGACCCCGCCTTTACTCTTCCGCCCCCTCTGGTGGCCTCTTTCTGCCGGGTCCAAGGGGCCCTTCTCTCCACCCCCCCCTAACCTGGCCCTGCTCCGTAACCTCACATCCACTCACCTTGAGATGAGATTGACAGCGCCCTGCGCCATCCGAGGAGGGAAAAATTCCAGAGAGAACCACTTGTCACCGGACTCCATCCTCCGCCTCATCTTCTCCCTGAGTCTCTCGTGCCGCTCAGGGTCCAGCCCTGGCGAGGAACATCTCGAACTATCCTTGGGGCTCTCCATGCCGCTGCTGCTGCCCTCCAGGCGGGGGTTGGGGCTGCCATTCCCTCTGGGTTGGTTCACCATGGCCGAGCTCCTGCTACACGAGATGGGAGCAGGGGGCGTCAGAAGCCGGCAGGCAGCCAAGCCCCAGAGAGGCAGGGTCAAGTGACAGTTGCTGCATTTCCACCCAGGGTCAGGGTGATAAGGCCCCCGCCGGCTGGCTCACACACCACAGCTACCACCCACGGCGCGGCCTCGCTCAAAGCTGCTCCCCCTGCTGCTGCCCAACTCCGTGTATGACAGCCCCCTCCCATACAGAGTACAGAAACATGCCCCTTCAGCCCTCGGATCCGCAGTGGCAGCTACCTGATGGAGGGTGGCACTGAGAACCTCATGATGCCAGCCTCCAGGGCCTGCATTCCTAGGGAGGGGCAGCAGTGCCTGGCTGGGAGGACCTTGGGTTTTAGATGGTCCATCTCTGCCAGCTTGGACCCAGACTGAGCTGGGAACAGGAAACTTCCCCTGCGGGTTTCTCTCATGGGCGGAGCAGTGACAGAGGAAGAGCTTAGAGCTACAGCTGGGACCTGCGTAAGAGAGAGGGAGGCGGGGGCAAGGCCTCTGGGCAGAGGGAGGGCTGAGGCTCCAGCTGTAGTAGGCAGATAGAAGGAGGGCCAGAGACTGTGGGGGTTGGTGGAGATGAGGCCAACAGACGTTCAGGGTCACTGGATCACTCTCCAAAGAAGAAATAGCTGATCCGGTCCTGCCTGGGACATCTCCTGTTGCTTGGAACAGTTTGTGTGCAGGATGGAGGAGGCCAGGGCTTGACAAAGCAGCCAGATTTCTCCTGAATTCCTGCTACTCCAAAAAGACTAGGTCATGCGTTAGAACTTGATAATTGGCTGGGTTCCAAAAGTAGCCAGAACCAAGTTCAGTGAGGGCTAAGGTTATGTCCAACTCAGAATAAAGGCTACCTGATGGAAAGAGACTTTGACTTGGGGTGATGAAGACACAATACAAAGTACAGATGATGTATTATAGAACTGTACACCTGAAACCTGTATAACTTTACCTGCCAATGGTTACCCCAATAAATTTTAAAAAGTTTTTTTAAAAAGAGCAAAGGCTGCCTTCCAGGTACACCCCCACTAACACACACCACTGAGGTCAGTTAAACTAATTATAGTGACTGCTCAGCCACACATCCCAAGCCCTGAGCCACGGCAACCACAGGCAGGCCAGCAAAGGACATGGTGCCAGTGAGCAGTTTAGTGGGAAAAATAAGTCAAATACTTAAAAACAAAACACTACTCTTGCACAACTATGTACAAATAGTCCTTAAAATCAGAGGAACAATCAGGCCAAGTTCATTCCTTTCAGGGCACATCCACAGCTAAGCTGGTGTTCTTTTTTTTCTAATCCTATATAATAAAGAGGTAATATGCAAATTAAGCCTCACACCCTCACAAGATGGCTGCCTACAACCAGGCCAGCAGGGGGTTAGTGAGAGATGACCAAATGACTGAACAAGCAGGCTGTGTGGGGCAACCAGGCTGGTGGGGTGGGGGGGGCAGTTTGGGGCGACCGGGCCAGCAGGGGGGCAGTTGGGGGTGACCAGGCCAGCAGGGGGGGGCAATTAGGGGCAACCAGGCCAGCAGAGGGGGGCAGTTAGGGGCAACCAGGCCGGCGGGGGGCGGGGGGCAGTAAGAGGTGAACAAGCCAGCGGGGGGAAGGGGCAGTTAGGGGCAACCAGGCCAGCGGGGGAGGCAGTTGGGGGTGACCAGGCCAGCAGATAGGGCAGCTGGGGGCGATCAGGCCGGGAGGGGGGGCAACTAGGGGCAATTAGGCCGGCAGCAGGGGCAGTTGGGGGTGACCAGGTTGGCGGGGGGGCAGCTGGGGGCAACCAGGCCGGCAGGGGGGGCAGGTGGGAGCAACCAGGTTGGCGGGGGGGGGGGCAGTTGGGGGTGACCTGGCCGGCAGCAGGGGGGCAGTTAGGGGCGACCAGGCTAGCAGGGGGGGCAATAAGGGGTGACCAGGCCAGCAGGTGTGGGGGACAGTTAGGAGCGACCAGGCTGGCAGGGAGTGGGCAGCTGGAGGTGACCTGACCAGGAGCAGTGGCAGTTAGGGGTGATCAGGTCGGCACGCAGAGGCAGTGAGGGGCAATCAGGCCAGCAGAGGGGGGCAGTTAGGGGCAACCAGGCAGGCAGGCAGGTGAGCAATTAGGAGCCAGTGGTCCAGTATTGTGAGAGGGATGTCCAACTGCCAGTTTAGGCTCGATGATCAGGCCTAAACTGGCAGTCATACATTCCCCAAGGGGTCCCGGATTGTAGAGAGTGCAGGCTTGGCTGAGGGGACCTACCCCCCCCCCCCCGCACAAATTTTGTGCACTGGGCCTCTAGTACTATATAATAAAACCCTAATGTGCAAATCAACCAAATGGCAGACCAACCAGTCACTATGACGCACACTGACCACCAGGGGGCAGACGCTCAATGCAGGAGCTGCCTCCTGGTGGTCAGTGCGCTCCCACAGGGGGAGCGCCGCTTAGCCAGAAGCCAGTCCCCACGGGGGACATCTCCAGAGGGGTTCCCAGACTGCGAGAGGGTGCAGGCTGGGCTGAGGGACTCCCCCTTCCCCCACTGCACGAAATTCGTGCACGGGGCTTGGCCCTCGCAGCCGCAGTGTCTGCCTTGGCCCTCACTGCCTTGGCTTCATCTGGAAAGTCGTCCAGAAGGTCGTTCGGCTGTCTGGCCTAATTAGCATATTACGCTTTTATTATTATAGATTAGAGGCCCGGTGCACAAAAATTTGTGCACTCGGGGGGGAGAGGGGTCCATCAGCCCAGCCTGTGCCCTCTCGTAGTCTGGGACCCCTCGGGAGAGAACCACCTGCTGGCTTAGGCCTGCTCCCGGGTGGCAGAGGGCAAGCCCAATCCCTAGGTGCAGCCCCTGGTCAGGCTCAGAGAAAGGCTGATTGGGGAGTTGGGGCATCGCCCCCTGTCATGCACACAGCAGGGCGGATCGGGAGGTTGTGATGCCACCCACAGTCACGCTCAGGGTAGGGCCGATTGGGGGGTTGAGGCACCGCCCCCTGTCACATTCAAGGCAGGGTCGATGGGGAGGTTGCGGTGCCACCGCCTGTCATGCACAGAGCAGGGCCAATCAGGGGGATTGGGGCTCTGTACCCTGTCATGCACAGAGCAGGGTCAATCAGGGGGTTGGGGAGCTCCCCCCGTCACGCACAGAGCAGGGCCAATCAGGGGGTTGAAGAGCTCCACCCTGTCACTCACACAGTAGGGCCGATAGGGGAGTTGGGGCACCGCCCCCTGTCACACACAGAGCAGGGCAGATCAGGGGGTTGGGGCACCGCACCCTGTCACACTCAGGGCAGGGCAGATCAGGGGGTTGGGGCACCGCACCCTGTCACACTCAGGGCAGGGCCGATGGGGAGGTTATGGCTCTACCCCGTCACACACACAGCAGGGCCCGTGGGGGGGGGTGTGGGGGGGGGGGTTGGGGCGCCACACCCTGTCACACACAGAGCCACAGGGTGATCAGGGGATTGGGGAGCTCCCCCCTATCAGGCACAGAGCAGGGCTGATCAGGGGGTTGGGGCACCTTACCCTGTCACGAACAGAGCAGGGCAGATAGGGAGGTTGTGGCCCCGCCCCCTGTCACACACAGAACCGCAGGGCGATCAGGGGGTTTGGGCGCTGCCCCCTGTCATGCTGATCCCGGTGCCGGGAGGCATATTACCCTTTTACTATATAGGATAGAGGCCTGGTGCATGGGTGGGGGCCGGCTGGTTTGCCCTGAAGGGTGTCCTGGATCAGGGTGGGGGTCCCGCTTGGGTGCCTGGCCAACCTGGGTGAGGGGCTGATGGCTGTTTGCAGCTGGTCACACCCCCTTCAGGGTGGGGGTCCCCACTGGGGTGCCTGGCCAGTCTGGGTGAGGGGCTGAGGGCTGTTTTCAGGCTGGCGGGTGACTGAAGCTCCCAACTGCTCCTTTTTTTCTTTTTTTTTTTATTCTGGGTCAGCTTTAGCTCTGAGGCTTGGCTCCAGCTCTGAGGCCTCGGCTGCTGAAAGCAGGTATCTGGTTTGTTTGGGTTCTATAATTGAAACACTGTTTCAACTCCAGCTCTGAGATCCTGGCTGGCTGAAAGCAGATTTCTGGGGTTTTGTTTAGCTTCTATATTTGTAACAATGTTTCAAACTGCAAGCTCAGAGGCTGGCAGCAGCAGGCAGGGAACCGTTGGCTTCCTCCGTCACTGAAGCAAGCAAGCCTCATGTTCGCTTCAAGCTGCCTGGCTGCTGGCCGCCATCTTGGCTGGCAGTTAATTTGCATATCGCCCTGATTAGCCAATGGGAAGGGTAGCGGAGGTACGGCTAATTACCATGTTTCTCTTTTATTAGATAGGACTAGAGCAGGGGTCCTCAAACTTTTTAAACAGGGGCCAGTTCACTGTCCCTCAGACCGTTGGAGGGCCGGACTATAGTTTAAAAAAACAACTAGTCGGCTGCTAAGCAACAGGCAGCAGCGGCAAAAACACCCGGAGGGCCGGATAAATGTTTTTGGCGGGCTGCATGTGGCCCACGGGCCGTAGTTTGAGGACCCTTGGACTAGAGGCTCAGCGTGCACAAAATCGTGCGCAGTTAGAGTCCCTAGGCCTAGCCTGGCCTCCGTCACATGGCCTCTGCTGCCCAGTGACGCTACGTGAAGCTCCCTGCCCCGGGACACTCTGCGATGCTCATGGCCCCTCGACTGCTCCATGAGGCTCCCCCTGCCTCTTGATGGCTTCGCGAACCCCGCAACTGCTCTGCAAAGCTTGCTGCTGCCCCGCGAAGCTCGCTGCTGGACGCTCCATGAAACTCCCTCGCCCCGTGACTGCTTTGCGAAACTCACTGCCGCCCGGGTGACTGCTCCCCTAAGCCCACAGCCACCCCACGAAGTAGCCCGCCACCGCTGCTCAACAGGCCCCAGTCCCGCCCCACTGCCAGTCCCCCCTCATGGTGAGCGGCTTGGGGGCGGGGGAGGGGGTACCAAGAGGTGCTCCATGCACTTCATGGTGACCAGTCGCCCGTTCGGTCGTGACGGTACCTAGCTCTTTATATATATTAGGATATTTTTAAATGGATTTCAGAGAGGAAGAGAGGAGAGAGAGACATCAATGATGAGAATAATTAATCGGCTGCTTCCTGCACGCCACACTGGGGATTGAGCCTGTGACCAGGGTATGTGCCCTGATGAGAATTGAACTGTGACCTCCTGGTTCATAGGTCATTGCTCAACCACTGAGCCACACCAGCTGGGCTAAGCTGGTGTTCTTAACCACTCTGGGATCCTAGAGTCATGAGAAACTAATGAAATCCAGAGCTCCTCTCCCCTAAAACACAGAGGCGCCATCACCAGAAGTCAAGAAATCAAGTCCAGACTAAGAACACTTGCACCAACGTTTGCTCTCCCCAGGGATGCCCTGTTTTGGTTCTGACATAAAACTCCTGCTTCTCAGTGAGGGTGGCCATCGGGAGTGAGAAACAGGTAAGTGTGTCAAGATCTGCCTGGCTGGCCTTTCTGCTGGAACAAAATCAAGAGAGGGGGAGGAGACGGAACCACCTACAAATTACCTGCTCTTTCATTGGTTCCATAAAAACTTACTGCGTTCTTAGTACGTGCCAGGCACAGCCCTTTCCACCTTCTTTCTCGTGCCTCTACTTACCCATTTCAAGCTGCGCTCCCACAGCACCCTGGATTGTAATTGTGGGTTCACAGGTTTGTCTCCCCTCCTGCCGCTCCCCTGCCCCGCCCCCCAGTTCCAAGACCAGGGTGGGATCCTGCCTTTGACGGGTATCCTGATATTCCTGTGACTGGCACAAGGTAATGCGACAGCCAGCCCTGAGCGCCAACAGGCCGGGCTCTGTCGCTCTGATCTCAAAATAGCCTTCTGCCATTTACTAGACACTTAATCGGCGAGCGGTGGGGGCATATGGAGGCCAAAGCTGAGCGCAGCCGGACACGATGGGCCCGGGGTGGGGGGTGGGGTGCGGAGGACGCATGTGTGCCAGTGGCCCAGGGAGGGGAGGCAGGTTTAAAAGGCCAGAGCCGTAAAAACACCTCCCGCGCCCAGGGGGCTCCAGAGCCGCCTCCGCCTCTGGTGTCCGTCCAGGCCGGGACTAAAAGAGAGGGTTTGCTTCAGGACTGGGGGTGACAGCCTTTGGGGGTTACACTCGTCCCGCGAAAGAAGCTCACAGAGGTGGCGGGAGCCCCCGCCTAGAGGGGCAGACCGGCCTCACTGCCCCCCGCACAAAGGAAAGTCACGGCCCCAGCTGGTGGCCCCCGATGCCAGGTCTGTGTACCCCGCGCCACGCCGTCACTCACCCTCCCGTAGCGGGCGCCGCACAGCACGCGTGCCAACTAGGCTGCGAGGCCGCCGCGGAGTCGCTGCGAAGGGGGCGGGGCGCGCGGCCTTGGAGTCTGTTGCTAAGGGAGGCGGGGCCAGGGGGCGGAAACCACCCGGCGGGCGACAGGAAGCCCCGCCCCCAACATGGCCGCGCCCAGCGGGCCCGGGGGAAGCCGCTCCACCGCCGTCCTGTGACGCGGCCCGTCGCCCCACCCGTCTGCAGCCACTCCCCGTCTCGGCCGCCGAACTCGAGAGGGACACGTGACCCTGCGGGGGCCAGTCACGTGAGGCGCCGAGCGGGTGGGAGGGGGTTGGCACTGGGGGTCCGGAGCGGCAGCAGAAGAGGAAGATGGCGGGGTGCAGGGGGTCCTTGTGCTGCTGCTGCCGGTGGTGCTGCTGCTGCGGGGAGCGAGAAACCCGCACGCCCGAGGAGCTGGTAAGGCGCGGGCGCTGCGGGCTGGGCCGGGCAGTTGCTAAGGGACGGGAGAGGCGTCGCCGGAGGTGGGGCCGGGCGAGCTGGGCCCGCAGGTGGCAGCGTGTGCGGACGGGCACCGCATGCCGGGCTCTTGCAGAATCGGCCCTGCTTCCCGTGCCCAAGTCCGGAGGCTAATTCTCGTAACTCCTCCCGGGGATCTAAGAGAATCCGGGCCAGCTTCAGTGAATCCCATAGATTTCTTTTTTAAAATTTCCACCTGGAAGGAGTGTTGAGTGAAACGAGCATTTTCGGAATGAGCCCTTTCATTCTTGTCATGCCGCTGGCTTAGGTTCTCCAGCGCTTTTCTCACTCCGTCCCTAAGCCTGTCGGGGTCATTGACAAGCCAGCTTCCCCCTGCAAGGCATCCTGGGAAAACTGGAGGTGCTGTGT
This sequence comes from Myotis nattereri, assembly GCF_964212035.1. Lineage (NCBI taxonomy): Eukaryota > Metazoa > Chordata > Mammalia > Chiroptera > Vespertilionidae > Myotis > Myotis nattereri. The sequence continues at coordinate 209,886,240 of NC_138077.1, read as the reverse complement.
CCCCAAAGCTGACAGGTCCCTTCGGATTTCAGATTGGGCACCTTGTCAGACGGACCTGGATTTTTTCCCCGCTGAAGCTGGCAGTGGGCATCTTTGACGTGTCCGGAAGACAAGAGTGGTTATTTGGAGAATGTATCAATAGAGATGAAAGGCTCAGCTGGATCCCCACCCACATCACCCCCTATCCCAAAAGGATTTTGTGGGTTGTTTTTTGTGGGGTTTTTTTGCGATCTTGTTCCCATTGATGACAATGGTTCTAGACAATTTAGAAACCAGCAACAAAAGTCGGTAAACACTTCTGCCTCCTGTTCCTTTTAACCATTAAGAAGGTATCCCTTCTGTGGATCTGTTTTCTAGACCATCCTTGGAGAAACACAGGAGGAGGAGGATGAGATCCTGCCAAGGAAAGACTATGAGGTGAGCTTCTTAGCTGCTGTCTTGGTAACAAAAGCAGTGACTGACCTGGGCCCCTCAGAGGGGAGCTTTAGGATGCCAACCAAGGGAGTGGGTGAGAGGTAACTTCCCTCTAGGAAAGGGGCTGTTTAACAAGCCCCCTGCCGTTTTTAAATATAGTTTTATTGATTTTATTGTTTTCAGAGAGGAAGGGAGAAGGAGAGAAAGATAGAAAATTTTTAAGTTGTTATTCCCCCAAATCAAAGAGCAACATATACAGCAAAAATAAAAGGAAGTGAGTCATGGTAGAGAAGTGACAGCCCTGGCTGGTGCGTTTCAGTGGTTAGAGTGTCAGCTGGTGCACGGAAGGGTCTCGGGTTTGATTCCCGTCAAGGGCACAAATCTGGGTTGCAGGTTTGATCCCAGGACATGGTCAGGCATGTGCAGGAGGCAGCCAATCAATGTGTCTCTCTCACATTTCTTTTCTCTTTCTTTTCTCTTTCTTCTCTCTCTCTCTCTCTCTCTCTCTCTCTCTCTCTTCACCTCCCCGCTTCTCCTTCTCCCCTCTGCCCCTGCCCCCTCCCTTCCACTATCTGAAAATCAATGGAAAAAATATCCTTGGGTGAGGATTAACCAAAAAAAAAAAAAAGAGAGAGAGAGAAGTGACAATATCTGATTTTAATACAGACCATATGTAGTTCATTGATGTATATTTTACAAAGTGTTAGGCTCTCAGCTGATATATTTAAAAAAAAGAAAAGATTGATGTTCTGGCATTGCATTTGTTTCTAAATGCCCCTTTAGCTTTATTCAGGGTTAGGGCTAGTATATAATGCACATGCTATACAATTTACCTATTTAATGTGTACAACTCAGTGGTATGTTTAATATATTTAGAGTTGTGGAGCCCTCACCAAATCAATTTTAGAACATTTTTGTCACCTTGGAGAGAAACCCCGTACTCATTAGCAGAGTCACTGCCCATTGTCCTTGTCCCTGACCCTAGGCAACCACTGATCTACTTCCTGTTGCTATAGAGTTGCCTCTTCTGGGCATCTGAAAACCTTTTCATTGTTTGTGGAGTCATAGCATTATTAGGCAAAACCATCAAACAAGTAATTAACTGACCAGTCATTTCTATAAATATTTGGTATGAAGATTATTCATATTTTCAACATTTTAATTTTTTCCCCTGTTTGTTCCTAGAATGTGATGTCACTAACTTGATTAAAATATATATACACATATATAAATATATACTTGATCACTCATGGATGGGTCTGGTTTCTCAGCAGAATTTTTCGCTGTGTTTTATATATATCTCGATTTCAGAGAGGAAGGGAGAGGGAGAGAGACCGAAACGTCAATGATGAGAGAGAATCATTGATCAGCTGCCTCCTGCCGCCCCCTACTGGGGATCGAGCCCACAACCCATGTATGTGCCCTTGACCGGAATCGAACCCCAGACCTTTCTATCCACTGAGCCAAACCAGGTAGGGCTCTGTGGTGTGTTTTTTTGTAATCAGAAAAAAAAAAATTCTTTTTGCACATATAGAAAGTACCGTGTTTGCTGTGAAAATTTCAAACAATGCCCAGATACGAAGAACACCTCCTAAACTATCACCTCAGAGATAGCCATTATTAACAGTTTACCCAGATGCTTTTGCTTTATGTATGTTGACACAAAAAAATCTTAATTTTATTTACTCAAAATGGGATCGTGTACCATAGTATGACGTTTTTACTCCTGGCCCTCTTTCAGAGTTTGGATTATGATCGCTGTATCAATGACCCTTACCTGGAAGTTTTGGAGACCATGGATAATAAGGTGAGTCCCTTATTGATCTCTTGGGACTGAGGCGGTCTTACGATAGCTCCTTTACCTTTATCCCTTATCCTTTTAACCCTCATGAGGCAACAGCATTTATCCCTTAGACTGCTTCCTCCTGCCAACCCAAATACCCGCTGACCCACCCCCTTAGAGTCCATCATTCTTGCATTATAAAGCACCCTCCATATCAGGCATCATCTTTGACATTTTTGCTGTCCTTGTGAAATTCACTCTAAAACTGGTTGGCCAAGTTGTGTTCTTTCCCTGCTGCCAACATAATCCTGAAACTGAGTCATTTTTTTCCTGTGTGAACAGAAAGGTCGCAGGTATGAGGCGGTGAAGTGGATGGTGGTGTTTGCCATTGGAGTCTGCACGGGTTTGGTGAGCAGGCGGGGCATGAGGGGATGGCGGGCCAGAGGGCTGGAGCGGGTCAGAGGTCAAGCTCCAGCCTGACAAATAAGTTGTTTGTCATAACAGGGACTACCTTGTCTTTTTTCCTCTTTCTTTTCTTAATTAATAATCTGACACTTTTTTATATTTCTCTTTATGAAATGAAAGTAAGTCATACAACTTCGGTGTTCTTTAAAGCACTCGAAGGTTGGGTCAAGTTCTCTTACGATAAGCTATGGTCCTGTCAGGTGGACAACATGGAGGGGAGAGTACTCAGTGGATGTTGAGTCACTCTGTAGGGAAAAAGCAAAGTAATGGGAACAAAACTAACGCTTACGCCCTTGCCTGTAGCACAGCGTGCCAGTCACCAGGACACCGCTGATCTCAGTGACTGCTTTGTGCTGATCTGGGCTCTTCCCTGCACATTGCTCGTTTTTTCTAGAAGGTGGAGCTGGCCGGTTTGGGCAGAGGATTACACCTGAAAGCATAGGGCTCTGGGGTCAGCACATTCACACATGAATCATGGACAAGAAAAGATTATGAAACATTGCCAAAGATGATAGTAGCACAAGGTCTGGAACCATAGCTGCTGACTTACCATGGTAAAACCTGGCAGAGAAAACCTGAAAAAGGTAGCAGCCAGTCCAAACGAGACCGGTCCAATCTGATTCTCCATCATTGCTGTGTTAAATAGGGGGTTGTCTTGGTCCATTTGGGCTGCTATCACAAAAATACCATAGACTAGATGGCTTGAAACAGACATTTATTTCTCACAGTTCTGGGGGCTAGAAGTTCAAGATCAAGGGCCAACAGATTAGTGTCTGCTGAGGACCTGCTTTCCAGTTCAGAGATGACCATTTTTGCCCTGTCCTCACATGGCAAAAGGGAGCAAGAGAGCTCTCTGGCTGGGGTCTCTCTTTAATCATGATAAACTTAGTATATAAGATAATGCATATTTTAAGTATATTACATTATAATTCAACTAGAGGCCCGGTGCACGAAATTCATGCACTCGGGTTCCAATTGGACAACCAGACACTTAGCATATTAGGCTTTTATTATATAGGATATTTGTGTATACTACATAGTGTTTATTACTGTAAGTCTAGTAACCCTCTCACCATACAGTTGATCCCCTTCACCTATTCTGCACTCCCCCAGTCCCTTTTCCCTCTTGGGGTCTCTTTATAAGGGCACTAATCCTATTCATGAGGGCTCCACCCTCTTGGCCTTATCACCTCCTAAAGGCCCCCACCTCCAAATACCATCATATTGGGGGTTAGGCTTTCAACATGAATTTGGGGTGGGGGGCAAACACAAACATTCAGTCCATAATAAGGGAGATATATATATATTCCTAAGCAGCAGCCTATTTATCATCTTTCTCTAGAATTGACCACAAGTCTCATAATTAAGTATACATGATATACCCATAAAATGTAAACATGTTTTTAATATAATATAGCCACAAGGGCCGACCACAGTTTTTGTTTTCACGGCACTTGTCCAATTTTTACTGTAGTAAATTAGAGGTCAAGGAACATCTTAGTAGTTAAGACTAATGGCATTTAGAGGCCTCTTTGGTAACATTCTGATGGATACCAGTGTGGGGCAACTTGGGTGGATTTAATTGTTTTGTGGAAATTTCAGAGTGTGAATTTTGCTATATATGGTTCTGGTTGCAAATTTCCCTGTAATAGGCATAGTCATTAGCTATCTAGTTGTTAGTCTTTCTGCCACTTTCATATCAAACTCCTTTGAACTGCCATTTATCAATAGTAACAGCTTTACCTCCCACCTTCATGTTAAAGGCAGGCAGACCTGCCTTTATTTTTTTAAATATATTTTATTGATTTTTTACAGAGAGGAAGGGAGAGAGATAGAAAGTTAGAAACATCGATGAGAGAGAAACATCGATCAGCTGCCTCCTGCACATCTCCTACTGGGGATGTGCCTGCAACCCAGGTACATGCCCTTGACCAGAATCGAACCTGGGACCTTTCAGTCTGCAGGCCGACGCTCTAGCCACTAAGCCAAACCGGTTTCAGCCAGACCTGCCTTTATAACGTACTACCTGTTCCTCTTGCTACTGGCTCTCTTGTCCTTTGATCTGTCACCGCTTACTGCTTTAATGTTAAAAGCCTCAGCATTGGCTTGAGGGAAGTCTGAATCCTTTGATCCTGAATCTACAAAATCAGAAGTCTTTCCAGTTCTCCTTTAAGCCCAGAGCAGGGACTTATGAGAGTGGAAGAGTGGTTGATCAGGGTAATCACTGACTACATAAGACAGTTAAAAGTCAAAGTAGTGACTTATGTAAATAGAAATAACCAACTTGCAAAACCCATATACAGCTAAGTGAATGTCGTCATACAAAGTAATTTAAGCTAGCCCAGAGCAGATTGGCCCAGTGGGTTGGAGCATCATCCCATACACCTGAAGATGTTGAGTTCGATTCCCAGTCAGGGCACATACCCAGGTTGTGGGTTCAATCCCAGTCAGGGCCCATATGGGAGGCAGCTGATTGATATTTCTCACATCAGTGTTTCTCTCTCTCTAAAATCAACTTAAAAGTTTGCTGTTGATTTTCTCAAAGTAATCTAAGCTCTGTGCTTATATAGCTAAGCATCGCTAAAGACACAGTGGTCTTCCTTGGTCTCACATCTTTTTCTGCATAATTTTCTCTCTTTGTTTTACTTTGCTCCTCTCATAGCTGTACTCCATTCTTTTGTTCTTTAGTGGGCAGAGGGGCAAGGCTGGAGCGGGGCCCCTGCAGAGCCAGAGTGACTAACGAAAGCCCATCCACCCACTGCTGGCTGATAACGCAGGTGTGCGTGCGCAGCAGGCGTGCGTGCGCAGCAGGCGTGCGTGCACCGTGAATGCAGAGGGGAAAGCCTGTGCTTTTGAGGGCAGTGCCCGTAACACACCAGGAAGCTGTGTGACTGACGCTCCTTTGCTCTTCCCAGGTGGGTCTCTTTGTGGACTTCTTTGTGCGCCTCTTCACGCAGCTCAAGTTTGGAGTGGTACAGACATGTATCCTTTTCACGGTTTCTGATTGTGCTTTCTTGTCTAGAAATGAGTTGAACAGTAGACATGATCTGTGGAGAGCTATTATTAGCCATTCGGCTTTAAGGTGTTTATCATTGAAGGACACAGAACACTTTAATAAATCAAGAGATACGTTCATGGTTGGTAAGACATAAACCACCAAGATGCCTGCTTTCCCCAATCAGTCTATAAATTCAGTGTAGTTCCAATGAAAGTGCAATAGAATTGTTCATAGAACTTGAAAATTCTCTTCCTAAGTTTGTTTGGAAGAGTCAAGAGCCAAAGTAGTTGAAATAGTTTTGAATAAGCAGGAGACTTATATAATTTAAGATATAGTCATTGAAACAGTGTCACATTGGTGCAGAAACACCCAGACAATGGAGAATAGTGGAGAAGCAGAAACTGGCCTGTAGGGGTGTAGAAGTGCAGTGAATGACTGAGCCCGTGTGATAAATCAGTGAGGATAAAATGTTAATAAAAGATGCTGGAACATCGGTTAACCATCTGGAAAAACATATAATTAGATTCCTACTTTGTACTAAAAATTAATTCTAGATGGATTAAAGGTAAATAGGCAAAATGAAACTTTAAGAGACTGTATGATGTGAAGTAGGGAATCAGCTCTGGCTGGTGGTGCTTGGTGGTTAGAATGTTGACCCTAGCACTGAAGGGTCTCGGGTTCGATTCCCAGGCAAGGGCACGTGCCTGGGTTTCAGGTTCCACCTCTGGCCCCGGTAGGGGCTCAGGCTGGAGGCCACGAATCAATATGTCTTTCCCATCGGTGTTTTTCTCTCTCTCTCCTTCCTTCCCTCCTGTCTCTAAAAGTCAATGGAAAAAATATCCTCAAGTGAGAATTAACAAAATTTTTTTAAAAGGGTAGGGAATTATTTCTTAAAATGCCAGAAGACACACAGTGAAAGGGAAAAGATCAGAAAACTTAATCACATCAAAGTCAATATTCTATTTATACAAACAAATAAAACCCAAAACAATAATGTAAATGAAGTGAAAAGTCCACAGCCTCAACGAGGTTCTTCACTGTGCATTTAAGGAACATAATTTGTATCCAGAATAGAGAAGAACTGCAACCCTAAATAAAGCCCAACAGCCCAATAAATAAGCTGGCAAAGGTGTCAAACAGCCATTTTCAGGAGAGGAAACTGAACAGCCAATAAACCTGTGCAAAAGTGCTCCCTTCACCACTGGTTAGGGAACTGGAAATTAATAAACAGGACGCTGCTTCTTCCCATGACTCGTGAATGCCTCTCCCGGCTGTGGGCCTTAGACATGTACGAAGATGTGCACCGCAGCTTTGTGATTGCGAAAAGTTGGAATCACCCCAAATGGAAAAATTATGGTATTTTCATTTGATATAGAAGTTAAAATGACCAAACCAGAATTGTTTATCAACATGGCTAATTCTCAGAACAGGCATCAACTGAGAGAGAGGAAGTTGGAGTATATGCCTAAAATACAATACCATTTTTTTTATATATATTTTATTGATTTTTTACAGAGGAAGGGAGAAAGATAGAGAGTCAGAAACATCGATGAGAGAGAAACATCGATCAGCCGCCTCTTGCACATCTCCCACCGGGGGGATGTGCCCGCAACCCAGGTACATGCCCTTGACCGGAATCGAACCTGGGACCTTTCAGTCTGCAGGCCAACGCTCTATCCACTGAGCCAAACCGGTTTCGGCACAATACCATATTTTAATTTTGAAACAAAACAATAAGGATACATCTAAAAAACACAAGTGCTGCCGAAACCGGTTTGGCTCAGTGGATAGAGCGTCGGCCTGCGGACTGAAAGGTCCCAGGTTCGATTCCGGTCAAGGGCATGTACCTGGGTTGCGGGCACATCCCCAGTGGGAGATGTGCAGGAGGCAGCGGATCGATGTTTCTCTCTCATCGATGTTTCTAGCTCTCTATCTCTCTCCCTTCCTCTCTCTAAAAAGTCAATAAAATATAAAAAAATAAATAAATATAAATAAATAAATAAATAAATAAATAAATAAAAAACACAAGTGCTAACCTGAGACTAACAGGCCAAAGTGAAAGGCAACAAGCATTTATTCCAGGTTCAGAGAAGAGCTGTTTGGAAAGCCCTGATTCAGGCAGAAGCCCCAGTCGTGTTACTGTTGGGAGGTAAAGGCGAGGGGTGTATGAGAAAGGGAAGGGGGGCGATCACTTACATCAGTAGGAAGAAGTTTCTCTGGGTCCTGGTAAGCTAAGGAAGGGATGTCTTTAACGTGAATGATGCTCATGGTGTAATGTGTGCTTTCTTGTTATCTTTGTAAACAGTTGTTTGGAAACCTCTGCCTTAGGCCCAGTCCAAGAGTTAATTTGCCCGGTGGTAACATTCTTAGGGTTTGAGTAGTACAGCGGCAAGGCAGTTCCTCTGGGATTGCAGCTCCGACTCCACTTTAAAGTGATTCCATTTACATTTTCACAGAGGAAAGGATGCGCAATAATATCAGGGTAGTTAGTGTTATTTCCCAGAGGAGAGAGGGGCAGAAACATAAAGGTGTTTTTCTTAATGTTTTAATTTTTTTTTAATCATATGAGCATTTATTCCAATACTGCTGGCAGTACAGAAGAGCAGCAGGTCATCCACAAAAATCTGCTCTGCAGCCCCCATAAGCCAGCTGCTTATATAGGGCAGGACAGCAGCTTATACAGGGGGAAGCAGGGATTACAGGCATGGGGAAGTAGGAGGCTGGGGTGGGACTCCATTGTTTGTGCAACAAGGTTGTTAACCTTTCCGTGATAACAGGCAGTTCTTGAATGAGAATGGACCACATTCAAAGGTTGACTCCCAGTCCAAGGTTCACTCCCAGGTCCAAGGTTCACTCCCAGGTCCAAGGTTCACTCCCAGGTCCCGGAGGCACACAACTCCCAGCCAGGTCAGAATGTTCTTTCTTTAACCAACACAAGGCAGTCGTGGTTAACAGAGCGTGATTAATATTTCCCATAACCATAGCTAGTCCCCAATATTCTATCTTTGCCCCTAACACTTCCCCACTGCTATTTCTATCAGCTCATATCTATGAGATTAGTTTTAGATGAAAAGTCTCATTCTGCTGGAACTGCAGCTGCTTCTGCCTTGAAAGTAGTTCCCAGGGATGGGATACACGAAATAAATGAAGGATCTTGGATATGTTTTCTATAAACTGAGAATTGTCAGGAAGATTAAAAACAGCACATTCCTTTACATTCCTTACAACGTGGTTATGCTGCAGCAGCAAGTAATCTATTGCTGCCCGATTTTCTAGAACTGCCTCCCTGACCTGGTTCAGCTCTTGATTTATCCCATGTATAGCCCTGGAGGTGGCATTCAGGGCTTTTACCCTGCTGTAAGCCAGCTGGGCCACTTTTGCATTAAGGGAGCCTACCATTACCGGCATAACAAAAATGGTCAAAGCAATATAGGCAGCAGGCTCACAGGTGGAGACGGTCATTGCAGTCCGGTGCCTCGGGCTTGAGAAAGTCTCTTTTGGTTTAGACCCTGTGATGTTTCTGAGTCATAAAGACAGTCAGTCATCCTATGGAACAGGGCCCCCTGGTGCTGCTAACAGGGATAAATAGTTACCCACATATCAGAAACCCACCAGCCAGCATCTTAGTATGTCCATTACTATAAGGGAGGGTGAAATTATCAGAACAATTCATATTGTAGTTATTAGATACTTAAGGACAATAACTAGAACACCTGGTAAAAGTCAGACATTCACCACAGGGAATGACTGCAGTAACTTCTAGAGGAAACATCCCTGCATCCTTTTCCCAGACAGTGGGTCCCAACATATAAAGGTCCCCATCTGTGACTTTCTCCCCAAAATGAATAGTCTATATATTATCAGTAGGTGTCCCAGCTCCTCCTCAGCAAGATGTAAAGGTCAGATCTATATAGGTTCCTCCACTGCCAGCTTCAGAGCAGTTGGCGTGGTGAGGAGTACGCCTCAGGGTGTCGTCCATTTCTCCTCCAGTTGGCCCATCGTCCTTGCTCTGCTCAGGTCTGTCTAACTGCCTACCACATGCCCTCAAGGATCTTGGCTCCCAATTCTTCCAGAGAAAAGGGGCACAGGGTCTCTTCTGTAACTGCTGCATGCTGAGGAGGGGCGCAGTTTTTCCTTCAGAGCCAAGAGCTGCTTGCTCTCTGTCAGAGGGACAATGACGACTGGGCACGGAAGGAGGTGGCAGGGTGTCTAGAGGTGGTATTCCCTGAGTGTGAGTAGGGCTTGTCAGCTGGTGGAGTCAAACTGTGTTATAAAAATTAATATTACTGCGCAAAAGTTAGAATAGCAAGAATTACGTCAGTAGTCTGGTAAAAGGAAAAAACATTTCCTATTGAAACATAATTTTTCTCTTTAAATCACCCTCATTTTTACTAAAGAGCCAACTTGAAACCAATTTATTTACTGTATTAAGTCTAGTTACCATTTGGCTTGATTGTTTGCATGAACACAATAAGAATAACTGTTGATCACATAGGCTATTTTTTTTTTTAATATTTTTTATTGATTTTTTACAGAGAGGAAGGGAGAGAGATAAAGAGTTAGAAACATCGATGAGAGAGAAACATCGATCAGCCGCCTCCCGCACATCTCCCACTGGGGATATGCCCGCAACCCAGGCACATGCCCTTGACCGGAATCGAACCTGGGACCCCCCAGTCCGCAGGCCGACGCTCTATCCACTGAGCCAAACCACATAGGCTATTTTAAAAAGATACGCTTTCCTGAAATTTCATGATCAAGCTTTAAGTAGCCCCGCAGGGCAAAGTTGCTGAGCCACCTAGCTGCCATCGGGTTTGCCTGCAATACCTGTAGATATGGGTGACTTCCTCAAGTTGAGATCCCCAGTGATGAGGTTCCTTCTTTGCCATCTCTCAGGAAAGCAGCCTTTGTTCCTTACTTGGAAAGACTGCCATGAACCCTGTGACCAGGCAAGGTACCAGGCTTTCTCCAAGGTGCTCTTATTGGCTTCATTCCTTAAAGCTTTCTGGTGACATCCAGAGTCCAGGCATGTCTCTGCAGGCATGACACGCCAGTCAAAGTCTTGGTTAACAGCCACAATTGGAAACAGGTCTTACTGAATTCATGCAAAGAACGTATTGCCACTTACTAAGAATTGCCAAATTCTGGAGGGACAGGCAGGGAGAAAAATATATAATTTACCAAATTGCTTTAAAAATGCTACCTTATATCTGATAAACAAAAAGTTCAAGAATCAGCAATACTTTCAACAAAAGTTACAAAAACTGTATATTTTCCATTCATTCAGTCCCATAATCAAATTTTTGTTTCTCCTGATTTTTTCTGCCAGTACTTCTATAAATCCAGATACTTTAAAGTAATGTGAATGACATGGAATCTTGTCCTTTCTGCAAAACACAATATTCCAGGATAACAATTAGAGCTATAAATGGAAGCATAATATAGTTATTATTTGACAAAGCTTCCCATGTGCCTTAAGCAGAAAATTTTCCTTCATGAGAGAGAACAAATTCTTGAGGCATTTCAGGGCCAATTGGAATGACCTAAAGCCAATTCTAGGTCAAGAAAAGTTTCTTTAAAATTCAAACCTTGGAAAGATTGTCAAACTTATTTTACCAAAAGATCATATATCAAATTGACCAAAGGGTATTAGACACAACCATAGGCTAGCAAACTTTAGTTCCCATGATTAAGAAGATGACCTTTTTTTTTTTTAATGAAAAAAAGTGCCTAATTAATATAACACAACTATTTCAATAACTTATAGAACTTTTGCTTCCTGGGCAAAAGCAGGAAAGACCTTTTCCCTTTTAATAGACTAGAAAAGGACTAACTAACATGAGGTTTATTCTGTAACTTCATTTGTCCTTGGGTGTGGTCAGTAAATGGCACTGATTGGATTTCTGCTGTCTGTCTCCTGAGTAGGTTGATATTAGCTATTTACCCTCTGGTTAGGGAGGCAAAGTGCAAGTCATTTACTCTTAAGCATCTTTGGTTTAGGAAAGATAGGATTTACTAGATGGCTCCAAATTGTTGTTTGACCATCTCAGTTTCCCTATTCCACTACTACTCCTGGCTTATTGGCCTGTGTCATTTATATAACTTCCTTTCTTCACAAACCTTACAACTTTCAAAAATAACAACTTTAGAACCCACTTTCTTTTCCTTCAAAATGCATCTCCGTGCCGCATGCCTTCTATCACACCAAAACCATCATTTCTTTCCAATTAGTTAGAATTCTTAACCTTAGAAACCTTAATTTTCAGGTGACATGTAAGTAATTAACATTCCTCAGATTAGCAATACATTCACATTTTAAAGAGATATTTCAAATAAAATACAAGACTTATTCATTAACAGATTCAAATCCACCCTCTAGATTTTTCATGCGAGGCAAACTCAGATTAGTATCCTGATATTTCAAAATACCTAGATATTTAATAATTTTTACTCTTAACCCTGCAAACTCCCAAAGTTTTTAGTTACCAAAGACTTTGGAAAACTATGTTTAGGTATATATAATTATCACTTTTAAAAAAGCTTTATCATAAACCCTTCACTTTAGTTATTTCATTTTGTCTTAACAACTTAGAGATTTTAAAGCCAATTATTACCCAACGCATTTTCTAGACCATTTTTTTTAAACAGGGATAACTCACTAGCCTTAGGTGGCTTTAATGTGAAAGTACTATTTTACTTTATTTTATTTTATTTTTTCTTACAAAGATGGAAGTGGCCCTCCACTGCTATTTTTGTAATCTGCTCGGGGGCACTTCTGCAGATCTGATCCTCTTAGGAAAAGAACTTGTGGGGGGAGGGGGGCGTTCAGAATGTTTATCTCCCATATCTTTATTTCTGAGTAGACTGACAACATGAAATCTTGCATGTAAGAAGGTAGCTTTAAAAAAAAACAGAAACAAACAAGCAAACAAAAACCCCTACAGTGAATAGATGAACATTCTGAAAAGGGTGGACTGGGACATTAGCCTTAGACTCTTCTCTCACACTAACCCAGCACAGCACATGGGTTCTGAGCGGCACAAAGCCCAAACAGCAGCAGACAGAGGATTCCTTATGTTCATAAACCGGCGAAGAGCAAAGTAAGTCCCCCAAAGATAAGAAAGCCAGCAAAGAACATCAGAAACCCAGTTCCATCACAGACAAGAACTTGCCCCAGCTTAGAGTTTCCAGCGGCTGATGCCTTGAGAGAGAGAGCAAGAAGGGTCCCCAAGATTAAGAACTCTTGGCAGCTGCTGGGAAGTTCCTGCAATCCCTGCCACGAGCAGCGGGAGCCCCTAGCAAAATAGGATATGCCCCATCTTTAGACAAATTAAACCAAAGACACAAAACAACAATCAGCGGAGACACTCTATTACAATATGTACAGGTGGGCCCAACCCACAGGCAAGAGCGTCACACCATGCTCCTTGTCTGTCCAGCCACAGACGCCTCAGAATGCCCTGCGTTTAAAACTGACTGAAGCAGAGCAATGTCTCATGCCAGAGTGGGTCAGACTAAGGGCTCGGAGACCAGGCAAGGACACTGGAGGTCCTTACCATCAGGAACTGACCAGGCTCGTCCAGACGGGAGGCAGTAAAATGCCTCCTGTGCCATACACAGTGCATACATCCTTACAAAGAAGCCCAGACAAGAGGCAGCCACTGCTCATGCCACACAAAACGCTTGATTCCGCCTACAAAAACGCTTGATTCAACTTAGGTCTCAGGTGAGATGACAGAGATTGCTGAGGCTGCGCCTGGAACTCAAAATGAACATTCCTGACAACGCTGCAAATAGAAGCCCAGGCCTCAGCCCCAGGAACCCCCAGTCCAGGCAGCAAGCACACTCACTCCAGGGGAGTCTCACTTACGTCCCTTCCTGGTCTCCAGAATATGTAACCGGACAATCAGTGGGTCTGGGCTGCCTGTCACTACTTGAGCCAATTAAGCAGAGAGGGTTGAATCATATATGAGCGTTTATTCCAGTACTGCCAGCAGCACGGGAGAGCAGCAGGTCAGCCACAAAAATGGGCTCTCTTAACGTTTTAATTTTTAAAAGTATCGAGCAAATATGCTACCACCCTGAGATGTATTAAAGGTAGGGCCGGGAAGGTACGGGTGAGGGTTACTCTTGGCAATGTTTGAAGCATTTCATAATGAGAAACGGTGCCTAGTGTAGATGACATCTCAGGCAGTATTCTTGTTCAGACGCGGAGACGCGGAGAGCAGGGAGAGGCGCAGTAAGCACTCCCCAGAGGAGGCGCTGCCCCAGGTCGGCTGTTGGCAGGAGAGGCCTTGGTGTGGCGCCACGGTTCCTTAACTCACTCTCTAGCGGTGGAGGAGTGCAGCCGGAAAGGGTGCCTCGCCTTGTCCCTCCTTGAACTCCTGGGTTTCAACTTGACCTTTGTCTTCTTAGGGAGCCTTCTTGTCCTAATTGAGGTAAGAGGCCTTTTTGTTGTCAAGACTTTGGGTCCTACACTCCTCGTCTCCATCGCCATGACGGGGAGCTGAGAGGGCTGAGTTCGCCTTGGAGTATAGATTCCTGCAGAAAGTGGCCTCGCGTTCACTCAGAAATGTTTCTGAAAGTCAGGCGTTAGCCTGTGGTGAGATGAAAGAGCAAACATCCAGGTGAGGAGGGTGGCTCTCCACCTTGGGGAGCACATCAGGGTAGGATCGCCTGGAGAACTTTAAAAATGATTGGCCCCCGGGCCCCAGCTCACGTGAGTGAGCGCAGGATCTCCGGGAGCGGGGTGCCTGCATGGATTGTTGAAGGCTCCGCAGGGGATGCTGAATCACTGAACGTTTCAGACGTGCACGTCCTCCCATCCCCCCTCAGGCCTGCTGAGTCGGAAACCCAGGCCAGCAGGTCGTCCCTCTGGGGCGGTCGATGGGTTTGAGTGTACGGGTGTGCCTCCTCTTCCAGCCAGTGGCAGCAGGTTCTGGAATACCCGAGATCAAGTGCTATCTGAATGGGGTGAAGGTGCCCGGAATCGTCCGTCTCCGGACCCTGGTCTGCAAAGTCTTCGGGGTGCTGTTCAGTGTAGCTGGAGGTAAGGGGGGGTCTTTCTGACTGTTCCCTTCTTTTCTTCAAAGGGTGACGAGGACAAGAAACATTCTGTGTGTAAATGAAGTAGATTTGGATTGGAGGGCCTGCCCTTAACAGATCTCTCTACTTTCTGTCCATGGCTTCGTTTTTTAAATGCAGACCTGTTAGTTACCATTCAGAGCTCTCTGAGTAACACATTAGGTTTTAAAGTAGACCCACCATCCAGTTGGTTTATGGAGTTGGCTTTTAGCAAAGTCAGTGAGCTTTTTGTGTAAACAGCTAGATAGTCAATGTTTTAGGTTTGTGGACCAAAGAGACAAAATTGAAAGTATTATTTAGGTGCTTAAACTTACATAACCATTTAAAACATATCCAGGTGAGAATGGAAAAATGATCCTCAGCTCTCCAGCTGTACAAAAACAGCGAGCCGTTTGGCCCACAGGCTATAGTTTGCTGATGCCCAATTGAGAGTTTAAAGAGTATTTTCTCTTATTCGATGGGAATTTGACTCTTTCTTTTAGACCAGTGGTTCTCAACCCTCTGGCCCTTTAAATACACTTCCTCATGTGGTGACCCAACCATAAAATTATTTTCGTTGCTACTTCATAACTGTAATGTTGCTACTGTTATGAATCGTCATGTAAATATCTGATATGCAGGATGGTCTTAGGCAACCCCTGTGAAAGGGTCGTTCGACCGCCAAAGGGGTCGCGGCCCACAGGTTGAGAACCGCTGTTTTAGACAGCCACAGGAGCATCTCTGTTTTATCGAGAGGAAGGTTTACACAGCAGAGGTCTCCCGAGCTACAGTGGCTCTGTGCTGACTGATGGTCCTTCTCCACCTGCTCCCAGGGCTCTTTGTGGGGAAGGAAGGCCCCATGATCCACAGTGGAGCCGTGGTGGGCGCTGGCCTCCCTCAGGTAAGCCTGCTGGTTGGGAAGGTGAGTCCCTTGCAGTGGCCTCCCAGGCGCTTCTGTGAGTCAGTCTGGAAGAACATCATCGGCAGCACCTGGCATGGCTTTGGAGTCTGACGTCAGTTTGGGTTGGTGTAAAAACTATGTGGCCTGTCTCCTGGG
Source organism: Myotis nattereri (assembly GCF_964212035.1). NCBI lineage: Eukaryota > Metazoa > Chordata > Mammalia > Chiroptera > Vespertilionidae > Myotis > Myotis nattereri. Next base: position 209,870,460 of record NC_138077.1, on the reverse strand, counting down.
CGAGGGGGTAACTGGTACCCCAGAGATTTAACTAGGTCCTAGGAACAGGAATGGCACATAGAGAAAGTCTGTTCAAATGAAGTCACCTGTTGCTCCCACAGCCATTGCCCGGCGCTTCCACGGAAGGTGGCTCCGTGGGTCAGCTCAGCGCTGCCCTATCCCAAGATGCTAGAAGCACGTCTGAGGTGGTTCCAGGCACGGCTGTGCTGAGTGCACCCGAGGTAGCACAGGACTAGTAACACGGGGTGAGGAGCTAGCTCAGGACGGCGAAGCTCCCATCCTTACGGGCTATCCGATTCGGGCTGCAGGCTGGAGACACCTCGGTTCCTTGTGGTCCGTCTCTTGTGGGCATGCTCCTCTCGTGCGGAGAGGAGGGAATGATGCTAGTGAGTGGTCAAAGCCAAGGAGAGAAGACTTGCCCAGAGCCCGTCTTCTGCTCTCTCTGCTGCCTCACCCTCCCAGCTGGCCCCGGCCTCCCAGAAGGGGGCAGGGACGGTGGCAGTGTGAGCATGTGGGGGACAGGTGAAGGTGGTGCTTGGGCCCTTCCTTACTGCCACCCCTGAGCAGGGCTCACGGTATCTTCTGCAGCAGCTTTCATTTCCTCCCAGCCCTTGGCTCAGCTGCTTCCTTCCCCATTTTCTTTCTGACTTGTTGATTATGAACAAAATGCAATTTCGGAAGAGCATAGGAATTTAGGGGCAGGAAAGGAAGTTTCTCCCAGAGACAGCTTCTTTTTCCCAGGCTGCTCTTCTGGACTCTCCCTTCTGCAGCACATCTGCCCGCTGTGCTCAAGGCGGGGGCTCCCGCGGGGTTCCTGCAGGTGGCCTGTGGGCCCCCCTCTGACTTGGTTTTCTCTTGTTTTAGTTTCAGAGCATCTCCTTTCGGAAGATCCAGTTTAACTTCCCCTATTTCCGAAGTGACAGGTATGGAAAGGTTAGGAATTGGATTTTCTTTTCTTTAAGTTAAATTTATTGGGGTGACATTGGGTAATAAGATTATATAGGTTTCAAGTATAGATTTCTAGGCTACATGATCTGTATATTGCATTGTTTTACCATCACCCAAAGTGAAATCATCTTCTGTCACCATACATTTGGCTCCCTTTCCCTTTACTACCTCCCACCCCCTTCCGTCTGGTAACCACCATATTGTTGTCTGTGTCTGAGTTTCAGTTTTATATCCTACAGATGAGTGAAATCATGTAGTTCTTAGTTTTTCCTGACTGACTTACTTTGCTTGGCATAATCTGAAGTCCATCCATGTCACAAGTGGCAGTATTTCATTTCTTACGGCCGAGTAGTATTCTTTTGTGTATACACTAGAGGCCGGTGCATGAAGATTCGTGCACTCGGGGGCGAGGGGGCCCTCAGCCCAGCCTGCGCCCGCTCGCAGTCTGGGACCCCTCGGGGGATGTCCACCTGCCAGCTTAGGCCCACAGCCCAGGAGCCCTCAGGGGATGTCCGTAGTCGGATATCCTTAGCGCTGCTGAGAAGGCGAGAGAGGCTCCCGCCACCGCCGCTGCACTTGCAGCTGTCAGCCCAGCTTGTGGCTGAGCGGAGCTCCCCCTGTGGGAGCACACTGACCACCAGGGGCAGTTCCTGCGTTGAGCATCTGCCCCCTGGTGGTCAGTGTGCATCATAGCAACCGGTTGTTCCGCCCTTAGGATCAATTTGCATATTACCCTTTTATTGTATAGAATACCACATCTTCTTTATCCAGTTGTCCACTGAAGGACACTTTGGTTGTGTCCATGTCTTTTGCCACTGTGAATAATGCTGCAGTGAATATAGGGGTGCATAAATCTTTGCCAATAAATGTTTTCAAATTTTTCGGTTAAAAACTACCGAGAAGAAGGATTGCTGGGTGGTGTAGGAACTCTTCTCTTAATGTTTTGAGGCACCTCCATACTGTTTTCCACAGAGGCTGCACCAGTTTACATTCCCTCCAGCAGTGATGAGGGTTCCGTTTTCTCCCCAACCTCCCCACCACTTATTACTCGTCTTGTTGATAATAGGAATTGGAGTTTCTTTTTTTCTTTTTTTAAAGGTGTTTTGTGTGTGTGTGTGTGTGTGTGTGTGTTTTGTTTTGTTTTTGGGAGAGGGAGAGAGAAAGTTCATTGGCTGCTTCCTGCCCACAACCTGGGCATGTGCCCTGACCCGGAATCAAACAGGCAGCCTTTTGGTGCATGGACAACACCCAACCATTGAGCCACACTGGCCAGGGCAGAATTGGATTCTCTTGAAAAAAATGAACTGTCCATTTACTACCTCTCAGACCCCATGCTTGCTCTAGCTGTCTTATTGCCTCCCCTGCTGGGCAGGCTGCGTGCAAAACCCAGTGTCAGAAAGAAGGTGGGCTTTGAGCTACTGTCCTGAGAATAAGCAGCCAGGGCCCGGCTGGTCTCGTGGCTGCCACCGTGTCATGACCTAAGGCCTGGAAGCACCTCAGGCCGTGGCGGTGAAAAGCACGAGACAGTCCACAGCATACTCGCAAGAGCATCGTCCATATTGCAGAGCAGTGTGCTGGGTCGCCGCCCTTCTGGGTGGGCAGGTGCTCTTCTCGGAACTTTTGCCCTGTGGGATCTGTGTGTGTGAAACTGGCCCGCGCACGAGGCCCTTGGAATCGGCCCCGGGTCCGAGCTGTGGTCTACCTTCCCGCCTTGGTGCTCCGCATGTCATTGTCACCTGCTCCTCCACATGTCACAGCACTTCGGCCTTTTCATGACGCTGTGCCCTTTGGAAGGAAGATCTGGGGAGAGTGTAGCTCAGCGGGGACTGAGCTGGGGCTGAAATTCCATCTTCAGAGGAGACTGGTGTGAGGGGACCTCTCCCCCCGGAGGAACTCGGGCTGCGGAGTGGATCTGGCTCTCAGGTGAACCTATGCGTTGCCCAGTTGGCCTGCTTCAAACCCTGACTTCATGGCTCCTTCATGAGATAAAATGTTGGCAGATAAGGCCCTGGCCGGTGTGGCTCAGTTGGTTGGGCGTCATCCATGCACCAAGAAGTTGATTCTTTGATTCCCGGTCAGCGCACACGCCCAGGTTGCAGGCTTAATCCCCACTTGGGGTGTGCAGGAGGTAGCTGATCGATGTTTCATTCACATCAACATTTCTCTCTCTCAAAATCAATTTAAAAAACACACACAAACGTTGGCAAATAAGGCAGGGAAAACCGGCTTTTGTGGCCCGAGGGCTCTTTGTCCAATAAAGCGACTGTCTCTTCTCTCCTCAGAGACAAGCGGGACTTTGTATCAGCAGGTGCAGCTGCTGGCGTCGCGGCAGCCTTCGGGGCTCCCATTGGGGGGACCCTGTTCAGTCTGGAGGAGGGCTCGTCCTTCTGGAACCAAGGGCTCACGTGGAAAGTGGTGAGGAGACTTCCAAGGAAACCTCCCGGACGTAACCACCCCCTTTTAAGCTGTAGTTCTGACGAGCCCAGTCCTTTGCTTTAGATGCCCGTAACTGCCAAACTGTGGGCTTTCCCGTGCTTCCCGTATGCACACGCCCATCCCCCACATCAGACTGCCAGGATCGTCTCTTGTTGATGAGCCACCTGGCGTGAAGGCGTGGGACTGGTCATCAGGCGGCAGCAGAGCCCAGACTTGAACCCCGACTCCTAAGAGTAGCGCGTTCTTTCTCTCATGTTCACTCTTTCTCTTGGCACAGAAGTCAGTGTGTATCTGGCTCTAAGTAAATAGATCTCACAACAGGCTGTTGAAATGAAAGCTTCTTGTGGCCTGTGGTCCAGCTGTCCACATGGGGTGCCTTTCTTGCCATGGTTACCGGACACCTGTACCGGGCCTGGCGTCGGCAGGTTTCTGTGTAGAGCAGCAGGTTTGATGAGGAGGGTCAGGGAGGAAGTAGGACTTGTTGCTATTAAATGTTCTTGTTTTTGTCACCTGTCCCTAGCTCTTCTGCTCCATGTCTGCCACCTTCACCCTCAACTTCTTTCGTTCTGGGATTCAGTTTGGAAGTTGGGGCTCCTTCCAGCTCCCTGGATTGCTGAACTTCGGCGAGTTCAAGGTATGCTTCGTCCTTTTCCCCTAGAATTTCTTTTTTTTTTTTTTTAAATAAGATGAAATTACAAAATTTTTTAATATATATATATATATATATATATATATATATATATACATTTTTATTGATTTCAGAGAGGAAGGGAGAGGGAGAGAGGGATCAATGATAAGAGGAAATCATTGATTGGCTGCCTCCTGTATACCCCCTATTGGGGATTGAGCCTGCAACCCGGGCATGTGCCCTTGACTGGAATCGAACCTGGGACCCTTCAGCCCGCAGGCCGACGCTCTATCCACTGAGCCAAACCAGCTAGGGCCCCCAGAATTTCTTGCTTGACCAGTGACAATTGCTCTAAGTGATGTACCAGGTAGAAGCAATCAGGGGCAGCTTCTGGCGGGGCTCTCTGCCCCTGTAGCCTCCTGTGGGTGCCTCTGCCCGGTGTGGGCAGGCCCAGCACTGTGTTGGCTCTTGAAGAGAGAAGGCAGCTTCCCCTCCTGTGTCTGTCTGCTCTGCCTCCACCCCTTCCTGTTCTCATGGGCACCATGGTTTTTCTCTCCCTTTCCTGCCCCTTCTCTCAGTGCTCTGACTCTGATAAAAAATGTCACCTCTGGACAGCTGTGGATTTGGGTTTCTTCGTCCTGATGGGGGTCATTGGGGGCCTCCTGGGAGCCACATTCAACTGTCTGAACAAGAGGCTTGCAAAGTACCGGATGCGAAACGTGCACCCGAAGCCTAAGCTTGTCAGGTACCTGTGCAGCCGCCTCCCCCAGCCTGCGGGGCTCCCCAAGCTCCGTGTGGATGGGCCGTCTCCCCGAGGGAGGCGATGGTGTGAACAGACCCTGCATCCCACACCAGCTCTGATTCCACAACTGAGACAGAATGTACCAGGGGTCATGTCCACTGTATTTGTCAGGCCTAAAGGCTGAGTCTGAGCTTCATTTATATCAGAGTGGCTGGTTGCCTCCCCGCCCCACCTGACTTCCACTAGGATGCATGACAGTCAGAAAGGTCAGTGCGATTCTCACCCCTGGGACCTAAAATGAAAGGCACTCTGTTCCGCAGAGAGATGATGTGGACGCAGCAGCCTTGTCCCTGGCCGCCCACTGTTTACATAGGAATGGCTGAACGCGGCATGTCGCTGACAGATTCTGCGCGTGCTGACTGGCGGGGGCTCCTCCACATGCTCTTTGGGGAGAGGGTTAGGGGTAGGCGGGGTTGTGTCTTTGAGTTCCCAAGACTGGGGTGTCTTATTACCTCTAACAGCCGTCCTTTGCTTCCTAGAGTCTTAGAGAGCCTCCTGGTGTCTCTGGTAACCACCGTGGTGGTGTTTGTAGCCTCGATGGTGTTAGGAGAATGCCGACAGATGTCAAGTCAAATCGGGAATGACTCGCTCCTGCTCCAGGTAACCCCGTGCACCTGCTCCCTCTGTCCTGCCTCCGCAACGAGGGTCCAGAAGTGGGTGCGTGCCGCTTGGAGCTCAGGAGTGTGTGGGTTCATGGTTCCCACCTGATCAGATTGCGGAGAGGGATGTGCAGTCGCCTTTTCCCAGGAGAGAGGATGTGCACCTCCGTCTGTTTCATGTGTGTGGATGATCCGGTTATCATAGGGGGACTGCTCTCTGTCTCTGTCTATCTGTCTGTCTGTCTGTCTCTCTGTTGAACAACACTAATCGGAAACAGAAGCTCGGGAAGTGGACCATCTGCTTCTTCTCCGGCCCCAGTTTTTCCCTTCTCGCTCTCCACACCTGAATGTGCTACAGCCCCTCCGCGCCCCCCTGTGAGAGTCGCTCTAGGCTGGGAGGAAGGAGCGCCTGCCCAGGAGAACAGCAGCCCTGCTTCCTCACAGCTCCGAGGCACTGACTGGCACACGTCCTGTCGCATGTCTCCTTTCCCTTCTTAGGAGGATGGTCTTTTTCAGAACCTTCCTCCGAAAGAGCAGGTCCGTGAGGTAGGATTGGAGCTTACTCTACCTGCGTTTTTGGATCGAACCTGGATGTGGGTCTGAGCTGGACTGTGGTCGGTCAGCTGTGTGGTCTGGACTGCAGGGGGAGCCGGGGGAGTGCTAGGTACCTGTCACCGTACAGTCCCTGGACGGGACTCCGTGCCTCAGAGCCCCTTTGGAGCCTTTGTCTTGGCTGCTGCTTTAGTGTCCCCAGGGTCGGTCCAGGTGCAGCTAGACCATATCAGATCAGAGATGGGCAAACTATAGCTCACAGGCCAGATCTGGCCCTGCGCACCTGCTTGTTTCTGTGGAACCCCCAAGCTAAGAATGGTTTTTACATTTTTAAAGAGCTGGGAAAGATGGAGAAGATGGGCCATCGCCTGCAAAGGCTAAAATATTTACTATCTGGCTCTTTACGGAAAAATGTGGCTGACCCATTACTAGTTACCAGACCACATTTCTAAAATGTGTTCCAAGGAACATTGATTTATATTATTTAGAAACAAATGGAAAAGGATTCTGTGGTCAAATGAGTTAACCAGAATTAAGTAAGTTTCTTTAATGCCAGACTTTCTAAGGCCCTTAAAATTTCAGGGAGAGTTATGAACAGTTGGAATGTTTATTGTGCCAGATATTCCACCAAGCTCTTTACATACATGATCATATAATCCTTACCACTACCAGGTTGGCTGATGTTATTATTCCCATTTTCCAGATGGGAAAATGGAGGCAAAGTGAGGTCTTGACAAAGATCACTCAGCTAGTAAAATAGAGCATGAGGTGGGAATTATTCCCAATTTATAGATGAGAAAGCTGAAGCATCACAAAATGAAGTATCTTTGCTAAGGTCACCAGAGTGTCCATCCCTCTGGTTATGGACCCTGCGCTCTGCTTTTAGTGGAAACTCTGATTTCCAACAGGTGCTCTGGGGCTTCTCAGTGCATTGGCTGCAGGACTTTCCAGAGAGCCTTCAGGACTGGTGTTCCTCCAGACGTAGTTTGGGAACCACTGCCTGTGTGTCTTCTCGGCTCGCTCAGGGGTTACTGTTCTAAACACGTTTCTCCTTTGCCAGCTCTTCCTGTAATGTTCCACCACTAGGGGGGCACTGTCCTATTTCCTAGGCAGCCTTCGTCTAACTGTGTTGGCCAGCCAAGTTCACCTGGTGGGTTTATCCAAACCCACCACCCGGTCCACCTAGTATTGTTACAGTGTTCACCTAAGGGCATCTCTACAGTGTTATCCGTAGAATGGAGTCCAGGAAAAGTCCATATCCTTACTGAGCTTTGTAACAACACTTATATTATTGGACACTATCAAATAGAAAACAAGAACTTTCATAATCCAAATTCCCTTACCCTCTAATGAGCAAAGAAGTACCGGAATTTCATCTTCCTACACAAAATGATAGAGAGAGTGGGAGGTCTGAAATGTGAAGTAATCTCTTCCCATCGGGGTTTTGTTCAGCCAGGTGGAGCCTGCGGGCGGCAGCCAGGAGCATGGTGTCTGCACCGTGTGGAAGTGGTTTAGCTTCTGCAGCAAATTCAGGGCGGAGGCTTTTTCCATTTGGAACCAAAGTTGGGGCATTAGGTCAGGCCGTACCCTGGAAGCTCCTCTGAAAAGCTGTCAGCTCCCAACCACTGGTCTGTCACCTGCCTCATCTTCCCCTAGTCCGTGCGGTTTCCAGCCAGGCTTCCAGGAGTGTCACACACAAAGTGAGCCCTGGGAGAAGAGACGGCGGATTCCCTGGTGAATCATCGTAGTTACAGTGTCATTATGAGTGGATGAATGAGGGCCCACATCTTGGTTCATTCATTCTCAAAATGCAAGGAACACAGTATCAGTTGGCCGCTCTTGGGTCTAAATCTGTTTTTGCTATCGGTTTAATTCACAGGAAAAGCATGGATGCCAGACTCTTTTGACCTAGGTGGGGCCCTCCCACTTGAAGATTCAAGTGCCCTGGTCAGGTGCTGACCTTGTACTGACCTTGTACTGATTTCTGTTTCTTAGGTCACATCAGAAGATGTGAATTCAAGTATCAAGACCTTTTTCTGTCCCAATGAGACCTACAATGACATGGCCACCCTCTTCTTCAATCCCCAGGAGTCTGCTATCCTTCAGCTCTTCCACCAGGACGGTGAGCTCCAGTGCGCCTCCCCATCCTGTGCTCCTCTGTTGGCCCTCAGATACAGCCAGGCTTACCCTTCATTCTGAGCAAAAAACAGGACTTTGTCCTTGTAATTCCAGCCCAGACAAGGTTAGCCTTCTGCCTCCAGTGTGGGAGGTGACCTGGTTGGTGTGCAGAAGGACCTGTGGGGACCAAGGCGGGCCATGGCGGGCACCTGGCAGTGGGGCTCAGTCTGTCCTTGCCTTGCAGGTACCTTCAGCCCCATCACTTTGGCTTTGTTCTTCGTCCTTTATTTCTTGCTTGCGTGTTGGACTTACGGCATTTCTGTCCCAAGTGGCCTCTTTGTGCCTTCTCTGCTGTGTGGAGCTGCTTTTGGACGTTTAGTTGCCAATGTCCTCAAAAGGTACAGTGTGTGTACGTGTGTGCATGAGCGTGCGCGTGTGTACATGTGCAAGTGCTCGAACCGTAGCGCTGCCCCTCCACCCAGCATGATTCCAAGGCACATTCTTGTTTTCTCTCTTCACCAGCTACATTGGATTGGGCCATGTCTATTCGGGGACCTTTGCCCTGATTGGTGCCGCGGCTTTCCTGGGCGGGGTCGTCCGTATGACCATCAGTCTCACGGTCATCCTGATCGAATCCACCAATGAGATCACTTACGGGCTTCCCATTATGATCACTCTGATGGTGAGCACTCCCTTCTAGTCCACTTTAGGGTTCAGGGCCAAGTTCGCCCCACAGCAGCCTCTTTTCAGGTCTTTACTTTGTGTTTCAGGTGGCCAAGTGGACAGGGGACATTTTCAATAAGGGCATTTACGACATCCACGTGGGCCTGCGAGGAGTGCCGCTTCTGGAGTGGGAGACAGAGGCGGAAATGGACAGGTGAGGCTGTGAGGTCTCATCACATCCCAGGGCCCAAGGAATGTTTCTATCAGGGTAGGAAATGGTTATTTAGATTCTTGGGTGAGAGTGAAGTGAAATGGGGTCATTAAAAGAGCAAGTATGTTTGGGAGCATTGAGCAGGTCCTGTGGCTGGGAGCTGGGAGCCGGGAGCTGGGGCAGGGCGTGGAGGGCAGGGCCGATGCATGGCTTTGCTTGGGTCCTGTGTTCTGGTTCAATAGGAAGTGAGGGCTGTGCATAAAGTCTGTGTTAGGATTGAATGTCTAAACTACAGGCGTGCTAGCCCTGGCTGGCTTTTCTCAGTGGTTAGGGTGCCCGAGGACCGAAGGGTTGCGGGTTCAATTCCTAGTCGTACCTCGGTTGCGGGTTTGCTCCCCACCCCAGTCAGGACGTGTGCAGGAGGCAACCAGTCGATGTGTCTCCCTCACATCAATGTTTCTCTCTATCTCCCCTCCTCCTCCTCCTTCCCTTTCACTCTAAAAATCAATGGAAAAAATATCCTCAGGTGAGGATTAAGCTAAGGGTCTGCTAGCCCTGTTTGAGAACTAGCCTGCCTCCCGTGTGCCTAACAAAATCTCGTATTATAATCACCAAATTACCCATCAGCCCACAAATGGTTGGCCTCCTGCGTCTGGCACCACACAAGTCCCTGTGGCCTAGCGTAGGGCGTTCCAGCCTCTGTAAAGGGCAGAGTCGGTGTTGTCAGCTCTGCAGGCACGTGGTCTCCGCCCTGCTGGTGCAGAGGCAGCGTCGACGGCATGTGGACAAGACAGGCAGGGACTTGCCCTGTGGCTGCAGCTGCCATCCTGGTCTGAAGGGACACCAGACTTTTTTTAAAAAATTCCAATAGTGTAATTACCAACTCAGTGCGATACGAGGAATGTGCCATGGGGTGCTGAGGAGGGGGTGGCCGGTCGGTCCCCTGGGCAAGCAGAGGGGTTTGTGGTGAGGGGACTCTTCATGTTGGGCCGAGGGATGAGTCCAGGCCCACACAAAGCGGGGAAGGACGTTTCAGGCCTGGGGAAGGGCATGTGCAGCAGAAGAGCCAGTGCAGCCCATCGCACTTGCCCCCGGGTGCCGTGGGCTCAGGCGTGGGGCTGATGGCTTCCCTCCCTCCACAGACTGAGAGCCAGTGACATCATGGAGCCCAACCTGACCTACGTCTACCCGCATACCCGCATCCAGTCTCTAGTCAGCATCCTACGCACCACTGTCCACCACGCCTTCCCCGTGGTCACCGAGAACCGGGGCAACGAGAAGGAGTTCATGAAGGGCAACCAGCTCATCAGTAACAACATCAAGTTCAAGGTGAGAAAACAGCCGAGAGGTGCTCACACTGACTGGTGCTCGTCACACCCCACAGGTGGGTGGCTCTTAGGAGAAATCAGCACCCCATTATGTGCGACAGTGAGTGTAGACTCGACAGCGAGTGTGGTCTCCGTTAGGCCATCAGGGCGTGTCCATTCTCCCAGTAAGCGCGGGCACAGTTTGTTTTGTTCTGTTTTTAAGTGTATTTTTATTGATTTCAGAGAAGGGGGAGAGGGATAGACACATCAATGATGAGGGAGAATCATTGATCAGCTGTCTCCTGCACGCCCCACAATGGGGATGGGAGCCTGCAACCCAGGAATCGAACTGTGACCTCCTAGTTCATAGGTCAATGCTCACTGCTGAGCCACACCAGCTGGGTGGGACAGATTTGTTTTTAATCAGCAGCCTTCGGGATTCCTGCAAGTTGGATCGGCGAGGATTCTAGAGTTGCCAACCACAGAAATGGACTTTGCCCTACACAAGAGAGGAAAAGAAGTCAGTTGTTGGAAGCGGCAGGACCGACAGGAAGTGAAGAAGCCAGAGCGGAGTGCTCGGGCGTGCAGACGGCGAGGGGACCCTCTGGGAGACGGGGCCTCGGAGCCGCTGTTCTCTGTCCTTGGGCTGCTCCCGGTTTGAAATCCAGGCAGAGGGAGAGTCCCGTTGCCTCACCTGGGTCTTGTGCCCACCCCTGGGCTTGCTGGGAGAGAGGGTTTGTTCCCCACTGGACAATTGAGGTGCTTTTCCAAATCCAAGGAGCAAGGATGTTGGGCCGGCAGAAACCACAGGGTCTGCAACAAGCCCTGCGGAGCCCAGAGGCTCCTGTGAACCGGCCCCTGAGCCACTGCCAGTATTTCCTGCAGTTCCTGTCGGCATGTGCTTTAGATCCCCACTGCCCCCCAAATCCTTACGCTCAGTAGGTGCTGTGTTGGTGTGCCTGCACATGCAGCAGTCCAGGGCCTCTCTGGTGGATACCTCTGCCATTGCCACCCCTCCCACCCACAGAAATCCAGCATCCTCACCCGAGCCGGCGAGCAGCGCAGGCGCAGCCAGTCCATGAAGTCCTACCCGTCGAGTGAGCTGCGGAACATGTGTGACGAGCACGTGACCTCAGAGGAGCCGGCCGAGAAGGAGGACCTCCTGCAGCAGATGCTCGAGCGAAGGTAAGTGCACAGTCCTCCCCCCGCGCAGGCACCGGCCCCTACGGGGTTCAGGATGGGCCGGCCCTCTGCTCCGGCCCTGTTAGGTAGCTCCCGGGTTTTTTGGGAATTTGGGGGGTGGGTTGGGACGTGGGTGAAACGCGATCCTGCTGAGGGTATACTAGGCAGCGTCTGGTTTTTATATAACAGATACACTCCCTACCCCAACCTATACCCTGACCAGTCCCCAAGTGAAGACTGGACCATGGAGGAACGCTTCCGCCCTCTGACCTTCCACGGCCTGATCCTGCGGTCGCAGCTTGTCACCCTGCTCGTCCGAGGAGTTTGCTATTCCGAAAGCCAGTCGGTAAGTGTCTCTTGCCTGCACCGCATTCCGGAGGCAGGAGGGTAGGAGCACACTTCCGCCTCAGGAGAAGGGGAGACAGGGAGTCATGTGCCAGCAGCTGCTTAGGGGGCGCATGCTGCCCCGCTTCCCTCTGCTGCAGTCGGTGTCCTCCCGGGTCACCAGGCGGGGGGTGAGTCCCCCCATTCTCCACGCAGTCTCCGCACCTGTGTCAGGTGTCCTGCCAGCCTGCAGGCTTTTCATAGTCTCTACATTTTATTTTATTTTATTTTATTGGTTTTTTTACAGAGAGGAAGGGAGAGGGATAGAGAGTTAGAAACATCGATCAGCTGCCTCCTGCACACCCCCTACTGGGGATGTGCCCGCAACCAAGGTACATGCCCTTGACCGGAATCGAACCTGGGACTCTTTAGTCCGCAGGCCGACGCTCTATCCACTGAGCCAAACCGGTTACGGCTATAGTGTCTACATTTTAGTTTCTGGTGTGCACGAACCTTCTTACATGTGTTACCAGAAGACGTCCCATTCTTCCGTGAGTCCCCTGCCATTTCTTTTTCTCTTTTGCTTGGTTTTTGTAGAGAGAAGCAGGGGTGGGTGGGGGTGTTGTTCAGAGTGGTCCCGCTCACTGACACCCGCTCACTCACACTCATCCTGAGAAAGGAGCCTGAAGACGTTGCCTAGAGACCTGGTTTCCAAACTGGCGCTCCTGGTTCGGGCCTTGTCCGTAGGGGTCAGCCTCCGGTCCCTCGTGGCCCAAGTGGCTAACGGGGCAGGGCAGGGCAGGGAGGGCCGTGGGGCAGAGCCTGGGCCCTGAGCGTGTGGTCTGTGGGGAGGACCCGCCTGGCTGGGAGTGGGGCACAGGGGTCAGGGAAGTGGAGGCATGAAGCCAGATGACAGAGGCCTCGCCTGCAGGCAGGAACCAGCCAGAGCCGGCCGGCGCAGCACTGGGAGGCAGTGGTGCGCGGAGAAAGCTGTGTCAGAGTGGAGTTAGGGGAGGAAGATGGGGACAGAGCAGTGACCAGTACGTGTGGTCACTTGTGGTCCAGGTGCCCAGTGACAGCAGCAGTGAGGCTCGGGATGGAGGGAAGTAGCAGCCGTTGTCTGAGTTTGCTGTGGCTGCTGCGTCCAGTTGCCACTAACAGATGGCTTCACACAAGTTTGCTGTTCATAGCTCTCAAGGCCAGAGCACAGAGCCCAGGTGTCGCGGGGCCACACTCTCTGGCGGCTCCAGGGGAGATCCTCTCTCGCCCTCCTGGTCTGTGGCGGTGCCAGCGGTCCTTGACATTCCTGACTGCAGACCGATCACCCCCCTTCCTCCTCATCACGTGGTCTTCTCCTTGTGTCTCCTCTTTGTATACGGACAGCAGTCATGGGATCTAAGGCCCTCCCCAATCCAATATGACCTCGTCTGACCTTGATCACATCTGCAGAGACCTGGTTTCCAATAAGGCCACATTCACAGGCACTGGGGTTGGACTTGGACATCTCTTTTGAGGGCACACAAGTCAACCCACACAGCTACTACGAGTTAGCACTTTTCTCCTTTAAACTTCACTGGTCCATGTCCATTTTACAGGTGCAGGAAAGGAAAGTTTGGGGGGATTAGGAGGCTTGCCTGGGGGACACAGCGGGGAGCAGGCTGGGAACTGGCTCTGGATCACTGTGTCTCACTCCAAAGCACGTGTTCCAGCCACGGCCCCGCCCCCCCTCACTCTGGGGGACCATGGCTGGGCGGATACAGACCGGTCGGGGGGGGGGGGGGGGGGGAGGGCTCTACACGTGACCCTACCTGTTGCTGCACTCGCTGCAAGGACAGTGTCTTGTTGGGTTTGCAGAGCGCCAGCCAGCCGCGCCTTTCCTACGCGGAGATGGCCGAGGATTACCCACGGTACCCTGACATCCACGACCTGGACCTGACGCTGCTGAACCCGCGGATGATAGTGGTGAGCGGCTGTGCCCCAGGACGGGCCGGGAAAGGACCTCTCTGGTCGGTGCTGGTTGGCGTCCCATCCTGGTCAGGGCAGAGCCGGCCGCAGGAAACCAGTTGTCTTTCCTCCGCAGGACGTCACCCCGTACATGAACCCGTCACCCTTCACCGTGTCACCTAACAGCAGCGTCTCCCAAGTTTTCAACCTGTTCCGAACAATGGGGCTGCGGCACTTGCCGGTGGTGAATGCCGTGGGAGAGGTGAGAGTTCCGGGGGGGAAGGGAGCACCCACGGCCTGTAGCAGCCTGGCCTCGCCCCCCCCCACCCCCTCCCCCACCACCACCACCTTCAGGAAAGGACCCTCCAACCACAGAATCCAGCAGGGAGGTCTCTAGACTAAAACCTCCTCTGAAACTCCCACCAGGAGTGAGGAGGGCGTGGACACGTGGAGCCTGGGATAACTTCACACACCTTCCCCCTTTGCCTTCGGTTTCTTATCTGCAATCTCCAGCGTGGCCAGCAGATGTCGCCAGTGGCACCGTGGACTAGAAAAGTTTAGGGCCTGTCCCTTCACCCAAGACCTGGCAGCACCTGGGGGGATGGGGTGAGGTGTCGGTTCCCCAGCTGTTACGGGCACTGTAACGTTAAATGAGAGACTTTCAAGCCAAATACTGGGGAGCGTGTGCCCTGTCTGCACAGGTGCACACATTCAGCTTGTCACCGGCCGGACTACAGCCCATTGGCCTCCCTTTAGGAGCCCTAGTTATCTGTGTATCCTGTTCCATAGAGATCAGGTGACCTTTGACGTGGGGGTCATGGTGTCGTGTCTGTGCTGCACCATCCAGGACCCTGTCTGCCCTCCACTCCTCCTGACAGACTGGGCCAGCTCCGTCCGCTCGGGTCTTGCCCCGCTGCGTTTGACTCGGCAGGTGACTTGGGTCTTTTTCTCCTCATTCTAGATCGTTGGGATCATCACCCGACACAACCTGACGTACGAATTCCTGCAGGCCCGGCTGCGGCAGCACTACCAGACCCTCTGAGGCTCGCCGTATCCACAGGCCAGCGCCCTCCGGCCTCCGGGAGGCAGCTCTGCTCCGCCTCGGTTAGCGGGGCTGCCCCAGGGCACGGCAGAGCCCCGTCACCCCTCGCTCGGAAAGCCTGCAGTCATCGGGCGCTTGCTGGTCTACATCCTGGGGATGGTTTGACCCGTCAGAGTTTGGACTTGTCTGACTTTCTCAGCAAGTACCTTCCTGTTCCCTGCTCCCGAGCTCCTTCCATCCAGGTCGGCACAGGCCCCAGCCCCTGCCCCAGGAATGCCGGGACCCGCGAGAGGGGCCAGGCTCACCACTGGAGAGTGACACCCAGAGCAGGTTCCTGCCCCTCCGCTGCTTTCCTGGGGGACCCAGCTCTGCCTTAAGCCACGAGGGAGGGATGTGGCCTCAGCAAACCCCGGGGAAGCGCCAGTTGCAAAGTGAAGGGACTTTACTGGCTCGGGAGCTGGGCGCTGAGAGGACGGCCACGTTCAGGGAGGCCTTCCTCTGCGGCCCCTCAGTCTGCAGCTTCACTGGGGGGATGCGCTGCTGCCGGGGGGAGCTGAGCTCTGGCCCCCATGGTTTCAGTCTCCTTAGAACCACCACCCCCAAGAAGCACAAAGCATTAACCCCACTAATCCCTGAGCAGTGGATCTGACAATGGGGCCAGCTTTCCATGTGCCCTGGTTTTAACATTTCAGCTTTCTCTCCATTTCCCGTGACCCACGGTCCCCTGGTGACTCATTTTTACCCCATTCGTTCCTGCTCCTTTTCACCTCCACTGAATCACTAAACTTTCCCCACGTTTGCCTGCATCTTCCTGGTAAAGTCCCGAGGATCTTGGTGCCCCCCCCCCAAGTTAACTAAGAGCAGGCCCCCCACAATTTAACTAAGATCAGGGCCCCTAGATAAACCGCTTGGCTCTGGAGAACGGTAAGGTTACTTCCAAATGGGAAAGAGTGAGTCTGAGCCAGCGACCACCACAAGGTTCGAGATGCTGCTTGAAAGGCCTGAGTGTGGCGACGAAGTAGATTCGTGTTCGAGGACGCGGGGGGGTGCTAGGAGGGAGGACTGTGCGCTCACCTGTCACTTCCCGCTGCCACCCCCCTACCGGCTGAGGGGCTCAGCGATGAAACTCAGGATGCTTCCTGCTAGGACATGCCCCAAGACTTTAGCATCGAACCCAGGAAGCCTCCCTCTGTCCCAGTAACTCAGCTTCTCCAGGCTGGTCCTCTGCACAGGCCCCGAGTGGGCCTTTGGGCGTCGGCATTTGCTCTCACTGGCCTCCGCTCTCTACAGGATCATCAGCATCCTGGGCCCTTCAGGAAACCCTGGGCAGGTGGGCCGTGCACTCGAGGTGGTGTTCATTGGCGTTTCGTTTCCTCATGTTTTAATCTGGGGGTTGCCTGAGGGCGTCTGGGCCTGACCCTGGCAGCACTTCTCGCCCTCTGCCTCGACTTCGATGGGAAGACCCTTTCCAGGGGTGGGTGTCAGCCTTTGCTCTGCCCGCCCACGTCTTGGCTCAACACACTCCAGTGAACAGTCCCACTTAGTGAGGGGCCTTTGCAGCAGATGGTGGCCCTCCGCCTCATCTTATCTCTTCGACCAAAAGTACTTCGAGGTCTGAGTGTGCCAGCTTCCTGGAGGCACTTGATTTGTGAAACGTGATGAAACCCCCAGTGCATCGTGGGGGAATCACAAGGAGCGAAGAGGCCAGCCCTTCGCACGTGGTGAGCCAGCCGCCTCTTCGCTTTAAAGACTGTTCACAGCTTGACTGCCTTCTTTCCTCCTTTCGTGAAGAAGGGGACCAGGAGCATGGTGTGACCCCCCACGGGAACTTGACCTCTTCCCAGCCCTCCCTGAGATGGGCCAGGCCAGCTTCTGCAGGGGGTCAGGGAGCCTCTTGTCCTGGGCTGGGTCACCAGGAAATTGCCCCTCGTGCACATTGCATTGCTTTTAAGTCACCAGGCATTGGTTCCCTTCGGTGTGGCCCAGAGGTAGACGACAGAACGCAGATGCCTTCCCCCCGGAGCTGGCCGGATGGCCGCCAGGGAGGCCCAGGCCCCTCGTGAAAGGCGCTTCCTGTCCCCTGTGACAGCCGTCCTCTCCTGGTGCCCAAAGACAGCCAGCCCACTCGCAGCAGATACTGGAAGCCCGCTCCTCGGAAGCCTGCTGGAAACCTGCATCCAGCCCTCCTGGTGCCAGCAGCCCTGGTCTCCGAGGCCCTGGTCCCTCCACAGAGGATGGCACAGGCTCGGGCTTGGCCGGTGGTGGCTGTTTGGTCTCAGCGTGGTGGTTCGTGGTCCCCGGCTGTGGTCGGGGAGATGGGGGTAGAGTCCCCACGGCTGGAGGACTTGCACCTGAGAGGTGATTTGCTCATGACCTTGCTTAACGAGTGGCTCCGGCTGGAATGGACATGGCCTGACCCAGCCGGCCACGTGGCATGTCCGATGTGAGGTTGCACACACCGCCCTGGGTGTCGGGAAAGGCCGGGAGCGGCCGGCCCGTGACATTCGTGTGCGGATTGCACGCCTCCTGTGGGCCTTGGCCATTGGGACAGCAGGAGCTTCCTTTTTGTGTTTGCACTGTTGGTATATATGTAACCTTAGCTAATTCCACTGTGTATATAAATTGTATTTTTTTAATTTGTAAAATCCTATTTTTATTTGAACTTTTAGAACTTGGAAGTTCTTGTTATAACCTTATCATGTCGGAATAAACGTCTCCATCGTCTCCTGCAGCTCGTCTCCACGCTGTTCTTTAAAGTGGTGTTTTGTCTCACACCCTCGTCCTGACCTGTAAGGTGGCAGGCTAGGAAGTAGCTTCATAGTCTCAGCTCTGCCTCAGTTTCCCGCGGGCTCTCCGCTCACAGGGTCCACTCACTGCCTTGGAAACCAGGCGAGTCCCGTGGGTCCTGGCAGACAAGTCACCCTCCTCCCAGTCTCCCTTCCCGCTGACACTGTCAGACCTCATTACCGATGCTCTCCTGTAAACGGCCTGTCCCTTCCCACAGCGGTCACGGGGAGCCCCCAGCGATAGCGGGGAGCCCACAGCGGTCACGGGGAGCCCCCAGCGATAGCGGGGAGCCCACAGAGATAACGGGGAGCCCCCAGCGATAGCGGGGAGCCCACAGCGGTAGCGGGGAGCCCACAGCAGTCACGGAGAGCCCGCAGCGATAGCAGGGAGCCCACAGCGATAGCGGGGAGCCCACAGCGATAGCGGGGAGCCCACAGCGGTCACGGGGAGCCCCCAGCGATAGCGGGGAGCCCACAGAGATAACGGGGAGCCCACAGCGGTCACGGGGAGCCCGCAGCGATAGCGGGGAGCCCACAGCGATAGCGGGGAGCCCACAGAGATAACGGGGAGCCCACAGCGGTCACGGGGAGCCCGCAGCGATAGCGGGGAGCCCACAGAGATAACGGGGAGCCCACAGCGGTCACGGGGAGCCCGCAGCGATAGCGGGGAGCCCACAGAGATAACGGGGAGCCCACAGCGGTCACGGGGAGCCCGCAGCGATAGCGGGGAGCCCACAGCGATAGCGGGGAGCCCACAGCGGTCACGGGGAGCCCACAGCGATAGCGGGGAGCCCACAGCGATAGCGGGGAGCCCACAGTGGTCACGGGGAGCCCACAGCGATAGTGGGGAGCCCACAGCGGTCACGGGGAGCCCACAGCGATAGCGGGGAGCCCACAGCGGTCACGGAGAGCCCGCAGCGATAGCGGGGAGCCCACAGCGGTCACGGGGAGCCCCCAGTGATAGCGGGGAGCCCACAGAGATAGCGGGGAGCCCACAGCGGTCACGGGGAGCCCACAGCGATAGCGGGGAGCCCACAGCGGTCACGGGGAGCCCACAGCGATAGCGGGGAGCCCACAGAGATAACGGGGAGCCCACAGCGGTCACGGGGAGCCCACAGCGGTAGCGGGGAGCCCACAGCGGTCACGGGGAGCCCACAGCGATAGCGGGGAGCCCACAGCGATAGCGGGGAGCCCACAGCGGTCACGGGGAGCCCCCAGCGATAGCGGGGAGCCCACAGAGATAGCGGGGAGCCCACAGCGGTCACGGAGAGCCCGCAGCGATAGCGGGGAGCCCACAGCGGTCACGGGGAGCCCCCAGCGATAGCGGGGAGCCCACAGAGATAGCGGGGAGCCCACAGCGGTCATGGAGAGCCCCCAGCAATAGCGGGGAGCCCACAGCGGTCACGAGGAGCCCACAGCGATAGCGGGGAGCCCACAGCGATAGCGGAAGCCCACAGCGATAGCGGGGAGCCCACAGAGCGGGGAGCCCATTTATATTCCTGACAGTGTTGTGTTTAGGAATTTGCCCCACAAACAGATTCCCCTGAGGACCAACCAGAGGAAGTGAAGTCGATGCTGAGCCCGTAGAGGCCTGGCCTGCGGCAGCTTCTGCCAGTACCGTGTGCCGTTGCTGTGTGTTCACTTCGGGTCTGGCCAGAAACGTGCCTTTTCCTCTAGCTGATCTGCTTCCAGCTGCCATTCCAGCAGCGGTGGGATGCTCTCATGCGGTCCCCTTCACCTACCCCCACGCTTCCTGTTTCTGGAGCATTTTCTGTGCATTTGGCACTTTGAGGCGACCCACTGTGTCACGGTGGCACCTTGGGAGTATGGCCCGCTCCCCTCCCTCCCTCCTAGCACCTCCCGCTGCCCAGGGCCAGACCTCCAGGGCCAGGTGTGGGCAGGCGCTGCTTCCGTCTCCCCTTGTCCTTGTCAGTCTGCTTCTCCGGTTGTCTGCCCGCCTGTGCGTGAAGTCCACACAAGGGCCGTCTTCAGTGCAAGTGGTGAGGTTAGAGGTCTTTCCTCGTCTCCGCTCCCTACATCATTCACTTCTGGCTTCCCCGTCCCTCGACAGGGAGCCAGTGGCTACTTTATTACCCCTTTTCCCAATTTCCACACAAGACCAAGACAAGTGGACTGATACTTACTGAGCGTTGACTGCATGTGCTGCTGGGAGTAAATGCCCGAAAGGGGCGGTTACCCTCAGAGAGCTTGCAACCCAGGGGCAGACACAATTGCTACCAAGACAAACTGTCCTATTATAATAGTTATACAGCCTGGCCAGTGTGGCTCAGTGGTTGAGCATCAGCCTATGAATCAGGAGGTCACGGTTCAATTCCCAGTTAGGGCACATGCCCGGGGTTGCGGGTTCAATCCCCAGTAGGGGGCGTGCAGGAGGCAGCTGATCAGTGATTCTCTCTCATTGATGTTTCTATCTCTCCCTCTCCCTTCCTCCCTGAAATCAATACAAATGTGTGTGTGTGTGTCTGTGTGTGTGTGTGTGTGTGTGTGTAAAATAGTTATACACAAAACACTGCCAGTGAAGTTTAATTTATACCGGGCATGTGGTATCAGGGAAGGCTTCAGGGAGGAGGTGGCATTTGCGATGAGCCTTGAGGAAGACTGAGTAGCTGTTCCCTGGATAAAGGGTGTTCTGGGTGGAAGGAACAGCATGTATCAGGGCCCAGAGAAGCTGTCGTGTAGATGTAGGGGGAGTGTCGCAGAAGCTGATCAGAGAGAGGCACAGGGAGGCGATGGTGGGAAATGGGTGTGAGAGCTACTCCCTGTTGCAGGCGAGCTTAGTGGCTGGTGGTTTCTGCTTAGGACACCTTTTCAGAAGCAAATACAACGGAACTGTCTTCTCCAGGGGCTCCCGCCTCAGTAAAGTCTACAAGTCCAGGCACCTTGGCCTGAATTAGTGAAAGGCAATGGCTATTTTTTAAACACATGTTAGCACCCAAAAGGTGCATGAGCTTGCAGTTTGTCAGCATAGCAAACATTTCTTTCTTCACTTAGCTCAGCTTTTAAACCCATTCTTTGCCTACTCTTCTTAAAACAGTAAGTGCAACTCTCACGGCAGCAGCTGTCTCAGATGGATCAGAAAATGTAGTGCCTTCCTTCTATGAATGTGCCTTTGTTACGAAGCTGTAACCAAAAGGTACTAGGGGTGCAACACGTCTATTGCATACAAGCTACATTGGGTGTAACCGGGGAAAGGAAAGCGTAGATGCTTAAGTTTTCTTTTTCATAGAAAAGGATCCTGAATAAGAGCAAATCTGAAAAATAAATGCCCTGTCAGTCTCTTGGGGGCTTTTTCAGTATCTGTGCTGAGGCTGGAGTGAGAGAGCAGGTTCAGAACTGCAGCTTAAATCCAACCCCCCACCCCAAAAATAATAGAGGGAAGGAGGGAGGGAAGGAGGGAAGGAAGGAAGGGAAGGAGGGAGGGAGGGAGGGAAGGAGGGAAGGAAGGAAGGAAGGAAGGAAGGAAGGAAGGAAGGAAGGAAGGAAGGAAGGAAGGAAGACACAATTTGTCCAAATCCGCCGAATGTACACCACCAAGAATGAACTCTGTGTAAACTATGGAATTGGGTGACAATGACGTGTCAGTGCAGGTTCATCAGCTAACGAATGCATCCCCCAGTGGAGGGTGTCGATGATGGATGGGGGAGGTGGAGCATGTGAGAGCAAGGGGTCCCTGGGAAATTGGGAAATGTGTCCTTTCTGCTCAATTTCGCTGTGAACCTAAAATTGCTCTAGAAACAAAGTTTATTAATTATTTTTAAAAGGAGGGCGGGAGGCACTGCGCATTCTTCATTCTGACAAAAGGTAAGAGGATAAGGAATACCAGGCTGCGCTCTTTTGCCGCGTCCCCGCCCTCACCCCCACCCCCGCCCCGCAAACAGAAGGAAACACACCCACACCGGCGCTCTCGGCTTCTGTCCGAGGTGCTGAAGTTTATTCATTTCCAAACCTCTTTCAGTAACAGGTGAGGAGTTACCCTAAAACTCAATGCACGGGGTGGGCGAGGCGGGGAAGCCACGGGGAAGCCATCTTATCTACATTTAGCGTAAAATGTGAGACATGTCGACAGGCAGCTTGAATAGGGTGCTCGTCACAACTCCACTTGCCGGCAACGAGATGGGACCGAGAGGCGTGGGAGACCGGGGGTGGGGTCTGCCGGAGTCCGGAGTCCGGAGCCCGAGGCCCGGCCAGTGTCCTCGGCCACTATCTTCGGTACTACAAAGAAAACACAGGCCTGCTTAGCGTGGCGGCCTGGCTCTGCTGGGAAAGCCGGCTGCAGGACTGCGCTCACCTCCCACCAGCCCCCCGTCAGCCGGACGATGACCCTCTGAGTTGCACGAGCCAACAAACAAGTTCCCCACTGGACGCTCAGAAGGCCAATCAGTTCCAATTGACCTTTGGGATCTGACAGTTCCGGGGAGGAACACCGCCTGCCAACCAGCAGTCTGACGGCGACTTGGTCCCCTGAGCACGTTAAGTACCCGATGCTCCAGGCAGTAACGTTTTTTCTCAGCAAACTGTAGCTGAGGATGATGCCACGGTCCCTAGATTCATGGGACTGCCCCCCCCCCCCCGTTGGGGCAGACATTTCCAAGGGAGTAGCGCCCATGCTGGTCCCTCTCCTGTGGAAGGCGTCCCCGTGGTGGCTGCTAAGACGAGGCGCTCTCCACGGAACCATACCTGCCTTCCTCCCCACCCCGTTCCCATCCCCAGTTCCTCTTACCCGGAAGCTGTTGCAGCCCAGGCCGCTCTGGGCTCCAATCCTGTCCATCCTGCCCCCGAAGCAGCTGGACCTCCGCAGGCTGCGAGGGGCCGCGAGCAGGGCCCTCAGCTTGTTTTTCAGGAGGGCGGACCTGTCGGAGGAGTCCCAGGGACCCCGCCCAAGGACACCCCCCTCTCGCGGGGCTGGGTTGACCTCCCCCGTCCAGGGAGACATCTCAGGGAGGGGGCTGAGCACTGCCCCAGCTTCCTCGTTCTGCTCGCTTAGTACTTGTGGGGGCATGACCTCGTCTTCTAACGGCATCTTGTCCTCCAAATGGTCCAGCAAATTCTTTACGAGGGGAAAACACAGGAGACGGATTAGGTCTCACTGACCGGCAGAGTCTCCCCAAGCCCCCTGGCTCCAGACCAAGCCCCTACCTTGAAATCCATCAGATCGGCGTTGGCCACGGAGCTGTACACGGGGTTGGCTCTGGTCTGCCCTGGGAGCTGGACCGCCAGGAGGAGGAGGAAGCTGGCGGTGATGGTGGAGAAGGAGCCCATGCTGGCGGCGGTCAGGGAGTGGTCTGCTGCTGGCTGCCTTCTCTCTCTCCTCTCCGGTTCCCTTCTGCTGACCTTCGCTCAGCTCCGTCTCCCGGCTGCTCTGTGCCTCCTCTTTTTATAGCCCCCCCCGGCCCTCCGAGAGCGCCAGGGGGACAGAACCCTCCCCATTCTGTCACTTGCCGCGATAAAGCCGCTGCGTGAGGAGCCAGCAGAAGATGCCCTTTTAAAGTTATCGGCCCAGCCGAGCTCTCCACAGCCCCTCCGCCTTGAGCAGCCCCAGCTACCTCCGGGAACCTCGGCGGCGGCAAGAGCCACATTCTTGTTGATTTGCCTCAAGAGGTTCCCACTTCAAAGGTGTGAGAAGAGCAAAAAAGAGTCCTTGGTTATCTCACAGCCATGTGCTGCCTCTGCCTCGGCTGCTCTCTCCCGGGCAACGGGACCGGTGCCGGGAATCGCCCCGATGGTTTGCGGCTCAGCTGTCAGGGCCTCCAAATAAGGGTGGGAGAGGAGGAAGTGGCGGGCAGCCGGCTGCAGGGACAAATTAGTCCAGATGCTCGCGCGCCGGCCTCACACCTGACTCATCAGCGCCCAGGGCAGAGCCTCGCCCTCCACGGGGCTGCCCTCCCTGTTGGCAGCTGCTGTCAGCGGTCAGGGGAAGCAGGGGTGAGTTTTCTGAGTCCTAACTCAGCCGGGGACCAAAGGTGATGAACGCCCCAAGAATTCAGCTCCCAAATATGAGCACCAAGAAAAGTTTGGGGAGCACAGTGATTCCCCTGCCGAGCTCCGCCCCCTGCACCCCCACGGCCCCTCCAAGGTGCCGAGGAGACAGACATGGAGCCAATGCCCCTTTTCATTCTGCTGCCTGGAGGAGCTCAGATTCTTTGAGTCTGAAGCTTGTCATACTCCCAGGAGGCGGATGGTATGGTTCCGTGGACTGAAGGACAGAACTGAGATTGAGAACTTAGGTCCCTTGCCCAAGGTCATAAGCAGCAGAACCAGGACTTGAACACCAGGTCTGACAGCAACGCCCATGTTCTTAAGCCATTTCATGGAGATTGTGGCTCCTTAGCACGTTGGCTCCTTGCAAGCCCTTTGGTGCAGTCCCTGGTAACATGCACCCTGTTCCCATCTCTCAGGCTGCCTCTGAGCGGCACCTCACCTTCCCCCTGTCCAGGGGCTGCAGCTGTGCGTTTGTGGCAGGTGTGTGTGTGTGTGTGTGTGTGTGGATTGTCTCAAGGACAGCGCCACATCCGACCTCCTTGACCTCATTAACACACCGAACACGTCCGCACAGGAGCTCAGGAAGTGTGTGTTGGTGACCAGCTCCCTCCCAGCCTGACCCTCCCCAGCTGTGCTCACTCCTCTCCTCGGCTCTCGGGCAGCGCAGCGAGAGCAGGATGCGGCGGTGGTTTCATTCTGAGACAGGAGAAAGGAGCCTCTTCAGTCACTGGTTTGGGTCGGCCAGACTCAGCTTGTAATCAAAAGGGGTGTCATCCTGAGTAGAAGCTCTGGGGGCAAAGAACCATCGCATCCTGATGAGCCCCTGGGATGTGCCCAGAGCTTAATTGCTCGGTTGGCAGGGTTATTATTAGCCAAGAGGACTCAGCGAGCAGCCATGCCGGGAGGAACCGGGCTCCGGCTGCGTGCGTCACACGGCGTCTCCTGGAGATGCCCTTTAACACAGGCCTTTGATGCTGGCGAGGACCTCTGGGAGGGCATCGATCGATCGTGGGGGGTGGCCGCTGAGGGCCCACACTGCCTTCCGTCCTGAGCCACTTCTGGAGTCTGCAGGAGGCCCGAGGAGGAGGAGGAAGTCCTGTTCAAGGTTCCAGAAAGAGAACTCAGAATTCACCCACTTTCTTTTACTCAAGTGGGGTTCCCTCTCCCAGAGTGGAGCTGGAACGGGCATCCAGTGTCAGCCGCTGAGTGTCTGGTGAGCCAGGCTTTGTCTGTTTGTTCACAGAAGGGACTGGGAGAAAAAGAACATTTTTGCTGCACTGAGGACTTTGTATAGAACCAACACCACCTCCTGCACTAACGGGCCCCCGATAAAACACAGGCAATTCCCAAATACACGTGTTCCCCCAGATCCCAGGAAATCCAGGGGCTTGCGCCTGAAACGGACTTGACGTTAAGCTTCTCTTCCTTTCCATGCTCCTGCTCAGTTTGGGGGGGAGGGGGTGTATGGAGGGCAAATATGCAATGGGGTGTTTAGGGACCAGCCTGTAAGAGTGAGAGAAGAAGAGTAAAAGGCACAGAAAACCAAATCCACCCCCACCTTTCCCACTGGCTGCCAAACCAAAGCCTTTAGTTCCTTACCACTGGGAAGAAGCCACATTGGTCATCTATCAAATGAACATTGCAAATGGGTGGGAGAGTCCAGAATCGGGGTGTCTCCATAGGGATGCTGTGGGCAGCTTTGGGGAGCCCTAGGGTCCAGGGGTGTCACACGTGCATAACTGGTATGAGAAGCCCACCCTATTCATGGCACGAGTCTGTCAGACCCAAGTGGTCTAAAGCAGAAGGCCCCGTCGGGAGAAATGGGTAGGATGCTGTTGCATATGTAGGGATGGTTGTTTCTGGCTTTGAACATGATGTTCTGTTCCTTTGGTACAATGTGGAGGTTCCTGGGATGGGAAGCGGGAACGGGTCCCCTAGAAAACAAAGCCCAAGGGAAAATCCATTTGCATAAAGCATTATGGGGGTTCTGGTCCAAGGAAGCAAGAGCGAGGGGGAAAGGGAAGTGAGGTAGTGTATCTGTCAACCATTGCTGTGTAACAAATTACCCCGAACTTACCAACATCAAACAGCACACCCTGGCGGGTGCGGCTCAGTTAGTTGGGTGTCACCCCGTGCACCGAAAGAGATTAAGCAGCTCTGAGGCTGTGCATGGCTCAGCTGGATCCCAGCACCCAGCACCCAGCACCCAGCACCCAGCACCCAGCACAGAGCCGGCACATGCTGCTGCTTTAGCAAAGCATCCACTCATTTTCTAAATGATTGGATAAGTGAGCTTGCCTTCAGTGCCTCTTGTACACGACCTGCCCCGCGTACATACGGGCACCTGGCCCTCCCTGGGGGCCTCACGGGGAAGGGGAGTCGCCCTCCGGCTGAAGCATGAAGGTTCTGCTCTCTCCCTGGTGAGGGAAGGACCCGACCAGGAACCGGGGACGAGAGGCCAGTGAGGAAGCTGCACAAGCGGTGAGGGTCTAAGCCAGGGCGGCAGCGCAGGACAAGGTACATGAGATGCCCAGGAGGGAGGGGGTGGCCACGGTGCCTGCCTGGGTGGTTCAGCCGAGAAGGGAGCCCAGGAAGGTCCCAGGGCTCTCATCATTGAGGGCGGGGCCGGGGCGAAGGTGGGGTCACCCTCCAGTGTCTCCTGAATCCAGACAAGGATTCCAGCAAAAGTCGTTTATTTTGGAGAAAATGCCAGGAAACACCAGGAGAGTGGGGGAGGGACGAGGATAGGAAGGAAATCAGTGACCACCTGGGGCGATTGGAGCTTCACCCTCCCTCCCCGCAGGGAACTCTGGGAACCAGGCTCAGATGGGTCCCACCTGGGAATCCAGGGCGCTGGGCTATGTAAGCGCCAACTCCTGCCGGATGCTGGTCGAGTGCACCGCCTGCCCGCCCCAGGGGAGCCCATGGGCTCTGGCAGCCAGCGGAAAGTGGGAACTGCTGGCCCTGGCTGGTGTTGCTCAGTGGAAAGAGCGTCGGCCCAAGGACTGAAGGGTCCCGGGTTCGATTCCGGTCAAGAGCACGTGCCTCAGTTTCAGGCTCGATCCAGCCCTGGTCGG
The DNA here is from genome assembly GCF_964212035.1 of Myotis nattereri. Lineage (NCBI taxonomy): Eukaryota > Metazoa > Chordata > Mammalia > Chiroptera > Vespertilionidae > Myotis > Myotis nattereri. Next base: position 209,843,841 of record NC_138077.1, on the reverse strand, counting down.
GGCGCACTGGAAGGTAACCAATCCATGTCTCTCTCTCTCTCTCTCTCTCTCCCCCTTCCTCCCACTCTCCCTAAAAATCGATGAGAAAATATCCATGGGTGAAGATTAACAAAAAAATAATAAAATAAAATGGGGGCGGGGGTGGGGGAGAAAGTGCGAACTGCTGAATGGAATTACACCAGGTGCCCTGAGGCTGAAAGGGCAGGGACAGTGCCCAGCAGAGGGGAGAGCACTCCAGGCTCAGGGCTGGGAGCCCAGGTCCCAGGACAGGCACCTTGTTTGGGCTCAGAAATGCCTGGGGCTGGCTCCTGACCCCACGGGAGAAACAGGCCACTCGGTAGAATCAAACTGATCCTTAAAGCTGTGCGTGAAAAATCCGATGGACCCAGGGACAGAGGCTGAGAACCACACCCTGGACAAAGACAAATGGCCAAGTTCGTGGTTTTGTTTAGCTCTGGCTCTGCAGGAAGAGAAATGCCTTTTTTTTTTTTTTCTTGCTCAGAAGGGTCAAAGTTGCCCCAGGGAGGAGCGGTCTGAGCACACCTGGAGACGGTCACAGGTGCAGGCTCAGCGACCGGATGAAGCTCCCAGGCCTGAGGCTGTCCTGGTTCTTAACATTTGCGGCCCAGCACAGCCTGTCTGCCCCCCCACCCCACCCCGAACCTCCCCCCAGCTCCGAAGGCAGCACGGGCCAGCCCTCCCTGGGTGCGTTTCCACCAACACATCTTTCTGGGAAGATTCAAGGGACAAGCATCCCTGGAGATGTGACGTCCGGCAGCTTCTTTATGGGACGAGGTTGGCAATAGGGCAGTCGGGGAGGTATGGCCACCGTTAGAGCTACGAGGGGGGACAGGTTAAGGAGGCTGGTTTATGGAGCATCACAGATCATGTGTGGGCCGCCATGCTGCCCACAAACACCAAACAGAGGGCGCTCCGTGAGCGAGCGGTCAGTTCATTGGGGACCTCAGACCCGCCCCTCCCCGCCCCCGCCCATCACATGTGGCTCCTTCACACTTGCTCAGGGTCCTCTTTCCTGGAACCCCCCCAATGATGGGTCTGTATCGTACAGACGCCACCCCCGGAGCCCTGCTGATGGGAGAGCAGGCCCACCTGGAAGGACTGTGAAGGCCTGGCTGGGTGTTCTGGGAGGGGCTTATCTTCATCACCTGCGCAGGGAGGCAAGGGAGCAGTGGCACCAAATGAAACTTCCATCCCCCCAGCAAGCCTGGTTCACTGGCATGGGGGAGGCCGGGTGGTGCCGTGGTTAGGGGCCTGGGGGCCAGGACGAGGCTGGGAGGGCTGGAATCCTGTCTCGGCCACTCACTCACTTTGTGACTCTGAGCAAATTCCATCACCTCTCTGTGCCTCGGTTTCCCCATCTGTAAAGTAGGAGGTCACTAGAATTCTTCCTAGAGCTGTTGTCAGGAACATAGGGGAAGCTGGCTCACCGTTTTATCGGCAAGTAAGTTGCTCCTAAGGCCTCATTTTATAGCTCTCAGTAGGTCTCATTAGGTAGCCGTGATCTCTGGTGCACAGCGGGTCACAGTGAGAAGCAGCACAAAGACCCACTCCTTCCCTTTCTCTCAAAGACACGTCGGTGAGACGAGCAGAATGACGGTGCGAGTGCGGTTCGAGGCCAGAGCTCCAAGAGAGAGCAAGGCGGACGAGTCCCTAGGGTCTGCGCTCAACTCTCAGCACGGGCACTGAGCGGCTGCATGCTGACGGTAGGACAGCTTCCTTTTTCCGGGTCTCAGTGTCCTCATCTGTAAAATGGGGTTATAACAGTCTGCCTCCTTTGCTGAGTTGGGTCATAAGCAGAATGGCCCCCGGAACCTGAAGAGCAGGTGCAGGTTCAGCAGCGTGGCCTGGGATGCCTAGAATGCAGGGTGCGGGGGGAGGGGTACCCCCAATGACAGGGCCGGGACCCCCCGCTGACCGAGGCAGCACAGGATTCTGGTGCTTGTCTTCTCATCTGCCTGAAAATGAGGGGCTTCTCTCTCTGGGGCAGCGAGGCAGTGATGCCGCAGGGCCCAGGGGAGGGGCACTCTGAAAGGCTGGGCCTCTTGTTCGACTCTGCGAAGCTGGTGGGTTTGGGAAATGAAAATACTGTAAAACTCGGGGTTTTGAAGGCATCTTTCAGATGATGTCATGAATTGGAGGCGTGAAGCTGGGGTTTGGGGGAGGATGGAGGGCTCACCCCTGTTCAGGAGTGCAAATGAGATGTGTCTTGGCCCCTTTGCACAGGCTCACACGCACACACACACACACACACATACACGCACACACACACACATACACGCACACACACACATACACGCACACACACACATGCACACTCCGCCCCCAGTCTCAGAGGTGTTAGCTTAGACCTTCTGGAAACGGCAGGCACCAGGGAGAGGGCCTCTGAGGGAACCGCAGGCAGAGGAGAGACCAGTGGGACACACCCTCAGGCTGCACGTAAGCACCAGGGCCCCTGCTGCTCTTTGACAGACAGTCTCTGGGAAGTGTCCCAGTTGCTTGAGGTATTTCTAGACATTTCAGAGCGTGAAGACTCTTAAAGGAGAAAACAGCCTCCCCGCCTGGCGGCGTGGCTCAGTGATTGAGTGAGCGTCCACCTATGAACCAGGAGGTCACGGTTTGATTCCCGGTCAGGGCACATGCTTGAGTTGCAGTCTCAATCCCCAGTATCGGGTGTGCAGGAGGCAGCCGATCAATGATTCTCCTCATTGATGTTTCTCTCTCTCTCACTCCCTCTCCCTTCCTCTCTGAAACCAATAAAAAATATATTTTAAAAATAAATAAAATAAAACAGAAAAGACAAGAAAGCCTCCCCAACCCCCCCCCCTTGCTTGCCCAGCGCTTGAGGCTGTGTCCCCACCAGTAAGACACCGTTGGGACCTCCAAGCAAACACGAAGTTTGGGGGTTGTTGTTGTTGTTCGGTGCTTTTGGTTGTTTTATGGTGAATTATTCTGAATACACAGAGACAAGTCGGTTTCCAAAGAAAAAGCTTTAATGTTGACTTTACCTCATCATGGAAAACTAGGGCTCAAAGGTCAGAACCGTCTTATATAAAACAATCCAATAAATTAAGAAATAATAAATAAATAGGAGTTGCTTCAAAGGGGACCAGGGGGTCGATGGTGAGTCGGGCGTAGATCTCTGCGGCCAGGACTTGCTCCTAATGCCTCTTCAGCACTGTGGGGAGAGAGGGTGGTGATGGTGTTGGCGAGGGAGACAGGCGGATCCGAGCTTCTCCCCCAGCGCCATCCCTGCCACCACCATGTCCCGCCCCATCCTCAGCCGATCTGAATATTTGAGGCTTTGGAATAATCCATCTCTTGGATGCTCAGTTTCCTATCTGTAAATGGGATTGTGGCCGCCCTGGTGACCCCGCCCTCAGTCTTTACAGCTATAAACAGGTGAGGGGAAGCCAGGAGGAAAATATTTAGGGCTCTCTCTGCTCCAAGGAGGGGCTGTCAGGTAGGACTGAACTCCACCTGGAACCATTTCTGTGCTTGTGATAACAGAGGCAGGTGGTGGGTGCAAGGTGGGTGAGTCTCATGGGCTTGGTCATGACTGGTGTCCACAGGGATGTAGTCCCAGAAAGGCCCCCCTTGGCCCTGAGGACCGTCAGCAAGAGGGAGTAATGTCCAGGTGGCCCTTTCTCAGGGTGTGGTCCCAAGAGACAACATACCCAGGTGTGACTGTATTGGTGGAACCCATGGGAATGGGGGTGGGGGGTGCCCGGGGTGGCTGGGAGGGAGCTCACCATTGCAGCCCAGGCCAGTGGAGGTGCCGATCCGGTCCATCCTGCCCCCGAAGCAGCCCGAGTCACGCATCCTCTTGGGGCTCTGGAGGACATGGTCACGGGGCCCAAGGCCAGCAGCAGAAGCTGCCTGCCTGGCCGCCCCGGCTGCTTTAGAACTGCGTCCTTGCTGGAGGGGCCCCGGGGCGGTCTGCTCCTCCTGCCGCTCCCCAGCTGTGCCCGGAAGATGGTCCCGCAGCTCCTGCAATGGATGGGGAGAGCCCGAGCCTCAGGAACCCTCACCTGAGCCCAACCACCCTCGATGGTGCCCAAGTGAACCGACCACTTGGGTACAGGGTCCTGGCTCCCAATCTTGCCATTTTCTGGTTCCCAAGGTGACCTCTGTGACGGTAGGCGGAGACCTGCTCGTTTCAGCCGCCCAGTATCCAGTCCTGATGCCTGTATGCAGCCCTGCTCACCTGGACTCTGGACAGTTCCAAGTGGGGGCCTGGGCTAGGGCCACCCAGCGGATGCGAACGACCTCCTAGCGGCATCAGGTGCAAGAACAGAAGGAGCAAGAGCGCCCTGGACAGCCCCGTCTGCGGGTCCATGTTGCTGGAGAAGCGGGCAGAAGCTGCTGCTGCTGCTCTGTCCGGGTTTTACCGGCTCACCTCCCGTTCCGCGGGCGGGCACTCTCCTGGATCCTCCCGCATCCAGGGCCTTTTATCCCGAGCCTGGGTGCCCACAGGCCCTGCCCTCTGGGGTTATCTCTGATTTATCAGTCACATTCCCACCCGCTGAGCTCAGGGCTGGGGAATGCACCCCTCAGTGCCTGGGACACGACTCGCCAGGGCTGGAGGCAGAGGAGAGCAGGCCTTGTATAGAAATGGGCCTTGCTGGGGAGGGGAAGGCAGGAGCACCGGGCAGGTGGGGGCGGGGGGCCGGGGCGGTATCTCACCTCCCCTTTCATTTCCCGGCAAAAATCCCAAGACCTTAGCGTGAGGATTTCCTGTTCCTTCCCCACCCCCAACCATTCCTGGAAAGGGAAGGGAGGACGCCAGCTTATGGGAGCCCTACACAAGTGAGGGTGCAGGGGTGACTCAGAGCGAGAATAGCCCCAGCAACACCCCACCGCTGCAGCGCATCTTCCCTGCTGCTGCCAGTTCCTTTGCTCTGATCTCCCGCCGGTGGGTCTCCCCTGCGCCCTGATCGCTGTCCGTGGTGCTGATCTCACTGAGCCAATTCAACGCGCGAGGTTTTCCTCCAGCAACGCAGGTGTAGCCAGAAAGACAAGTGTGGGGCAGGGACAAGACACCCCGCCACCCCCCGCCTCCCACAGCCCTCTGCACTAGGATGCTAACTCTCCAATGTCACCTCAGTGAAAGCCTGGGTGTGACAAGGAACTTCTGGAATGCTGACCCTGCTTCCAACCCTTAAAGGGTAGAGCTGATTTGGCTGGAATTTTGAGAGGCAAGGCCCAGAGATGAAGTCATCCAGAAATGACTCCCGGTGCCAACACGTCTTCTCCGTCACCAAGCCAACGTATAACGGAAAAGGCAGGGATAACGGGGGATGGTTATCTGTTGGGTGGGTCCTGGAGGTGTGAGGACTGCCCTCCCTCGTGCCTCCCGGGGCTGCTCATCTGTGGTCTAATTCCCGTTAGCAGCCGGTCAGGACCTCTCATCTGCGATTACAAATGAGGCTGCGAAGAAAGGCGGCCCTCGGAAGAGACACAGAAGATTAACCCCCTGAAAGTATGGGGGTCACCACCCCTTCCAGATGACCTCCCTTAACAAGCGGCAGGCTGAGGGGGCCGGGTCGCCCAGGAAGGCAGGTGGCTTGTGACAGAAGTGGAGAGAGGGCGTCACGGGGCAGACACTGTGGCTTCCAAGCAAATCTTGCCTTAAAAAAAAAAAAATAGCGCCTGCCAGGTACAGAGTGACAAAACTGCTATTGTTCCTCCTCTTTCAGATGAAGACACTGAGCTCAGGGGAGTTCATTTAAATACACACACACACACCACAGAACGACTGTGCAGAGGTGACGTGGCAGCGAGAGAGACGAAAGCCCAGCCACGTGCGAAGCGGAGTCCGAGGCATGGGGGCCGTCGAGGATGGAGAGAGGCCCCGCAGGGGGCTACGTGGGAGAACGGCCTGCCTCTATGCAGAGGGCAGGAGTGACGGCCACTCCAGCTGCGGGTCGAGTCCTTCCAGAAGCGCTGCTGTACTGAGGCTGCCAGCTCTAACCTACTCCCTTCGAACCTCCTTCCCTGGAGCTGGTGCGGGGAACGGCCAAGCCCCAGGTCTGGGCTCAGCATTTGTGTGGTGGCAGTCAGACAGGCACAGGCAGAGCAAGGACCATGGGCACAGAAGGTCGCCAGGGCGGGAAGCCCCAGGCCAAGCAAAGAACAATTGTAGGGGGGACTTCACCCCCAGGGTGGCCTTTCCTCCCCTAGCACATGACTGGTCATGAGGTTTGGACCCCATGGCCTTTCCTCCCTAGAGATAACATCTAGTCCCCAGTTATATTTCACCTCCAGGCCCAGAGAAGCAGCCAAACCAGACCAGCGACCCCATGGCTGACCTCAGAGCAGCTGCACTGAGTAATGCTCCCTGCCCTGGGGCCCATCAATCCATCAATGCAGACCACAACCCTGAAAGGACCCCTGGAAAGCTGCTGGATGGTCTATTGAGATCTTCCCCTGCGACCTCCCCTAAGATCTCCCTTAAAACCCTTAGGACTGAGGACCCAGCACGCTCTCTCTCCTGGCAGCAGCTCTCCCTCCTGGTAGCACACCAGCGGGCCCTTCCCCCTCTCCTTCCCCCTCGTCCTCCCTTCCTCCAGGTGTGTTACCGTAACCTTCCTGACTCCCAAGCTCCAGGGGCCCTTCCTTTGCCTCTATAATTTATTTCCCTAAGCCCATCTCTTCTGTGAATTACTTCTACTTCTGTGCTTTACCAAATAAATCTCCTCATAGTTTGGGTCTTGGCTCTGAATTCTTTTCTAGCCAGAACCCAAGAGCCAAGGTTGCTGAAGCCAGGTCCGGTCTGACCCATAGGTCTAACACCCAGTGCCATTCCCATCATCCAACAGTTGGACACTTAGGTGGACTCAAGCTTCCTGGGACTGATTTTGTCGGTGACCTCTGCTTTCTCCTTCTCCCCCTCCTTCCCTCTTCTTGTTACTGAATCCTTTAAGCCTCCCTCCCCTGATGCTCCCTCCTACAGACTGGCAATGGCAGAGTAAATCTGCTGGAACTGGCGTTTGGGGCTCACAGGTAACTTGTTGGTTGTTGTGTTCTCTGTCTCGTAGCACTGCTGAAGGCGTGGGTCGTGTGTGGTTTCATGCGCATTCTTTGTTGACCTTATGTGTGTAGATGCATTAACTCAGTTAATCCATTTGATGGACACATTTCCTTGATGACTAACGGATACAGGCAGTCCTCAGGTTACGTCGGACTCGACGTACGTCGTTTCGTGGTTATGTCGCCATGTCCCATTTACATATTTAAAAAAAAGTTCCGTCATTTCGATGTATGTACATATGTGCTTTATGTTTTTATTATTTATTTACCACAAGTAAAGGTCAGGAATTGTTATCTTTCTTTTAAAATTTTTTTTACTGTTTCACTTCATTACTGCTGTGTCTGTGCTCCACGTGAGTGATGTCGGTGCTTATGTAGGTGGGTTCTGACATACGGCGAAAATCGCGGTAGGTGGTGCCGTAAGAACCGATCTCCGACGCAACCCAAGACCTACTGTAGTTTCCTTTTGTGCTGGAAATCCTCAGGTCCGCCCTTCATCCTCTCCACCCGGCTCAGTGCCCTGGGAGGCTGACTTCTATGGCTTATGTATAGACTGGCTTATGGTTCTCCAGCTTCATGTTGGATTCAACCAGTGGTAGGGGGGCAGCAAAATGCAGACGTACATTTTCATCTCTCTCGGGTATATATTTAGGAGTGGAACTGGTGACTCAGATAGTAACTTTACATTCAATTATTTGAGGAATTCATATATATGTGTGTGTATATATATATATGTACTTATATATAATCATATATAATTGTAATATCCATCTCAATATTCCTAAAGAACTGTGGTATTTATCTTCTTAAATGGTTACTTTATAGTCCACTGAATTTCATATTCTTAATATAATTATTTTCTAAGTAGGTAGATAGTGTCTAGATGTTTTGTTGATCTAAATTTTGCAGCGATAGCCCTGGCCACTGTGCCTCAGTTGATTGGGCGTCGTCCTGTGCACCGGGAGGTTGCCAGTTCGAGTCCCGGTCAAGGGCACATGCCCAGATTGCAGGTTCCATTCCCAGTAGGGGACATGCAGGAGGCAGCCAACCAATGTGTTCTCACGTCGATGTTTCTCTCTCTCCCTCCCCCTCCCTCTCTCTCCAAACATCAATAAACGACTCTTTAAAAAAAAAATAATGCTGCCAAAACCGGTTTGGCTCAGTGGATAGAGCGTCGGCCTGCAGACTGAAAGGTCCCAGGTTCGATTCCAGTCAAGGGCATGTACCTGGGTTGCGGGCACATCCCCAGTAGGAGATGTGCAGGAGGCAGCTGATTGATGTTTCTCTCTCATCGATGTTTCTAACTCTCTATCTCACCCCCTTCCTCTCTGTAAAAAAATCAATAAAAAAATAAAATAAAATAAATGCTGCTTTAAACATCTTGAAATGTGCAGGTTCTTTGTCCTTTCAGATCGGGGTTCTCCAACCGTGACCCCACAGACACTGGGACCAGATCAGTCTTTGTTGGGGCAGGGTTGGAGGGGAGGGCTGTCCTATGGACTCTGCAGCATTCCTGGCTTCTGCACCCTCACCCAATTTTGACGACCAAAAATGACTCCAGACGATGCCGAACGTCCCCTTGGTGCTGTAGGCGGCGGGAACAGCACCAGTGTTAGACCCATGGGGTCAGACCGGACCTGGGTTCAGCAACATTGGTACTTGGGTTCTGGCTAGGAAAGAATTCATAGCCAAGACCCAAACTATAAGAGAACATTTATTTGGTAAATCTTGGGAGTAGGAAAAGTAATTCCTGGAAGAAATGAGCTTAGGAAACAGGTTACAGAGGTAAAGGAAGGACCCTTGGAGCCTGAGAATGAGGAAGGTGACGGTACACACACCTGGGGAGTCATCGCGAAGAACAAGCACTTACTGGCTTAGATCCCGTGGACACTGTGGAAATGGGGGGGGGGGAAGGGAAAGGTTTTAAGGGTGATCTCAGGGGAGGTCCCAGGGGAAGATCTTAATAGAATTCTCAGCAGCTTTCCCGGTGTGTCCTTTCAGGGTCCAGGTCTGCACTGATTGACTGGTCGGCCCCAGGGCAGGGGATCCTTATCCGATGCAGCTGGTCCTGAGGTCAGCCATGGGGTCGCTGGTCTGGTTGGGTCAGCTCCAGGCCCAGAAAAGGTCACCCTGGGGGCGAGCTCCCACCCTACAGTTGTCCCTTGCTAGGCACCTGGGCCTTCCCACCCTGGTGGCCTCTGTACTTGGCACATGGCCCTTGCTCTGCTCATAACCGCCTACCACATGGAGGATAAAGGCACTCCATTGAGAGCCACTGTTTAAGATATTTTACTCAAGATAAAGGCCCAAGAATGAGGATGAGTGAAAGGCTAGGAGCATGTTCACACGCCTCTGTGCTAACCAGCTACCCTCCAGCAGTCTTTGTCGCAGGAGAATGGAGTCAGGAGTCCTCCTGGAAGCCATGGGGGCATCTGGGAGAGAGTCCTCTCTTCGTGTGCAGGGCAAAGAGCGGCTTCCCAGTGCTGCTTGCACACCTGTAGGGGGCGCCTTCCACTTCGCAATCCCTGGCCGGTGCACATCTCCAGGCTGACATTGCTCATGTAGAGTATAACATGAACGCAGCAGCCTCTAGCTCGAGGGGGCCATTGAGAAGAACAGACATGTACTGGCCTAGATCCTGCGGACAATCTGGAAATGGAGAAGGGGAGGGAGCGAAGGAGCAGAGAGAGGGCACAGGACTGAGCAGGGAGCCAGCCAAGCCTGGGGGGTCACATTCATGAATGGCTTGGAGTGGGGGGCTCACGTGAGGACGAGATCATGAATGGCTGTCCCAGGACACCCACATGAGGGCTATTAATAGAGCTGTTGCCCAAGGGGACACTCTGTGCTTGGGGAGGGTCAGGCCTGAGCAGGGCCAGGACTGGGTGTGCGAGAAGCAGGCTCTCTGAGAGCCTCACCCGCCACCGGAAATGCAGGAGGCATTGATTGGCAAGGCACCGATGCCCTCTGGCTGGCTCTTGTCCCCTGATATGAGTGTCCAGTGAAGTCCGCCATCCCCGTGCAGGCTTGGAGTCCCAGGCCCTCCCAGGCGAGCTCCGACCTCCTGGACATGGGTGGGAGCCTGGAGCTGTGTTCTCCCATTTAAAATGCTGTGTCGAGCAGTGTGAGGGACGGGGAAAGTAGCCAGGCGTGACAGGAAAAGCATAAAGGGGCATTATACTGGGTTGAACAATGATCCCCAAAATGCATGGCCACCCAGAACCTCAGAAAGTGACCTTACTAGGACATAGGATACAGATGTTGTTGTGTTAGGGTCGCCGAAGGAGGAACACGGGAGGCCAAAAGTGGTCCAGGATTCTAAATGCATTAGGTCATCTGCAGACCAGATGGGCTGAGCCCCCATGTGGGTCAGCACCAAGGGATGGGGAAGCAGAGGTGTTGAAGGACTCTAGGGGCCAGGCTTTATCAGCAGGGAACTCTCTGAGTGGGTCCAGATCCTGGGGAACTCTGGAGGGGAAGGTTAATGGTCTTAACAAGTGGAATGTGGTCTAAGCTAAAGGCAATATTGGTTGTGAATATGGCCTAAAGGTCAGTTCCCAGGGGAAGGGATATCAGTCGATTCAATTATTTGATCAGACCTAACGATCAGTAAAGATGAGTCATACTGAATTAGGAGGGCCCTACATCCAATATGGTTGGTGTTCTTCTTAGAAGAGGAGAGACACAGACACAGACAGACAGAGAGAAAGCCAGGTAAACACAGAAGCAGCCCGGCCCTAACCAGCTTGGCTCAGTGGATAGAGTGTCAGCTTGCGGACCGAAGGGTCCCAGGTTTGATTCCAATCAAGGGCACCTCGGTCGCAGGGCTCTGGTCATGGCATGTGCAGGAGGCAACCAATCGATGTGTTTTTCTCACATCGATATTCCTTTCTGTCTTTCCCTCTCTATTCCACTCTCTAAAAATCAATGGAAAAATATCCTTGGTGAGGATTAAAAAACACACAAAAAACAGAAGCAGCCTGGCCAGTGTGACTCAGTTGTTTGAGTATCCTCCGCGGGTATCCTCTCGCAGCAAGAGGTTGCGGTTCAGCCCTAGCTGGTTTGGCTCAGTGGATAGAGTGTCGGCCTGCGGACTGAGGGGTCCTGGGTTCAATTCTGGTCAAGGGCACATGCCTGGGTTGTGGGCTCCATCACCAGTGGGGGTGGGGCTGCAGGAGGCAGCCGATCAATGATTCTCTCTCATCATTTATGTTTCTATCTCTCTCTCCCTCTCCCTTCCTCTCTAAAGTCAATAAAAATATAATTTTTTTAAAAAGAGGTTCTGGTTCAATTCCCAGTAAGGGAACATGCCCCAGTTGAAGGCTCAATCCCGTTAGGGCCGTGCAGGAGGCAGCCGATCAATGTTTCTATCTCTCTCTCTCTTTTCCTTCCTCTCTCAGAAATCAATAAAAACATAGTTCGGTGCCGTGACTCGGATTCAAATAAAAACATTTTTTTTAAAAGAATTAAACAAACAAACACAGAGGCAGAGGTTGAAATGATGTGTCTACGAGTGAAGAGACACCAGGGATCTCCGGCAACCACCAAACGCTGGAAGAGGCACGACAGAACCCTTCCTGAGCGCCTTCAGAGAGAGCATGGCCCCACCGATACCTGGATCTCAGACTTCCAGCTTCCAGAACTCTAAGAGCAGAAATTCCTATTCTTTTCGGCCACCCAGTGTATGATGCTTTCACCACAGAGACGAGCACAGCCGTCTTGTATTTGCAAAGGGTCTTTGGTCTGGGCTCCTGTGTTTTTCAGGGGGTAACACGGTGCAGCAAGGCAGAGCTTGGGGTCCTGGAGTCAGCCTTGCCAGGTTCGAATTCCAGCCCCACCTCTCGCTAGCTGTGGCAGATTGAATATCCAGCAACGGCTGCAAGATCTCCCAACCAGCGTGCTCGTCCAGTAATGGGTCATGGACCATCCTCCCATTGGATTCAGGTTCCCTCCTCTTGAATCTGGATGAGCTTGTGATTGTGGTAGAAGTAACGCTTGGTGATGACGTCTCAGGCTGGGTCATAAAAGGTGAAGCAGCTGCTGCTTTGCTCACCAGAACATTTGCATTGGAGCCCTGAGCCACCACATAGGCAGTCCCACTGCCCAGAGGCCACCATGCTGTGAGGAAGCCCAACTAGCCCACCCAGAGATTCCCTGAGGACCTATGAAGAGAGAAATGCCTGCCGAAACCGGTTTGGCTCAGTGGATAGAGCGTCGGCCTGTGGACTGGAGGGTCCCAGGTTCGATTCCGGTCAAGGGCATGTACCTGAGTTGCGGGCACATCCCCAGTAGGAGATGCGCAGGAGGCAGCTGATCGATGTTTCTCTCTCATCGATGTTTCTAACTCTCTATTCCTCTACCTTCCTCTCTGTAAAAAATCAATAAAATATATATTTTTTTAAAAAAAGAGAGAGAAATGCCTGGCCAGCCACAACCTGTCCCAGCTCCAGCCACTGTCTGACGGCTGGCATGAAAGACCCAGAGCCAGAAACCCCACAAACCTTCCCAAACTCCTGACCCACAAAAAATATCAGGGAGCCCAGCTGGCGTGGCTCAGTGGTTGAGAGTTGACCTATGAACCAGAAGCTCATGGTTCGATTCCCGGTCAGGACATATGCCCAGGTTGCATACTCGATCCCAAGAAGGGGGCGTGCAGGAGGCAGCCGATCAATATGATTCTCTCATCATTGATGTTTCCCTCTCTCTTTCCCTCTCCCTTCCTCTCTGAAATCAATAAAAATATATATATTTTTTAAAAATCATCAGGGAGAATAAAATGCTGTTGTTGTTTTAAGCCAATTAGTTTGGGGGGGTGGACTAAAAAAATATTAATACTTTTCCTCCCACCTTCTAAATTCTTCTAGCTGGCTAATAATCAAATTAACAGAGACAGCACATTAACAGGAAAAAAATCAAAGTTTTAATACTTCTGTATGGGGAATTCACATAAGCATGAAAATTTCAAAAAGTCAGTGAGGCAACATTGGGTATATAAGACATTTTAGACAAAGGAAAAAAGTGGGGGTGGGTATTAGATTTTAGAAGTGAGAATGGATGATGTACAGGTTGCTAGGCAACTCAAAAACAATGGGACACAGGGGGTATCTATATAACAGACCCCATAGGCCCACACGCATCCTTCTGTCTGGGTGACCTCCTGTCACCGATACAGCTCAGCTGCTCTCCGCCTCAAAAACAAACAAACAAGCCCTAACCGGTTTGGCTCAAGCCCTAACCGAATCGGCCTGCGGACTTAAGGGTCCCAGGTTCGATTCTGGTCAAGAGCATGTACGTTGGTTGCGGGCATATCCCCAATCAGGGGTGTGCAGGAGGCAGCTGATCGATGTTTCTCTCTCATCGATGTTTCTAACTCTCTACCCCTCTCCCTTCCTCTCTGTGAAAAAAAAATAAATAAAATTTATTTAAAAAACAACAACAAACAAGAATGAAAGTGACTTTGAAAATCATCCATTTCCAACCACCTTGGAAATAAATAGAAAATAACGAAACGGAGGCCCAGAGAGGTGAAGCCACCGGTCCTAGTTACACAGCCGGCTTCTTGCCTCCCTCCTTCCCTTCTGTGGACAAAAAGGGGCCACACACTACGCCTGACAGCTCAGGGGAGGCCAGCACAGCAGGCCCTGCACACTCAGAGACCGGAAGTAACCACTTAGGATGCACATAAGAATCCCTAACTAAAGTGAGTCATGGTGGGCAGTCCCGCCCTCGGCTGTCGCTCCCTTGACAAAGGTCAGCCTTGATCTTCGCGAGCCTGTCTTTTATCTTTTGCATCTAAGATGAACTGCCGGAGGAATCTCTTCTCCAGAGCCCTCAGGGTTCAGCCACGCACCAGAGTAGAGACCACAGAACCCTCCCTGTTACCTTGTTCCCTGAATACCACCACCTCCATGTCCTGTCAATGTCAATGGTTAACTAGCCTGTACCTCCCCCCGCCCCTGCCCAATGCAATGTCAAAGTATGTGTCTCTCCATGTTACTCCTTATCCAAACCCAGAGATCCTGCTGTGCCTTCTCCTGCCCGCCCCCCAACCTACCCCCAGAGGATTTCATGGAGCCCCCTCACGTCTCCTGCGCCGATCCTATCGAGTGTATAAAATAAGCTGTAAAGTGCCTGCTCTGGAGCATTTTCTCAATCCAGTGAGATTTTGCTTTCTGGCCATTGTCATCAGTTTGGCTCAAATAAACTCAGAAGTTCCGCCCTAACCGGTTTGGCTCAGTGGATAGAGCCTCGGCCTGCGGACTGAAAGGTTCCTAAGTTCGATTCCAGTCAAGGGCATGTACCTGGGTTACGGGCACATCCCCAGTAGGAGGTGTGCAGGAGGCAGCTGATCGATGTTTCTAACTCTCTATCCCTCTCTCTTCCTCTCTGTAAAATATCAATGAAAATATTTTTAAAAAATAATAAAACTCGGAAGTTCTCTGCAGGTTTGGATGTTTCTTATGTCGACACCTCCCTCCAGATGCACACCAGGAGGTTTACCCTGCAAACAAGGCGGTGCTTTCTGAGCGCGTCCCACGTGGCGTGGATGCTTCCCCGTGCTGAGGCCAGCACCTCTCTCCCAGCGAGGTGGACGGGCACACCTGGCTCACCAGTGTTCACGTTTATGACACTGGCACAGGGAGACCAGGTGCCTGGCCCAAGGCCCGTGGCCGGTAAGTGGTGGTGCCAGCCTGGGGTCTCACTCACCCCACTGCTCAGTCCTCGGGCGCCGCTGGGCTGGGCCCTGAGATGCTGTCCCTATAACTGAGCTTTGCAGTCGGGGCCAAGGGTGGGCATGCGTGTAGTCCCTCCTCCTGGCTCTGTCTGGAGACTCATTCCAGGGGCTTTGGCCAGGGAAAGGCTAGGCCCTGTGCCCTGAGACCTAGGCCAGCACAGACATGAACCTCAGGATCTGCCCAATATGGACCCGGCATTACTCGTGTTTGGAGGGGCTGGGGCTGGGGCCTGGGGTCTGTCACCCCAGCCTCTGCTCAGAACAAAGGCAGGGCGGACTTGGGGAACGTCCCAGGGCCCCAGAGGCCCAGCTCCCCACTCAAGGCTGTTAGGGGCTGAGAATGGGTTTCTCTTCATTTCGCGTTCTCTTTTGCATGAGCACCGACTATGTGCCAGGCACAGACTCGGAAAGTTCTCTCTGAGGACGTGACATTCCAGACTTGAAGAATGAGGAGGAGCCAAGATCCTAGGGAAGAGTCAGCCGGAGGCGGTCCGACTGGGCAGGTTCACTGGTTGAGCGTCAACCTATGAACCAGGAGGTCATGGTTCGATTCCCGGTCAGGGCATGAGGCAGACAGAGGAGCTGGGACCAGTGGGCTGGAGCAGGGAGGGGGAGAAAGGCTCATTAACAGCCCCCGAAAGATGCCCACGTCCTAATCCCTGCCCCCTGTGAATGTCACCCTAAGTGGCCACAAAAGACTTGGCAGAGGTGACAGGAAGGATCCTGAGCTGGGGAGGTCATCCTGAGCCGCCAGGTGGCCCTCGATGCCCTCACAGGCGTCCTCCTAGGGCAGTGGTTCTCAACCTTCTGGCCCTTTAAGTACAGTTCCTCATGTTGTGACCCAGCCATAACATTATTTTCGTTGCTACTTCATAGCTGTCATGTTGCTACTGTTATGAATCGTCATGTAAATATCTGATATGCAGGATGATCTTAGGCGACCCCTGTGAAAGGGTCGTTCGACCGCCAAAGGGGTCGCGACCCACAGGTTGAGAACCGCTGTCCTAGAGGGAGGCAGAGGGAGATGTGACGCACGCAGAGCTGAGAGGGCGCCCCGACCCGACCACACAGACAGACAGACCGGGGATGGAGTGAGCAGCCACCAGGGGCTGGAAGGCACGGGATTCTCCCCAGAACCTCCCAGGGACGGTGCTCCAAACTGCCGGCCCCCTCCCCCCCCCCCCACACACACACCCTAGGTTAGCCCAGTGGTACTGAGTTTGGACTTCCGGCCTCCAGACCTGGGAGAGCTCCGTTGCCTGAAGGCAGCAGCAGCCGCAGGACAGCCAGGGCGGGGCTTGGAGGGAGCTGCAGAGCCAGGCCAGGGCGGCAGTGGACGGGAAGGAGCTCGGATTTTGTTCCTGGTGTGTCGCCTCACACCCCTTCTCTCACACTCCTCCTCCTTTCTCCCTCTGATGGCCCCAGCCCTCCCCACCCCCTTTTCAAACCATTCAACGTGTTGCAGTGAGCAGGCATCGGCCCTGAAACTATAAACACATTTTTTAAACATATTTTTTTAATTGACTTCAGAGAGGAAGGGAGAGGGAGAGAGAGACAGAAACAACGATGATGAGAGGGAATCATTGATCGTTGCCTCCTGCACGCCCCACGCTGGGGACCGAGCCCGCCGCCCGGGCATGTGCCCTGACCGGGAATTGAACCGTGACCTCCTGATTCATAGGTCGGCGCTCAACCCCTGAGCCACGCCGGCCAGACGAAACTGTAAACACATTTTAAAATCTTTGAAGAAGCCGGCAGGCGTGGCTCAGGGGTTGAGCGCTGACCTATGAATCAGGAGGTCACGGTTCAATTCCCGGTCAGGGCACATGCCCGGGCGGCGGGCTCGGTCCCCAGCGTGGGGCGTGCAGGAGGCAATGATCAATGGTTCTCTCTCATCATCGTTGTTTCTGTCTCTCTCTCCCTTCCTCTCTGGAATCAATAAAAATATATATTTTTTTAAATCTTTGAAGAAAAGGGGGGGATGGAAGCAAGCCCCTTGGCTCATCTTTCTCCCTCTCCTCGTCCCCACCACCCTCTCCTCTCCCCACATGTCCCTGCGAGGTGCAGCCCGTCCTGGGCTGTGAACGGAGGCACTGGGCACTGGGCACTGGGCACTGGCACTGGCACTGGGCAGAAGCCTGCCCGCCCAGCTCCTGGCTGTCAGCACGTCGCCCAGCGGGACTGGCGCGAACTCTGACGGCTGATAAAGCCCCGCGACCTGTTCGTCTGGAGCCTGGGGCTCTGGGCCTGATAAGTCGGGCCTGTCAGCGCCGTGTCCACACCTGCTCCCGGCCAGGCCGCAGAGCCCACCCCGGTCTGTGCTTCCTGCTGACTGTTTACAGCCCAGCCCTGGCCGCCGTGCCTAGGCCAGGCCGCAGTCACCTTGAGGTGCCCTCCGGGGCCAGGCCCGAAGCGGCAGGTCTGAGGACCGCCCGTTCAGGAGGTGGAGGGGGGCCCAAGAGCTGTGCAGGCTGCTACTTCCAGATTCATCGGTGTGGGGTTCCGATCGCACATGAGGCTCCCAGCATCCGGCCCTTCCTGGGGCAGCAGCTGGGCCAGGGGAGATCTTGACCCCTGGGAGATATGTGGCACTGTCCAGGGCATTGCTGGTATCCTGATTAGGGAGGGGGGGCTGCCTGCAGCTGGTGGGTAGAGGCCAGGGGTGCTATTAGATATCCTACGTGCCCAGGACACCCCACGACAGAGGATTATTGGCCCCCCTACATTGCCCACAGAGGGAGCCTGAGTTGGAAGGCGCAGGAGCCAGCCCGGGGATGGGGCCTCTGGGTGCTTCGTCCAGGGACGCAGAAGCCAAGTCTAAGCCCGGGAGCCTGGGCCTGGACCAGAGCAGGCACAGCCCACCCTCGGGGACCAAACGGCCAGGCCCGGCACTGCCTTGCCCTGCCTGCCGACACCGGGCGCCAGTGCCTCCTGGCCCTGTAGGCGCTCGTCCTGGGAATGTCACAGGAAACAGTAGCTGTTTTTCTGAGCGCCAGTTACACGAGCTGGGCCCTGTGCCAAGCGGGCTGATTCCTTGTAGTGTTTCTACACAGCAACTCGGGAATGAAGGGATTATCACCAAGCCCATGTTATAGACAAGAAAACAGCAGCCTGCGCTGGCCAGTTTGGCTCAGTGGATAGAGCATCAGCCTGTGGACTGAAGGGTCCCGGGTTTGATCCTGGTCAAGGGCACATGCCCAGGTATGGGCTACATCCCCAGTAGGGGGCTTGCAGGAGGCAGCCGATCAATGATTCTCATCATTGGCATTTCTATCTCTCTTTCCCTCTCCCGTCCTCTCTGAACGCAATAAAAATATATATTTAAAAGAAAGAAAGAGCCCTAGCCGGTTTGGTTCAGTGGACAGAGCATCGGCCTGCAAACTGAAAAGTTCCCAGGTTTGATTCCGGTCAAGGGCACATGCCCAGGTTGTGGGCTCGATCCCCAGTGGGGGACTTGCAGGAGGCAGCCAATCCATGATTCTCTCTCATCGGGGATGTTTCTCTCTCTCCCTCCCTCTCCCTTCCTCTCTGAAATCAATAAAAATATATAAAAAACAATTTAAAAGGAAGGAAGGAAGGAAGGAAGAAAGAAGACCGAGACCCAGTACTATTCGCTCACTTACCCAAGGGCTCTGTGAGGGCCATGCTGAGCCCAAACCCAGCACCTCAGCATTAGCTCACCTGGAGCCAGGATTTCCAGAGGCCATCAGGCTCAAGGAGGTCATTCGGGGGGGTCCTAACCCCATCGGACTGGTGTCCTTACAGAAGGGGGACTTGGACACAGAGACATGCACGTGTCCTAACAGGAAGGCAGTGCCCAGGGAGATGCGCCCACAGCCAAGGGCTCCGAGAGTGCCACTGAGCCACCAGAAGCTGGAAGGACCGACCCCAGACACCATGCTCTTGGAATTCTAGCCCCAGGACTGCGAGACAAGACATTTCTGTCATTTAAGTGTCCAGTGGGTGGTCCTCTGTACACCAGGCCTAGCAGACAGATCCCTGCCTGGGAGGGGTGGGCTCTGGGTGGCTCGCCGGCCTGTCCAGCTCCAGCTTCGGACCATGTTCCAATGACTCCTTCTGGGGCAGCCACCCTGCAGGTAACAGGTCCCTAGAGGTAGGACTTCAGCTTCCAGAAGCTTCCTTTGGTTGCGGCACCTAACCCCTAAAATAACGCTCTAAATACCACAGCGAGTCTGTAGAAGCGAGCACCATCCCAGGCTGTGTGGGGGGATGATTTTTTTTTAAAAATATATTTTGTATTGATTTTGGAGAAGAAGGAGAGGGAGAGATAGAAACATCAATGATGAGAGAGAACCATTGATCGGCTGTCTCCTGCACAACCCACTACTGGGGATCGAGCCCGCAGCCCGGGCATGTGCCCTTGACTGGAATCAAACCCGGACCTTTCAGTCTGCAGGCCGGCGCTCTACCCACTGAGCCAAACTGGCTAGGGCTTGTGGGATGATTGTTACTTAAGGGATCATTAGTCTGCCCGGCTGGTGTGGCTCAGCACTTGAGCATCAACCTATGAACCAGGAGGTCACAGTTCGATTCCCAGTCGGGGCACATGCCCAGGTTGCGGGCTCGATCCCCAGTGTGGGGGGTGCAGAAGCAGCCGATCAATGATTCTCTCTCATCACTGATGTTTCTATCTCTCTCTCCCTCTCTCTCCCTCTCTGAAATCAATAAAATATATATATATAGATCAATAAAGATATATATATCAATCAATAAAATATATATATATAAATCAATAATATATATATATATATAAATATATATATATATATATATATATATATATATATATATATATTTAAGGAGGGACCATTAGTGTGGGCCACATGCTTGGTGGGGACTGGCTGAGGAGTGATTGGGCTGGAAGCTGGGCTCCGAGGCCTGAAGCACGGACCCCCTCTTGCCCTCCCCTGCCCCCCGCCAGCCGCACGGTCTTAGGA